>NW_027492792.1:0-377529 GCF_021521415.1 Bidens hawaiensis
CTTTTTTGACTTCATTTATGCATTTTGGTCAACCTTTGTGGTACCTTTGTGCCTTTTATGCTCTTCACTTGTGCCTTTAAGTTCCATTTATGTCTTTTGGACTCTATTTATGTCTTTCAGCTTCCATTTATGCCTTTTCGGTTCCATTTATGACTTCGGCTTCATTTATGCCTTTTGGGCACCATTTATGCCTTTATGGGCTCTATTTATGTCTTTGGGGCTTCATTTATGCCTTTTGGGCTCTATTTGTGCCTTTTAGGCCACCTTTGTGCCTTTAAGCCACCTTTTGGGCTCTATTTATGCTTTTTGGACTTCATTTATGCATTTTGGTCTTCATTTTTGCCTTGGGCTACATTTGTGCATTTGGTCTACCGTTGTGCCTTTTGGTCCCCCCTTGTGTCTTTGGGGGGCTCTATTTATGCTTTTGAGGTTCCATTTATGCCTTTTGGGCTCCCTTTATGCGTTTTCTTTATTTATGCCTCTTGGACTCCATTTATGCATTCTGGGCTACCTTTGTGCCTTTTAAGCTCTCCACTTGTGCCTTTAGGTTTCATTTATGTCTTTTGGGCTCTATTTATGCCTTTTAGCTTCCATTTATGCCTTTTCAGTTCCATTTGTGGCTTCAGCTTTGTTTATGCCTTTTAGGCTCCATTTATGCCTTTTCGGTTCCATTTGTGACTTCGGCTTCATTTATGCCTTTTAGGCACCATTTATGCCTTTTGGGCACCATTTATGCCTTTATGGGCTCCATTTATGCATTTGGGGCTTCATTTATGCCTTTTTTGCTCAATTTATGCCTTTTGGACTTCATTTATGCATTTTAGCTTCCATTTATGCCCTTTCGGTTTCATTTGTGACTTCGACTTCATTTATGCCTTTTAGGCTCCGTTTATGCCTTTTGGGCCCCATTTATGCCTTTGGGGCTTAATTTATGCCATTTGGGCTCTATTTGTGCCTTTTAGGCCACCTTCGTGCCTTTAAGCCTCATTCTGGGCTTTATTTATGCCTTTTAGCTTCCAATTATGCCTTTTCAGTTCCATTTATGGCTTCGGCTTCATTAATGCCTTTTATGCTCCATTTATTCCTTTTGGGCACCATTTATGCCTTTATGGGTTCCATTTATGCCTTTTGGGCACCATTTATGCCTTTTAGGCTCTGTTTATGCCTTTTGGCCACCATTTATGCCTTTTAGGATTCATTTATGCCTTTTCGATTCCATTTGTGACAGCGGCTTCATTTGTGTCTTTTAGGCTTCGTTTATGCCTTTTGGGCACCATTTATGCCTTTTAGGCTTCATTTATGCCTTTTGGGCACCATTTATGTCTTTATGGGCTCTATTTATGCCTTTGGGGCTTAATTTATGCCTTTTGGGCTCTATTTGTGCCTTTTAGGCCACCTTTGTGCCTTTAAGCCACCTTTTGGGCTTGATTTATGCCTTTTGGACTTTATTTATGCATTTTGGTCTTCATTTATGCCTTGAGCTATATTTGTGCCATTTGGTCTACCTTTGTGCCTTTTGGTCCACCTTTGTGTCTTTGGGGGGCTCTATTTATGCTTTTGAGGTTCCATTTATGCCTTTTGGGCACTCTTTATGCGTTTTCGTTTATTTATGCCTCTTGGGCTCCATTTTTGCATTTTGGGCTACCTTTCTGCCTTTTAAGCTCTCCACTTGTGCCTTTAGGTTCCATTTATGTCTTTTGGGCTCTATTTATGCCTTTTCAGTTCCATTTGTGACTTCAGCTTTATTTATGCCTTTTAGGTTCCATTTATGCCTTTTCGGTTCCATTTGTGACTTCGGCTTCATTTATGCCTTTTAGGCACCATTTATGCCTTTTGGACACCATTTACGCCTTTATGGGCTCCATTTATGCATTTGAGGCTTTATTTATGCCTTTTTTGCTCAATTTATGCCTTTTAGGCCTCGTTTATACATTTTAGCTTCCATTAATGCCCTTTCGGTTTCATTTGTGACTTCGACTTCATTTATTCATTTTAGGCTCCGTTTATGCCTTTTGAGCACCATTTATGCATTTATGGGCTCTATTTATGCCCTTGGAGCTTCATTTATGCAATTTGGGCTCTGTTTGTGCCTTTTAGGCCACCTTTGTGCCTTTAAGCCTCATTCTGGGCTCTATTTATGCCTTTTATCTTCCAATTATGCCTTTTCGGTTCCATCTATGTCTTCGACTTCATTAATGCCTTTTAAGCTCCGTTTATGCCTTTTGGGCACCATTTATGCTTTTATGGGCTCCATTTATGTCTTTGGGGCTTCATTTATGCCTTTTGGGCTCAATTTATCCCTTTTGGACTTCATTTATGCATTTTAGCTTCCATTGATGCCTTTTCGGTTCCATTTGTGACTTCGGCTTCATTTATGCCTTTTAGGCTCCGTTTATGCCTTTTGTGCACAATTTATGACTTTTAGGCTTCATTTATGCATTTTCGGTTCCGTTTGTGACTTCAGCTTAATTTATGCCTTTTAGTCTCCGTTTATGCCTTATGGACACCATTTATGCCTTTTAGGCTTCATTTATGCCTTTTAGGCTCCGTTTATGCTTTTTGGGCACCATTTATGCCTTTTAGGCTTCATTTATGCCTTTTCGGTTCCATTTGTAACTTCGGCTTCATTTATGCATTTTGGGCACCATTTATGCCTTTTAGACTCCGTTTAAGCCTTTTGGATACCATTTAAGCCTTTTAGGCTTCATTAATGCCTTTTCGTTTCAATTTGTGACTTCGGCTTCATTTATGCCTTTTAGGCTCCATTTATGCCTTTTGGGTACCATTCATGCCTTTTAGGCTTTATTTATGCCTTTTTGGTTCCATTTGTAACTTCGGCTTCATTTATGCATTTTGGGTACCATTTATGCCTATTAAATTCCGTTTATGCCTTTTGGATACCATTTATGCCTTTTAGGCTTCATTTATGGCTTTTCGTTTCAATTTGTGACTTCGGCTTCATTTATGTCTTTTAGGCTCCGTTTATGCCTTTTGGGCACCATTTATGCCTTTTCGGCTCCGTTAATGCCTTTTGGAAACCTTTTATGTCTTTTAGGCTTCATTCATGCCCTTTCGGTTCAATTTGTGACTACGGCTTCAATTAATGTCTTTTAGGCTCTGTTTATGCCTTTTCGGTTCAATTTGTGACTACGGCTTCAATTAATGTCTTTTAGGCTCTGTTTATGCCTTTTCGGTTCCATTTGTGGCTTCGGCTTCATTTATGCCTTTTATGCTCCGTTTATGTCTTTTGGACGCCATTTATGTCTTTTAGCCTCCATTTATGCCTTTTGGATACAATTTATGCCATTTAGGCTTCATTTACGCCTTTTCGCTTCAATTTGTGACTTCGACTTCATTTAAGGATTTTAGGGTCCGTTTATGCCTTTTGTGCAACATTTAGGCCTTTTAGGCTTCATTTATGCCTTTTCGGTTCCGTTTGTGACTTCGGCTTCATTTATGCCTTTTAGGCTCCGTTTACAACTGAAGGTTCCTGGCGGATCGTACACGGGATGTCGCTAACAACGCAGGTGCGGAATCCCTGCGTAGGTAGATACGAGTGTAGAGTATGTAGAGATCGAACACACAAGCAATAAACCAAACACGTTATATTGATAACGAACACGTGACCCGAGGTCACTATTACAGACAATGACACGTAACACACGAAGTGAACAACTGAAACGTAAACCCTAAACGATCAACACAAACTGTTTCGGCTGAAACAGTATATAAACACGACAACTTCGCCACAGGCGAAGTTGTCAATAACTTCGCTGATTCAACAAGTTCGTCATAGCGAACTTGTTGACAACTTCGCGTATTACAAATATAAACATAATCAAAACATAACTGCATTACAGACTCGATTACAAATGCTAGACTATGAACTACTGACACACATGTACCAACAACAACTTTTCGGTTCCGTTTGTGACTTCGGCTTCATTAATGCCTTTTCTCTCCGTTTATGCCTTTTGGACACTGTTTATGCCTTTTGGGCTTCATTTATGCCATTTCGGTTCCGTTTGTGACTTCGTCTTCACTTATGCCTTTTAGGTTTCGTTTATATCTTTTGGACACCAATTCTGCCTTTTAGGCTTCATTTATGCCTTTTCGTTTCCATTTGTGACTTCGGCTTCATTTAGGCCTTTTAGGCTCCGTTTATGCCTTTTGGCCACCATTTATGCCTTTTAGGCTCCAGTTATGCCTTTTAGGCTCCATTAATGCCTTTTGGGCACCATATATGTCTTTTCGGTTCCCTTTGTGACTTCGGCTTCATTTATGCCTTTTAGGCTCCGTTTATCCCTTTTGGCCTCCGTTTATGCCTTTTAGACTTCATTTATGCCTTTTAGGCTCCGTTTATCCCTTTTGGGCTCCGTTTATGCCTTTTAGACTTCATTTATGCCTTTTAGGCTCCGTTTATGCCTTTTGGGCACCACTTATGCCTTTTAGGCTTCATTTATCCCTTTCCGATACCAATTGTGACTTCAGCTTCATTTATGCCTTTTAGACTCCGTTTATGCCTTTTGGGCACCACTTATGCCTTTTAGGCTTCATCTATGCCTTTTCGGTTCCTTTGTGGCTTCTGCTTCATTTATACTTTTTAGGCTCCGTTTATCTCTTTTGGGCACCATTTATGCCTTTTAGGCTCCGTTTATGCATTTGGACACCATTTATGCGTTTTAGGCTTCATTTATGCCTTTTCGCTTCACTTCGGCTTCATTTATGCCCTTTAGGCTCCGTTTATGCATTTAAGGTACCATTTATGCCTTTTAGGCTTCATTTATGCCATTTCGGTTCCGTTTTTGACTTCGACTTCAGTTATGCCTTTTATGCTCCGTTTATGCATTTTGGGCACCATTTATGCCTTTTAGACTTCATTTATGCCTTTTCGGTTCCTTTTGTGACTTCATCTTCATTTATGCCTATTAGGCTCCGTTTATGCCTTTTGGGCACCACTTATGCCTTTTTGGCTTCATTTATCCCTTTCCGATACCAATTGTGACTTCAGCTTCATTTATGCCTTTTAGACTCCGTTTATGCCTTTTGGGCACCACTTATGCCTTTTAGGCTTCATCTATGCCTTTTCGGTTCCGTTTGTTACTTCGGCTTCATTTATGCTTTTTAGGCTCCGTTTATGCCTTTTGGGCACCATTAATGCCTTTTAAACTCCATTTATGCATTTTGGACACCATTTATGCGTTTCAGGCTTCATTTATGCCTTTTCGCTTCAATTTGTGACTTCGGTTTCATTTATGCCTTTTAGGCTTCGTTTATGCCTTTTGGGAACCATTTATGCCGTTTGGGTTTCATTTATGCCTTTTCGGTTCCATTTGTGACTTCGGCTTCATTTATGCCTTTTGGGCACCATTTATGCCTTTATGGGCTTCATTTATGCCATTTCGGTTCCATTTGTGACTATGGCTTCATTTATGCCTTTTAGGCACCATTTATACCTTTTAGGCTTCATTTATGCCTTTTCAGTTCCATTTGTGACTTCGGCTTCATTTATGCCTTTTAGACTCCGTTTATGCCTTTTGGCCACCATTTATGCCTTTTCGGTTCCAATTGTGACTTCGGCTTCATTTACGGATTTTAGGCTCCGTTTATGCCTTTTGGGCACCATTTATGCCTTTTAGGCTTCATTTATTCCATTTTGGTTCCATTTGTGACTTCGGCTTCATTAATGCCTTTTAGGCTCTATTTATGCCTTTTGGGCACCATTTATGCCTTTTAGGCTCCGTTTATGCCTTTTCATTTCAATTAGTGACTTCGGCTTCATTTATACCTTTTAGGTACCGTTTATGTCTTTTGGGCACCATTTATGCATTTTAGGCTCCGTTTACGCCTTTTAGACACCATTTATGCCTTTTAGGCTTCATTTATGCCTTTTCGGTTTCATTTGTGACTTCGGCTTCATTTATACCTTTTAGGTTCCGTTTATGCCTTTTGGCCACCGTTTATGCCTTTTAGGCTTTATTTATGCCTTTTCGGTTCCATTTGTGGCTTCTGCTTCATTTACACTTTTTAGGCTCCGTTTATCTCTTTTGGGCACCATTTACGCCTTTTAGGCTCCGTTTATGCATTTTGGACACCATTTATGCGTTTTAGGCTTCATTTATGCCTTTTCGCTTCACTTCGGGTTCATTTTTGCCCTTTAGGCTCCGTTTATGCATTTTGGGTACCATTTATGCCTTTTAGGCTTCATTTATGCCATTTCGGTTCCGTTTGTGACACGACTTCAGTTATGCCTTTTATGCTCCGTTTATGCATTTTGGGCACCATTTATGCCTTTTAGACTTCATTTATGCCTTTTCGGTTCCTTTTGTGACTTCATCTTCATTTATGCCTATTAGGTTCCGTTTATGCCTTTTGGGCACCACTTATGCCTTTTTGGCTTCATTTATCCCTTTCCGATACCAATTGTGACTTCAGCTTCATTTACGCCTTTTAGACTCCGTTTATGCCTTTTGGGCACCACTTATGCCTTTTAGGCTTCATCTATGCCTTTTCGGTTCCTTTGTGGCTTCTGCTTCATTTATACGTTTTAGGCTCCGTTTATCTCTTTTGGGCACCATTTATGCCTTTTAGGCTCCGTTTATGCATTTGGACACCATTTATGCGTTTTAGGCTTCATTTATGCCTTTTCGCTTCACTTCGGCTTCATTTATGCCCTTTAGGCTCCGTTTATGCATTTTAGGTACCATTTATGCCTTTTAGGCTTCATTTATGCCATTTCGGTTCCGTTTGTGACTTCGACTTCAGTAATGCCTTTTATGCTCCGTTTATGCATTTTGGGCACCATTTATGCTTTTAGACTTCATTTATGCCTTTTCGGTTCCTTTTGTGACTTCATCTTCATTTATGCCTATTAGGCTCCGTTTATGCCTTTTGGGCACCACTTATGCCTTTTTGGCTTCATTTATCCCTTTCCGATACCAATTGTGACTTCAGCTTCATTTATGCCTTTTAGACTCCGTTTATGCCTTTTGGGCACCAGTTATGCCTTTTAGGCTTCATCTATGCCTTTTCGGTTCCGTTTGTTACTTCGGCTTCATTTATGCTTTTTAGGCTCCGTTTATGCCTTTTGGGCACCATTAATGCCTTTTAAACTCCATTTATGCATTTTGGACACCATTTATGCGTTTCAGGCTTCATTTATGCCTTTTCGCTTCAATTTGTGACTTCGGTTTCATTTATGCCTTTTAGGCTTCGTTTATGCCTTTTGGGAACCATTTATGCCGTTTGGGTTTCATTTATGCCTTTTCGGTTCCATTTGTGACTTCGGCTTCATTAATGCCTTTTGGGCACCATTTATGCCTTTATGGGCTTCATTTATGCCATTTCGGTTCCATTTGTGACTACGGCTTCATTTATGCCTTTTAGGCACCATTTATACCTTTTAGGCTTCATTTATGCCTTTTCAGTTCCATTTGTGACTTCGGCTTCATTTATGTCTTTTAGGCTCCGTTTATGCCTTTTGGCCACCATTTATGCCTTTTCGGTTCCAATTGTGACTTCGGCTTCATTTACGGATTTTAGGCTCCGTTTATGCCTTTTGGGCACCATTTATGCCTTTTAGGCTTCATTTATTCCATTTTGGTTCCATTTGTGATTTCGGCTTCATTAATGTCTTTTAGGCTCTATTTATGCCTTTTGGGCACCATTTATGCCTTTTAGGCTCCGTTTATGCCTTTTCGCTTCAATTAGTGACTTCGGCTTCATTTATACCTTTTAGGTACCGTTTATGTCTTTTGGGCACCATTTATGCATTTTAGGCTCCGTTTACGCCTTTTAGGCACCATTTATGCCTTTTAGGCTTCATTTATGCCTTTTCGGTTTCATTTGTGACTTCGGCTTCATTTATACCTTTTAGTTTCCGTTTATGCCTTTTGGCCACCGTTTATGCCTTTTAGGCTTTATTTATGCCTTTTAGGCTCCGTTTATGCCTTTTCGGCATCATTTATGCCTTTTCGGTTCAATTTGTGGGTTCGGCTTCATTTATGCCTTTGAGGCTCCATTTATGCCTTTTCGGATCCCTTTGTGACTTCGGCTACATTTATGCCTTTTAAGCTCCGTTTATGCCTTTTGTGCACCATTTATGCCTTTTAGGCTTCGTTTATGCCTTTTCGGTTCGATTTGTGCCTTCGGCTTCATTTATGCCTTTTAGGCTCTGTTTATGCCTTTTGGGCACCATTTATGCCTTTTCGGCATCATTTATCCCTTTCCGGTACCATTTGTGACTTCAGCTTCATTTATGCCTTTTAGCCTCCGTTTATGCCTTTTGGGCACCATTTACGCCTTTTAGGCTTCATTTATGTCTTTTCGGTTCCATTTGTGGCTTCGGCTTCATTTATGCCTTTTAGGCTCCGTTTATGCCTTTTGGGCACCATTTATGCCTTTTAGGCTTCATTTATGCATTTTCGGTTCTGTTTGTGACTTCGGCTTCATTTATGCCTTTTAGGCTTCGTTTATGCCTTTTTGGCTTCATTTATGCCTTTTCGGTTCCATTTGTGACTTCGGCTTCATGTATGCCTTTTAGGGTCCGTTTATGCCTTTTCGCTTCAATTTGTGACTTCAGCTTCATTTATGCCTTTTAGGCTCCGTTTATGTCTTTTGGGTACCATTTATTCATTTTAGGTTTCATTTATGCCTTTTCGGTTCTGTTTGTGACTTCGGCTTCATTTATGCGTTTTAGGCTCCGTTTATGCCTTTTGGCTACCATTTATGCCTTTTAGGCTCCGTTTCTCCTTTTGGGCACTATTTATGCCTTTTATGCTCCGTTTATACCTTTTGGACACCATTTATGCCTTTTAGGCTTCATTTTTGCCTTTTCGCTTCAATTTGTGACTTCGGCTTCATTTATGCCTTTTAGGCTCCGTTTATGCCTTTTCGGCACCATTTATGCCTTTTAAGCTTCATTGTTTGTGACTTCGCTTCATTTATGCCTTTTCTCTCCTTTTGTGCCATCTGGGCTCTATTTTTGCCCTTTAGGCCACCTTTCTGCCTTTAAGCCACCTTTTGGGCTCTATTTATGCCTTTTAGCTTCAATTTATGCCTTTTCGGTTCCTTTTGTGACTTCGGCTTCATTTATGCCTTTTAGGCTCCATTTATGTCTTTTGGGCACCATTTATGCCTTTATGGGCTCCGTGTATGCTTTTGGGGCTTCATTTATGCCTTTGGGGCTCAATTTATGCCTTTTGAACTTTATTTATGCATTTTAGCTTTCATTTATGCCTTTTCGGTTCCATTTATGACTTCGGCTTCATTTATGCCTTTTAGGCTCTGTTTATGCCTTTGGGGCACCATTTATGCCTTTGGGGTTTCATTTATGTCTTTTGGGCTCTTTGATGTGTTGTAAAACACACGTATTTTCCGCACGTTTTATCGACGTATTATATTATATTTTATATGTTTTAACTTGTTTTAGATAGGTTTTACATAATTTTATTCACATTGTAGGTTTTGGGTGAAAGAAAGAAAGAAACCGAGCTTTTCGAGCATTCTACGAGCCTTTTACGCATACAAGTTCAAGACAAAGCTCAATGCCCGGCCCGTATGCATCATGGAGGCCCAAATCTTACATTATAATATAATATATAAAAAATTAGAAAATCCTAGGAGCTGGAACAGTGGCAGCGACCGCAGCAGTAGGCGGCAGCAAGGGAGGAACAAAAAATCTTTTTTCGGCTTGGAGTTGGGACTTGTGGCGGCTAAGGAAGCAAGAAGAAGCAAGAACCAAGCCTCGGGAAGGTTATACAGCAGTAGTTACAGCCAAGAGCAGCCCCAGAATCATCCATATCCTTACCAATTTTTCATTGATCATACACTCTAATATACTTGTTTAATTGATTAGTAGTTTTGCAATTACTTGAGATATTGACTTGTTTACGATATTTGTTGACCATTGAATGTTTGAATTGATATTTGAGATGAGTTTTATGGTGATTTCATTGAGTGTTTATGATGTGTTGTAAAACACACGTATTTTTCGCACCTTTTATCTACGTAATATATTATATTTTATGTGTTTTAACTCGTTTTATATAGGTTTTACATAAGTTTGTTCATATTGCAGCTTATGGGTTACAAGGAAGAAGAAACCGAGCTTTTCGAGCATTCTACGAGCCTTTTACGCATACAAGTTCAAGACAAAGCTCAAGGCCCGGCCCGTATGCATCATAGAGGCCCAAATCTTACATTATTATATAATATATAAAAAATTAAAAAACCCTAGGGCTGTGAACAGGTTCCGATCGGCAAGCAGCAAGGAGAAAAGAAAAGGAAAAAAGTTTTGTGGAGCTAGGGTTGGAGCTTGTGGCGGCTAGGGAAGGAAGAAGACACAAGAATCAAGCCTCGGGATCATTCACCATCAGTTTTTACAGCCAAGGAGCAGCCCGGAAACACCCATATCCTTACATCTTTTTCATTATTCATACACTTTGATTTTCTTGTTTAATTGTTGATTTGTTTTACAATTGATTGAGAGATTGAATTGTTATTGATTATTGTTGATCATTGGATGATTGTTAAGATGTTTGGTATGAGATTAATGATGTGTTTATTAATTGTTTGCTGCTGCCCAAAAAAGATTCTCGGCTAAACTTGTCAGTTCTACCTAGGAATGATGATTCTTGTTGGTGTTTGATAGGTTTTATGGATTGTTTGATTGTAGACTTGAATTGTTATTGTAAAGTTTGATTTAGACATGAAATAGGTTGTGTTTAAGGGCTGGAAATTTTAGTGATTCATTGCATAAACCCCGTGTGTTGATTGATTAGTTTTGTATTGATTGATCGGTGCATTGTTTGATTCTAGACTTTGTGTTTAGGGTAGGGTTTTGTTGCGTGATTATTTGGATTAAGTACAGCGGTTAAACACCTTCTTTGAGACCGAGAGGTGATAGGAAGTTAGGGCCGTCTCATTATCTTTGCATGCTAGAATAAGAATTGCGCGAGAGCGAGTTCGTTTCTTGTCAGGTTTAGGTGTTTGAGCGACTAGTTGATCTATTTTGGTTTAAGTTGAATTGTTCCTCTATCCTTGGTTGTGTAGTATTCATTGCCATTAGGGTCGAGTGTTGGTGAGACCGAGAGGTGATCCTTCATTAGAACACGTTAGCAATTTTTTCCCGGTTTGGTCGTTTTAGCCGATTTTGAGTAGTTTTAGGCTTGTTGAGTGAGACCGAGAGGTAATCCAGTGAGCCCGAGCGATCCCTAGTCGTGTCATCTTTAGAGACCGGTGTCTTGAAGTCATTCAATCCATTAGCTTGTTAGGCCTACAATTTGATTCAGTCCTAGGTAGACGTTTTTCTCCAACCAAAGTTAACACAGTTAGTTCCCCGTTAAGTTTTCTATTTTAGGTAACTTTTGTCAGTCAGTCTAGTTAGTTCTGTTAAGTAATCAAAAATCAAAAATTAATATATTATTATTCTAAGTTAGGTCTCATCTAGGGTTAGTAATCGTTAGCGTCTTACGTGTCCACGTGTTCGATACTCGGACTTCCTAGGTCTATACTACTTGCGATCGGTACACTTGCCGGTTGTGTGTAGTTTTAGGATTTTCGTTTTAATATTAAAGCTTACTTGTGAGGGTCATTATAGATAGGGTTATTAGACACACATCAAGTTTTTGGCGCCGTTGCCGGGGACACAGTTTTAGGCGTTTTGAGAGCAATCCGAGTTAGGACTTACCTTTTGTGCTACTTGTAATTATTTTTGTTTTATTTTACTTATTTGTTAGAATAGTTTAGATAATCTTATTTCTAATTATAGTTTTTATGCGACAGACTCAATCTTGTGGACCACCCGACACTGAGGCATTCCCCGAGCCAGAGAGAGTTTCGTGAGAGACATCGTCCCGTTTCACCCTCGTCCACTTCTTCATCCGTTGACCCCGACGATTGGGATAGGATCATGGGCCACATTCCACCACCGAGGAGGACAGTTGCGGACCGGGCCCGACCGGCCAATGCTGGCGCGAGATCCAGCATCGCACCACCCGCCATTGGAGTTGCTATGAACTGGCAGATCCCGTCGAACATTCTTAATACCATTGCTCATTCTGCTCAGTTTCACGGGTTGCTTCATGAGAACCCGCACTCTCATCTCACCCGCATCATGCGTATCTGCGACACTTTCCATCTTGCGGGCGTTTCCGAAGACGCCGTTAAGCTTCGCGTCTTTCCGTTTTCACTCGCTGATCAAGCGAGTCTGTGGCTCGAGTCCCTCCCACAGGGCTCTATAGCTACTTGGGCTGCCATGCAGACCAAATTTCTTGAAAAATACGATCCTCCGGCTAAGGCCGCTCGTTTGCGTAACCAGATACATTCTTTTCAGATGGAGGACACTGAGAGTTTTTACGAGACCTGGGAGCGATTCAAGAATCTATTAGTGTTGTGCCCGAACCACGGCTTGCAAGATTGGGCGGTCGTCGAGAAATTTTATAATGGAGTGACGTACGAGACGCAGAGTATGCTCGACACGGCGGCGGGAGGAAATCTGTTGACGACTAAGGACCCTGATGAGTGTATCGCTTTATTCAATGGGCTAGCTATGAGTGGATACCAGAGACCACCCGCCAGAGGAGGTAAGACCGTCGATTCCATCTCACGAGGCATGCATTCGGTGGACACGACCACCGCACTGACGGCACAGGTCGAGGCGTTGGCGAAGATGGTGAAGGATATGCAGACGAAGAGCAAGTTGTGTGAGATCTGCAGAGGGGGGCATGATACCGTTCAGTGCCCAGTCAGTTCGCAGGAGGAGGCCGTAGACTTCATAGGAAATCCAAACCGAAACCCAAATTCTTTCAATTCTTATAATTCGGGATGGAGAGGCAATCAGAACTCCAACTGGAGGAGCGGCAACCAGCCCGGGTTTCAGCAACGCTAGAGTTTATTTCAGGATGCCGATAAGGGAGCGAGCAGTGGGGAGAAGAAGCCCACTTTGGAGGAGATGATGGCGCAACAGACACAGATGTTGTCGCAGCTTATGACGCGTGAGGATTCCCGACACAAGGAGACGCAGGAGAAGCTTCGAGAGCACGAACAGTTCATGAGGAATCAAGGAGCGTCGATTCAGAGTCTCGAGTGGCAGATGGGAGAGATAGCGAGTAGGTTGAACGAGAGGCCGCAGGGTACGCTACCAAGTAACACCGAGCAAAACCCGAAGGGATTCGCTAAAGCTGTGACAATGAGGAGCGGTGCAGGGGCACGAGAGGAGCCCAGAATTCAGTAGAGAGGAGTAGTTGAGGAGCCTGCAGTAGTTTTAGAGGAGCAGGTGGATGAGGAGATTCAGATGGAGTCTCCACCGGCCTAGGTGCATCAAAGGAGCAGCCCAGGGAGTTCAGCACAGGCCGAAAGGCAGCAGCTACCGAGCGAGCCACCCAGAGTCTACAAGCCTAGAGTACCATACCCCGGGAGACTCCGTAGAGACAGAGATGAGGAGCAGAATTCCAAATTTCTTGATCTTTTGAAGCAGCTTCACCTTAACATTCCATTCCTTGAGGCACTAACTCAGATGCCTAAACACACGAAGTTCCTCAAGGATATCCTTTCGACTAAGGAGAGGCTTGCTGAGGTCGCTTCCATCCCGTTGAGTGCTAGTTGTTTTGCTGTCTTAAAGAGGAAATTACCAGAAAAGATGGCCGATCCAGGGAGTTTCACGATTCCCTGCATCTTGAGTGATGATACGGTTATTCATGCGCTGGCCGATCTTGGTGCCAGTATTAATCTCATGCCGTATTCCGTGTATCGCAAGCTGGGTTTAGGCGAACCGAGGCCTTCCAGAATGAGTATCTAGCTTGCTGATCGTTCTGTGAAATACCCTCGAGGGGTGGTCGAGAACATGCTGGTTCGTGTCGACAAGTTCTTCTTCCCGGTGGACTTTGTCATTCTGGACATGAACGACGATGATAGCGTACCATTGATTTTAGGCCGACCATTCCTTGCCACTGCATAGGCGTTGATCGACGTCTGCGAGGGTAAGTTGATTTTGAGAGTTTGGGATGAGAACGTCACCTTTGACGTTCGACAGTCACTGAAACACCCCAAGTCTGCTGATGACTCCCTGTACTTTATCGATACCATCATGGAGCATGTTGGGGAGTTTTTCAGCGAGATTTGTGGAGGATCTGCCTCTGACACTCAGATTCTCGATAGGGACATTCCGGAGATTGAGTTGGTTGCCATGACCGATCAGTCAACGGAAGATGACGCCAAGTCACATCACCCTGAGTCTGAAGTGTCTGCTGGGATCGTACGTGACGACCCGATGGACCGACCTTATGTTGGGTTTCTATGGATAATTTATACTAAGTTAACCATTTAACTAGTCACAATTAAGGCGGAAGCGTGATATTTACAAACTAAACATATCTATCCATATGTATATATATATATATATGTTACAAGTTTATATGATATGTGTTCATGAACAACCTAGTTTATTCATATCATAAGATTACCAATAATCTATATGTTAGAAACCCGAGGCAAGGATCAAGTAATACGGAAAAACTAAACTATCAAAGCTTGTAAAACTTACATTCTTAAACCTTTAAGAGATGTAGTTGATGGTTGAAGAAGATGATGATGTTGATGCTAGACTTTCAAAGGAAAATCCTCAAACGGAATGTACCCCGAGCCTCCAACACACACCGAGCTATGTTAGGGAGCTTGAACACCAAAAAACCGAGACCCGAGCCTCTTCCTTTTGTCTTGGCCGAAAACAAGAAGAAAGAAAAGAAAGAGTTGTGTGGTTTTTTGTTACTTGAAAGTATTTTATGATCTTGATCTTTATATCATCATTCCATCAAATCAAGACATGGTGTTAGGTGTTTTTGGTCAAGTAACCCATACCAAATCCATGACAAGATATTGACCAAAATCATGGGGTGTGGGGCCCACCCAAAACCGGCCCCAAATATATTTATTTATTTATTTATTTTTTTTTATTTATTTTATACTTTATAAAATATATAAACACCCCATCTTTTATAAACCATTTTATAAAAGAACACATAGTTAAATAATCATTCTAATAATAATTATTTGAATAAATAAATTAACCAATTAATTTATTTAACACTTTCAAGTAAGTATTCAGAAACCCGATTTTCTGAATGTATCGTGTTCTGTATTTGTCTCATAGATCTCATCTTAACAAATACATAATTGGTGTGTGTCTAACTCGTTATTGGGTATGACCCGACTTGGATCAAACACAACTAGCCACATTAACCTAATTATGTGTCTCGGGCATATGGTATTCCAACACCTTATGTCGAGAGCCCCTCTCCTTCCTTAGAGCTTAAGGATTTACCTGCCCATCTGGAGTACGCGTTTTTGGACGAGGAGAGGAAGTTGCCGGTTATTGTCGCATCTGCTTTGACGTAGGTCGAGAGAGAGAGACTGTTGAGGGTGCTTCGAGAGCACAAGGAGGCCATTGCATGGAAGATTATCGACATCAAGGGTATCAACCCTTCGTTTTGCACGCATAAAATCCTCATGGAGGATAATTATAGGACTGTCGTTCAGCCGCAGCGGCGGCTTAATCCGAAAATGCAGGAGGTCGTGAAGAAGGAGATCATCAAACTCCTTGATGCGGGGATCATTTTCCCTATTTCTGATAGTTTGTGGGTTAGTCCAGTCCAAGTGGTTCCTAAAAAGGGTGGCATGACTGTCGTCACCAATGAGAGGAACGAGCTCATTCTCACTAGGACTGTGACCTGTTGGAGAGTCTGCATCGATTACCGCAGACTGAATGATGCCACGAGGAAAGACCACTTTCCTCTACCTTTCATTGATCAGATGTTGGAGCGTTTGGCGGGTCAGCAGTACTACTGCTTCTTAGTTGGTTTCTCCGGGTACTTTCAGATTCCTATTGCTCCCGATGACCAGGAGAAAACCACATTTACCTGCCCATACGGTACGTTTGCCTATCGACGTATGCCGTTCGGACTGTGTAAAGCTCCAGCCACATTTCAGAGGTGCATGGTGGCTATATTTCATGACATGATCGAGGACTCCATGGAGGTGTTCATGGACGATTTTTCTGTATTTGGGAGCTCTTTCGATCGGTGTCTCTCTAACCTTGAAAGGATGTTGGCCCGATGCGTTGACACCAACCTAGTTCTTAACTGGGAGAAGTGTCACTTCATGGTACGCGAGGGCATCGTTTTGGGGCATCATATTTCGAGTGCTGGGATAGAGGTCGACCGAGCGAAGGTCGATACCATCTCTAATCTTCCCCCGCCCACTTTCGTGAGATCCATCCGGAGTTTTCTGGGTCATGCTGGGTTCTATCGCAGGTTCATTAAAGATTTTTCTAATATTTCGAGACCCATGACCAAACTTTTGGAGAAGGATGCCCCGTTTGTGTTTTCTGAGCAGTGTGTCGAGGCGTTTGATCTTTTAAAAGACAAACTCGTTAACGCCCCGATCATCATTTCTCCCGATTGGTCGCTTCCTTTTGAGTTGATGTGTGATGCGAGCGACTTCGCAGTCGGAGCGGTTCTTGGACAGCGGAAGGATAAACACTTCCATCCGATTTACTATGCTAGCCGGACCCTGAATGGTGCACAGGAGAGTTACACCACCATCGAGAAAGAGCTTTTAGCTGTGGTGTTTGCATTTGATAAATTCAGGTCCTATCTTGTTCTGTCCAAGATGATTGTGTACACGGATCATTCTGCGATTTGTTATCTCTTTAGCAAACAGGATGCTAAGCCACGTCTTATCCGTTGGATCCTTTTGCTTCAAGAGTTTGATATTGAAATCCGTGATAAAAAGGGGGCCGAGAATGTGGCGGCCGATCATCTTTCGCGTCTTGAGGGAGCTGAGTTGGGAGAGCCGGGGGTCAGGATTAATGACCACTTTCCGACAGAGAGTATTATGTTTGTTTCGGCTCAGGATGAGGGTTTACCATGGTTCGCCGACTTCGTGAACTATCTTGCGGACGAGTTCTACCCGAAGATGTCTTACCAGCAAAAGAAGAAATTCTTTGCTGATGTTAAGTTTTACCTGTGGGACGACCCGTATCTCTTTCGTATTGGTGCTGACCAGTTGATTAGGAGGTGTGTTGATGTTAAGGAGGGACGGCAGATTTTGAGCCATTGCCATTTTGGACTGACAGGAGGTCACCACGGTGCGAGTTTGACGGCGAAGAAGGTGTTTGATTGTGGTTTTTATTGGCCTTCGAATTTTAAAGATGCGCACGCGTTTGTGAGGAGTTGTGATCGTTGCCAGCGGGTCGGCAACATCTCGTCGCAAAATGAAATGCCCCAGAATGCTATTCAGGTTTGTGAGGTTTTCGATGTGTGGGGCATTGATTTCATGGGACCGTTTCCATCTTCGCGTGGGAACAAGTATATACTCGTGGCGGTTGATTATGTCTCGAAGTGGGTTGAGGCCAAAGCCTTACCAACTAATGATGCCCGAGTTGTACTCCGTTTTCTCAAGAGCCTTTTTGCTCGTTTTGGTGTCCTGAAGGCGTTGATCAGTGATAGAGGAACTCACTTCTGCAATGTGCAGATGGAGAAGGCGTTGCGTCGCTATGGGGTCACCCATCGGCTTGCAACCGCCTACCACCCACAGACTAGTGGGCAAGTAGAAGTGAGTAATCGGGGGATCAAACGTATTCTTGAGAAAACGGTTGGTTCGAATCGTCGGGATTGGTCCGACAAGTTAGATGATGCGTTGTGGGCCTTCCGTACAGCCTACAAAACTCCGACCGGTTCCACACCGTTAGATGATTTATGGGAAGGCCTGCCACCTGCCTGTTGAGTTAGAGCACGGTGCTTCTTGGGCCCTACAAAGGGTCAACTTTGATATGTCTGCCGCAGAGAGCACTCGTTTCCACCAGTTGCATGAGTTAGAGGAGCTGAGAGATCACGCCTACGCCCAGTTGTTCAGGTATAAAGAGCGGACGAAGGAACTGCACGATAGGAAGTTAAAAGGTAACAAGAAGTTCAAGTGTGGGGATTTGGTTTTATTGTATAACTCCCGGTTGAGGTTATTCCCGGGAAAGTTGAGATCCCGATGGTCGGGACCGTTCACGGTCACTGAGGTCTTCCCGTACGGCACTGTCGAGATAGAGGATAAAGGCGGGAAGTTTAAGGTGAACGGTCACAGACAGAAGCACTACATAGCCGGTGACTGATCAGACGGTCGAGGTATTCTACCTTGATGCGCTCTATGAGACGTAGACGTGATGGATGCACCACTCGGGAGACTGCCCGAGTTGTAGAGTTTGTATTTTTGTTATATGTTTGTGCTATCTGTTTTATTTGTTTTGTCTATTTCAGGATGTTCCAAGATGAAACCGCTCGTACTCAATCTCCATTCGAGTCGGTCGATTTAAGGGGTGTTTCATTGAAAAAAAATAAAAAATAAAAAATAAATAAAAATTATAAAACCAAAAACACAAAAATATGTTTATTTGTTTATGTTTTTGTTTTCCGTGTTGTACGCCGCTACATGCCAGCGAGTTTGAGTTCTGCAGGTTATATTATGCGCATGGTAGCTACGATGGCGTTGTGGAACAGGTTCTCCCGAGGTTGCGGCCGCGAATGAAACGCTATACGGTCATTTGGACACTACTCAGCTGTTGAAGATTTTGCACACAAACTAGGGGAGTAACCCGTTCTTTGTTTTAGTCTTGTATACTTTATTTTTATTTTCTCTTTTAATTTTATTTTTATTTTATTTCTTTTCCTTATACTCATTGAGGACGATTTCGTTCTAAGTGTGGGGATGGGGTTTATTTTACTTAGTTGTAGAAAAAAATTTTGTTAAAAAAAATAATAATAATAAGAAACAAAAATTAAAAATTTGAAAAATTTTGAAAAAATAGTCCCTTGAAATTTGTTTTCTCTATGTTAAACAGGAAATGATATTATTACCGAGTAGTGGTTATTTTATAACTTCTTGGTGTTTTCAATATATATATATATATAATAAATAAGAACAGTGTCCATTAGACCCGCACGTAATGTATGATAACCGAACGGTTTAGACTCAGTAATCGTGTGTCGGTAGGCTCAGCTTTTAAGAATGAAAGGGCGGTTTGGTTGTTGACCTAATTGAACCTTTTAAATGGCCTGACTTTAGTGGGAAACATCTTAGGGGTTTTGTTTGTTTAACTAAGCTCGTGACAGGACTGGAATGAAAAGTCGGGTCATACTCAAGCCTCGAGTCACATGATCGTCTGTATATTATTTGTATAATCTTTTGTATATGTGTTTATTCCTGTGAAGCTCCGTACTTTGTTGTGCGGTGGCGCAGACCTGAACGTTGATGCTAGCAGAAGACAGTTTTGCCCGGCCCTCTGTTGCGCGGTGGCGCAGGTCTGAGCCTTGATGCATTTCTATAGTTTCGTCCAACATGGTGTATATATAAAAAAATATATTTTAAATCAAAACCACCATGAAGGAAACTACTGTCGGTCGATCTTGACCAAGCTAGAGTTTATAGGTTGTATATGAGTTGAAATGTTTAATCATGTGGCAAAAGGTTTAAGTCAAGTTGGGGTGGCTCGGCCCGGTAAAACCATAATGGAATTGGTGAAGTGGCAGCATGGCTTTTAGGTGTGGGTTCCACTTAGTCATACAAATTAATAGAATTGTCACGCCTTATTTTCCTCGGTAAGTATTAAGGGCATGGGTTTAAAGTGGACAGCAATACCGGCAATCGACCTGATCTAGCTTATTAGATGAAAGTTGGAAGAAATATTTGGGTAACGGGTCATTTATTCTAATACTTTAAAAAGAAAAAAAATATATTAATAATAATAATAAATAAAGCCAAGAGTTATCGGTTGAACTCGGATATGATCCTGTGTAGAACTCTTTTTCAGGGACGAAAAAGTCTTAAGTGTGGGGATATTTGATGTGTTGTAAAACACACGTATTTTCCGCACCTTTTATCTACGTAATATATTATATTTTATGTGTTTTAACTCGTTTTATATAGGTTTTACATAAGTTTGTTCATATTGTAGGTTATGGGTTACAAGGAAGAAGAAACCGAGCTTTTCGAGCATTCTACGAGCCTTTTACGCATACAAGTTCAAGACAAAGCTCAAGGCCCGGCCCGTATGCATCATAGAGGCCCAAATCTTACATTATAATATAATATATAAAAAATTAAAAAACCCTAGGGCTGTGAACAGGTTCCGATCGGCAGGCAGCAAGGGGAAAAGAAAAGGAGAAAAGTTTTGTGGAACTAGGGTTGGAGCTTGTGGCGGCTAGGGAAGGAAGAAGACTCAAGAATCAAGCCTCGGGATCATTCATCATCAGTTTTTACAGCCAAGGAGCAGCCCGGAAACATCCATATCCTTACATCTTTTTCATTGTTCATACACTTTGATTTTCTTGTTTAATTGTTGATTTGTTTTGCAATTGATTGAGAGATTGAATTGTTATTGATTATTGTTAATCATTGGATGATTGTTAAGATGTTTGGTATGAGATTAATGATGTGTTTATTAATTGTTTGCTGCTGTCCAAACATGATTCTCGGCTAAACTTGTCAGTTCTACCTAGGAATGATGATTCTTGTTAGTGTTTGATAGGTTTTATGGATTGTTTGATTGATAGACTTGAATTGTTATTGTAAAGTTTGATTTAGACATGAAATAGGTTGTGTTTAAGGGCTGGAAATTTTAGTGATTCATTGCATAAACCCCGTGTGTTGATTGATTAGTTTTGTATTGATTGATCGGTGCATTGTTTGATTCTAGACTTTGTGTTTAGGGTTTGTTTGCGGTAGGTACCACCGTAGGGTTTTGTTGCGTGATTATTTGGATTAAGTACAGCGGTTAAACACCTTCTTTGAGACCGAGAGGTGATAGGAAGTTAGGGCCGTCTCATTATCTTTGCATGCTAGAATAAGAATTGCGCGAGAGCGAGTTCGTTTCTTGTCAGGTTTAGGTGTTTGAGCGACTAGTTGATCTATTTTGGTTTAAGTTGAATTGTTCCTCTATCCTTGGTTGTGTAGTATTCATTGCCATTAGGGTCGAGTGTTGGTGAGACCGAGAGGTGATCCTTCATTAGAACACGTTAGCAATTTTTTCCCGGTTTGGTCGTTTTAGCCGATTTTGAGTAGTTTTAGGCTTGTTGAGTGAGACCGAGAGGTAATCCAGTGAGCCCGAGCGATCTCTAGTCGTGTCATCTTTAGAGACCGGTGTCTTGAAGTCATTCAATCCATTAGCTTGTTAGGCCTACAATTTGATTCAGACCTAGGTAGACGTTTTTCTCCAACCAAAGTTAACACAGTTAGTTCCCCGTTAAGTTTTCTATTTTAGGTAACTTTTGTCAGTCAGTCTAGTTAGTTCTGTTAAGTAATCAAAAATCAAAAATTAATATATTATTATTCTAAGGTAGGTCTCATCTAGGGTTAGTAATCGTTAGCGTCTTACGTGTCCACGTGTTCGATACTCGGACTTCCTAGGTCTATACTACTTGCGATCGGTACACTTGCCGGTTGTGTGTAGTTTTAGGATTTTCGTTTTAATATTAAAGCTTAGTTGTGAGGGTCATTATAGATAGGGTTATTAGACACACATCAGTTTGCTACTGTCTAATTATGTTGGTGCATTTTGTGACCGTCGCTATGCAATTCTGACCAGCGGAACGCCACAGGCGAAGTTAGCACAACTTCGCCTTAGGCGAAGTTAGAACAACTTCGCCAACGGCGAAGTTGTAACAACTTCTGCCTTAGGCGAAGTTATCACAACTTCGCCTTAGGCGAAGTTAGCACAACTTCGCCTACTGAAGCCCAGGCCCGAGAATGTTTGGTCTATATATTGTTGTGTCATGTTTAGTTTTAGATTAATCTAGAAATCAGTGTGTGTTTGAGCAGCTTGTTTATTGAGAGAGAGTAAGAGACTAGAGTCGTGTGAGACGACCCGAGGTAGAGCTCACCTCGGGTCAGTCGTGTTTTCTGTTTTTGTTACGGTATGTAACGTGATTATTTTATATATGAATCTGCAGATTTGTTTATCCCGTTCTAGTATTTGTTTGTGTATTTGATCGTGTTCGTGTTTGTGTTATTCGTCTGTACACCATAAACGAGTCTAGGAGGATTCCGCACTCCTAGACCTCGTGCGGATCTCGTATCGATCGGCGACGCCCCCGGGGGGACCAACAAGTGGTATCAGAGCCTTAGGCTCTTACGCTATGGTTCGAGATCTGCGTTTTGGTGTTTTTGGCACGTTTCTGTGCGTTTCTGGCCGAACAGTTCTTCAGGCGAAGTTATTGTTCATCAGGCGAAGTTGCCGTCACTGTTCGTAGGGTTTCAGCGAAGATATAAGGTCAGGCGAAGTTATGAACATGCGAAGTTGACTTTAGGCGAAGTTGACTTCTCGGCGAAGTTATGGCCAGGTGAAGTTATAGCCAGGCGATGTTAACTTTCGGCGAAGTTAACGAGATTAAAAAAAAAAAAAGTATTTTGGAATTTTCCGTCTGTATGGCCAGTGTACACGATTATTGTGAGACCGAAGATGTTGTTCCGTCAACGAGTGATCTTGTTATCTTTTGGTTTTACGTGTGAACAAATACGTGTCAACTCTGATTTGGAGTTGAGGTTGTGAATGGGTTATTGTTTGTAACTGGATATTGACACATATTCGGGTGTTTGTGGGCAAGGAAATTGTTGTTGTTCGTGGTGACCAACCGAAGAAAGTCAAATTGAACTGAAGGTTTTTCGTCATTACTGGATTGCGGTCAGAGCATATTATTTATGTTATTTTCAAGGCGTTCGAGAATTGGATCCTGAAACGTGATGCTGATTTATTAGAGTGAAGATTATGGAACAAGTTGGATTTAACCGGGAATTAAAGTGTTTATGTTCCTGATCTTTATCCCTGGTGATTGAAGATGCTTCAGATTTTTTAATGGTCATGTGTTAGATTCTGTCAGGGTGGTTTTGTGATGAAATTGATCACTTGAAGTTGAGTAGTTGAAGATTAAACCTTATCATATGCCGACGAGTTGGTGAAGTTGTGGAGGATGCCCAACTTCATGTATTGGTGAAGTCAGATGGACTCACGTGATTGGTTGAGATGATCTATTGGCACGGGGATGCATGCATTACAAAGACCTCAATCGTTATAGTCGGAGAAGCTTACACTGAAGGGGAGATCTGATATGGAAGACGCTGGGTGATTGGTAGATTTGTGAAGCTACAGGACAGTTTAAGACACGGCTGGTTGACTGCAAACAGAAGATCATCAGTTAAGAGGGAGTCTGTTGGTGCATGTTTTGTAACAGATGATCTTTCGTGTTTTGTTAGAATTGAGAGCAACGGTCAAAGGGGAGACTGTTGGTGCATTTTGTGACCGTCGCTATGCAATTCTGACCAGCGGAACGCCACAGGCGAAGTTGTAACAACTTCTGCCTTAGGCGAAGTTATCACAACTTCGCCTTAGGCGAAGTTAGCACAACTTCGCCTACTGAAGCCCAGGCCCGAGAATGTTTGGTCTATATATTGTTGTGTCATGTTTAGTTTTAGATTAATCTAGAAATCAGTGTGTGTTTGAGCAGCTTGTTTATTGAGAGAGAGTAAGAGACTAGAGTCGTGTGAGACGACCCGAGGTAGAGCTCACCTCGGGTCAGTCGTGTTTTCTGTTTTTGTTACGGTATGTAACGTGATTATTTTATATATGAATCTGCAGATTTGTTTATCCCGTTCTAGTATTTGTTTGTGTATTTGATCGTGTTCGTGTTTGTGTTATTCGTCTGTACACCATAAACGAGTCTAGGAGGATTCCGCACTCCTAGACCTCGTGCGGATCTCGTATCGATCGGCGACGCCCCCGGGGGGACCAACAAGTGGTATCAGAGCCTTAGGCTCTTACGCTATGGTTCGAGATCTGCGTTTTGGTGTTTTTGGCACGTTTCTGTGCGTTTCTGGCCGAACAGTTCTTCAGGCGAAGTTATTGTTCATCAGGCGAAGTTGCCGTCACTGTTCGTAGGGTTTCAGCGAAGATATAAGGTCAGGCGAAGTTATGAACATGCGAAGTTGACTTTAGGCGAAGTTGACTTCTCGGCGAAGTTATGGCCAGGTGAAGTTATAGCCAGGCGATGTTAACTTTCGGCGAAGTTAACGAGATTAAAAAAAAAAAGTATTTTGGAATTTTCCGTCTGTATGGCCAGTGTACACGATTATTGTGAGACCGAAGATGTTGTTCCGTCAACGACTGATCTTGTTATCTTTTGGTTTTACGTGTGAACAAATACGTGTCAACTCTGATTTGGAGTTGAGGTTGTGAATGGGTTATTGTTTGTAACTGGATATTGACACATATTCGGGTGTTTGTGGGCAAGGAAATTGTTGTTGTTCGTGGTGACCAACCGAAGAAAGTCAAATTGAACTGAAGGTTTTTCGTCATTACTGGATTGCGGTCAGAGCATATTATTTATGTTATTTTCAAGGCGTTCGAGAATTGGATCCTGAAACGTGATGCTGATTTATTAGAGTGAAGATTCTGGAACAAGTTGGATTTAACCGGGAATTAAAGTGTTTATGTTCCTGATCTTTATCCCTGGTGATTGAAGATGCTTCAGATTTTTTAATGGTCATGTGTTAGATTCTGTCAGGGTGGTTTTGTGATGAAATTGATCACTTGAAGTTGAGTAGTTGAAGATTAAACCTTATCATATGCCGACGAGTTGGTGAAGTTGTGGAGGATGCCCAACTTCATGTATTGGTGAAGTCAGATGGACTCACGTGATTGGTTGAGATGATCTATTGGCACGGGGATGCATGCATTACAAAGACCTCAATCGTTATAGTCGGAGAAGCTTACACTGAAGGGGAGATCTGATATGGAAGACGCTGGGTGATTGGTAGATTTGTGAAGCTACAGGACAGTTTAAGACACGGCTGGTTGACTGCAAACAGAAGATCATCAGTTAAGAGGGAGTCTGTTGGTGCATGTTTTGTAACAGATGATCTTTCGTGTTTTGTTAGAATTGAGAGCAACGGTCAAAGGGGAGACTGTTGGTGCATTTTGTGACCGTCGCTATGCAATTCTGACCAGCGGAACGCCACAGGCGAAGTTAGCACAACTTCGCCTTAGGCGAAGTTAGAACAACTTCGCCAACGGCGAAGTTGTAACAACTTCTGCCTTAGGCGAAGTTATCACAACTTCGCCTTAGGCGAAGTTAGCACAACTTCGCCTACTGAAGCCCAGGCCCGAGAATGTTTGGTCTATATATTGTTGTGTCATGTTTAGTTTTAGATTAATCTAGAAATCAGTGTGTGTTTGAGCAGCTTGTTTATTGAGAGAGAGTAAGAGACTAGAGTCGTGTGAGACGACCCGAGGTAGAGCTCACCTCGGGTCAGTCGTGTTTTCTGTTTTTGTTACGGTATGTAACGTGATTATTTTATATATGAATCTGCAGATTTGTTTATCCCGTTCTAGTATTTGTTTGTGTATTTGATCGTGTTCGTGTTTGTGTTATTCGTCTGTACACCATAAACGAGTCTAGGAGGATTCCGCACTCCTAGACCTCGTGCGGATCTCGTATCGATCGGCGACGCCCCCGGGGGGACCAACAAGTGGTATCAGAGCCTTAGGCTCTTACGATATGGTTCGAGATCTGCGTTTTGGTGTTTTTGGCACGTTTCTGTGCGTTTCTGGCCGAACAGTTCTTCAGGCGAAGTTATTGTTCATCAGGCGAAGTTGCCGTCACTGTTCGTAGGGTTTCAGCGAAGATATAAGGTCAGGCGAAGTTATGAACATGCGAAGTTGACTTTAGGCGAAGTTGACTTCTCGGCGAAGTTATGGCCAGGTGAAGTTATAGCCAGGCGATGTTAACTTTCGGCGAAGTTAACGAGATTAAAAAAAAAAAGTATTTTGGAATTTTCCGTCTGTATGGCCAGTGTACACGATTATTGTGAGACCGAAGATGTTGTTCCGTCAACGAGTGATCTTGTTATCTTTTGGTTTTACGTGTGAACAAATACGTGTCAACTCTGATTTGGAGTTGAGGTTGTGAATGGGTTATTGTTTGTAACTGGATATTGACACATATTCGGGTGTTTGTGGGCAAGGAAATTGTTGTTGTTCGTGGTGACCAACCGAAGAAAGTCAAATTGAACTGAAGGTTTTTCGTCATTACTGGATTGCGGTCAGAGCATATTATTTATGTTATTTTCAAGGCGTTCGAGAATTGGATCCTGAAACGTGATGCTGATTTATTAGAGTGAAGATTCTGGAACAAGTTGGATTTAACCGGGAATTAAAGTGTTTATGTTCCTGATCTTTATCCCTGGTGATTGAAGATGCTTCAGATTTTTTAATGGTCATGTGTTAGATTCTGTCAGGGTGGTTTTGTGATGAAATTGATCACTTGAAGTTGAGTAGTTGAAGATTAAACCTTATCATATGCCGACGAGTTGGTGAAGTTGTGGAGGATGCCCAACTTCATGTATTGGTGAAGTCAGATGGACTCACGTGATTGGTTGAGATGATCTATTGGCACGGGGATGCATGCATTACAAAGACCTCAATCGTTATAGTCGGAGAAGCTTACACTGAAGGGGAGATCTGATATGGAAGACGCTGGGTGATTGGTAGATTTGTGAAGCTACAGGACAGTTTAAGACACGGCTGGTTGACTGCAAACAGAAGATCATCAGTTAAGAGGGAGTCTGTTGGTGCATGTTTTGTAACAGATGATCTTTCGTGTTTTGTTAGAATTGAGAGCAACGGTCAAAGGGGAGACTGTTGGTGCATTTTGTGACCGTCGCTATGCAATTCTGACCAGCGGAACGCCACAGGCGAAGTTGTAACAACTTCTGCCTTAGGCGAAGTTATCACAACTTCGCCTTAGGCGAAGTTAGCACAACTTCGCCTACTGAAGCCCAGGCCCGAGAATGTTTGGTCTATATATTGTTGTGTCATGTTTAGTTTTAGATTAATCTAGAAATCAGTGTGTGTTTGAGCAGCTTGTTTATTGAGAGAGAGTAAGAGACTAGAGTCGTGTGAGACGACCCGAGGTAGAGCTCACCTCGGGTCAGTCGTGTTTTCTGTTTTTGTTACGGTATGTAACGTGATTATTTTATATATGAATCTGCAGATTTGTTTATCCCGTTCTAGTATTTGTTTGTGTATTTGATCGTGTTCGTGTTTGTGTTATTCGTCTGTACACCATAAACGAGTCTAGGAGGATTCCGCACTCCTAGACCTCGTGCGGATCTCGTATCGATCGGCGACGCCCCCGGGGGGACCAACAAGTGGTATCAGAGCCTTAGGCTCTTACGCTATGGTTCGAGATCTGCGTTTTGGTGTTTTTGGCACGTTTCTGTGCGTTTCTGGCCGAACAGTTCTTCAGGCGAAGTTATTGTTCATCAGGCGAAGTTGCCGTCACTGTTCGTAGGGTTTCAGCGAAGATATAAGGTCAGGCGAAGTTATGAACATGCGAAGTTGACTTTAGGCGAAGTTGACTTCTCGGCGAAGTTATGGCCAGGTGAAGTTATAGCCAGGCGATGTTAACTTTCGGCGAAGTTAACGAGATTAAAAAAAAAAAGTATTTTGGAATTTTCCGTCTGTATGGCCAGTGTACACGATTATTGTGAGACCGAAGATGTTGTTCCGTCAACGACTGATCTTGTTATCTTTTGGTTTTACGTGTGAACAAATACGTGTCAACTCTGATTTGGAGTTGAGGTTGTGAATGGGTTATTGTTTGTAACTGGATATTGACACATATTCGGGTGTTTGTGGGCAAGGAAATTGTTGTTGTTCGTGGTGACCAACCGAAGAAAGTCAAATTGAACTGAAGGTTTTTCGTCATTACTGGATTGCGGTCAGAGCATATTATTTATGTTATTTTCAAGGCGTTCGAGAATTGGATCCTGAAACGTGATGCTGATTTATTAGAGTGAAGATTCTGGAACAAGTTGGATTTAACCGGGAATTAAAGTGTTTATGTTCCTGATCTTTATCCCTGGTGATTGAAGATGCTTCAGATTTTTTAATGGTCATGTGTTAGATTCTGTCAGGGTGGTTTTGTGATGAAATTGATCACTTGAAGTTGAGTAGTTGAAGATTAAACCTTATCATATGCCGACGAGTTGGTGAAGTTGTGGAGGATGCCCAACTTCATGTATTGGTGAAGTCAGATGGACTCACGTGATTGGTTGAGATGATCTATTGGCACGGGGATGCATGCATTACAAAGACCTCAATCGTTATAGTCGGAGAAGCTTACACTGAAGGGGAGATCTGATATGGAAGACGCTGGGTGATTGGTAGATTTGTGAAGCTACAGGACAGTTTAAGACACGGCTGGTTGACTGCAAACAGAAGATCATCAGTTAAGAGGGAGTCTGTTGGTGCATGTTTTGTAACAGATGATCTTTCGTGTTTTGTTAGAATTGAGAGCAACGGTCAAAGGGGAGACTGTTGGTGCATTTTGTGACCGTCGCTATGCAATTCTGACCAGCGGAACGCCACAGGCGAAGTTAGCACAACTTCGCCTTAGGCGAAGTTAGAACAACTTCGCCAACGGCGAAGTTGTAACAACTTCTGCCTTAGGCGAAGTTATCACAACTTCGCCTTAGGCGAAGTTAGCACAACTTCGCCTACTGAAGCCCAGGCCCGAGAATGTTTGGTCTATATATTGTTGTGTCATGTTTAGTTTTAGATTAATCTAGAAATCAGTGTGTGTTTGAGCAGCTTGTTTATTGAGAGAGAGTAAGAGACTAGAGTCGTGTGAGACGACCCGAGGTAGAGCTCACCTCGGGTCAGTCGTGTTTTCTGTTTTTGTTACGGTATGTAACGTGATTATTTTATATATGAATCTGCAGATTTGTTTATCCCGTTCTAGTATTTGTTTGTGTATTTGATCGTGTTCGTGTTTGTGTTATTCGTCTGTACACCATAAACGAGTCTAGGAGGATTCCGCACTCCTAGACCTCGTGCGGATCTCGTATCGATCGGCGATGCCCCCGGGGGGACCAACAAATTATGATTCTCGGCTAAACTTGCTAGTTCTACCTAGGAATGATGATTATTGTTAGTGTTTGATAGGTTTTATGGATTGTTTGATTAATAAACCTTAATTACTATTGTAAAGTTTGATTTAGACATGAAATAAGTTGTGTTTAAGGGCTGGAAATTTTGGTGAATTATTGCATAAACCCCGTGTGTCGGTTAATTAGTTTTGTGTTGATTGATCGGTGCATTGTTTGATTCTAGACTTTGTGTTTAGGGTTTGTTTGCGATAGGTACAACCGTAGGGTTTTGTTGCATAATTTATTGGATTAAGTACAGCGGTTAAACACCTTCTTTGGGACCGAGAGGTGATAAGAAGTTAGGGTTGTCTCGTTGCCTTTGGATACTAGAATAAAGATTGCGCGAGAGCGAGTTCGTTTCTTGTTAGGTTTTAGGTGTTTTGAGCGACTAGTTGATCTACTTTGGTTTAAGTTGAATTGTTCCTCTATCCTTGGTTGTGTAGTATTCATTGCCATTAGGGTCGAGTGTTGGTGAGACCGAGAGGTGCAATTGTTTCCCGGTTTAGCCGTTTTAGCCGATTTTGAGTAGTTTAGGCTTGTTGAGTGAGACCGAGAGGTGATCCAGTGAGCCCGAGCGATCCTTAGTCGTGTCATCTTTAGGGACCAGTGTCTTGAAGTCACTCAATCCATTAGCTTGTTAGGCCTACAATTTGATTCAGACCTTGGTAGACGTTTTTCTCCATCCTAAGTTAACACAGTTAGTTTTTCGTTAAGTTTTCTATTTTTGGTAAGTTTTGTTAGTTAGTCCAGTTAGTTCAGTTAAGTTAAAAGAAATCAAAAATCAATATAATATTATTCTAAGGTAGGTCTTGTCTAGGGTTAGTAATCGTTAGCGTCTTACGTGTCCACGTGTTCGATACTCGGACTTTCTAGGTCTATACTACTTGCGATCGGTACACTTGCCGGTTGTGTGTGGTTTTAGGATTCGTTTTAATATTAAAGCTTAGTTGTGAGGGTCATTATTATAGGGTTATTAGACACACATCACTCTGTTTGTGCCTTTTAGGCCACCTTTGTGCCTTTAAGCCACCTTTTGGGCTCTATTTATGTCTTTTACCTTCCATTTATGCCTTTTCGGTTCCATTTATGACTTCGGCTTCATTTATGCCTTTTAGGCTCCGTTTATGCCTTTGGGGCACCATTTATGTCTATATGGGCTCATTCCAGTCTTCTTTTACCATTTATGCCTTTATGGGTTCCATTTATGCCTTTCGGGATTCATTTATACCTTTTCGGTTCCATTTGTGACTACAGCTTCATTTATGCCTTTTAGGCTCCATTTATGCCTTTTGGACACCGTTTATGTCTTTATGGCTTCATTTATGCCATTTGGGCTCTGTTTGAGCATTTTAGGCCACCTTGGTGCCTTTAAGCCACCTTTTGGGCTCTATTTATGCCTTTTTCATTCCATTTATGCCTTTTCGGTTCCATCGTAGCCTATACGACCGCATAGGCCTATACGAGCCGTATAGACATATGAGGGTGGTGTAGGAGGATCACATCCCTTTATATTATGTTTATGAAGTGCATGGCCGTCTCCGAGAATGTGAAAAAATTTGGGGCCAAAGGCGAAAAAAAAATTTGGGCCTTAAATTAGTTGGGTAATTGAGTTTAAGCATTAAAAATACATATTTTTTTCACAAAAAATATATATAATTTTTTTAAAAACATTCGAGCCTATCGGGGTGTCTAGGTGGGGTCAGTCGACCACCCGACCCTGCCTCATAGCCGGCCTTGATGAAGTGTTCGTTTATATTTTTAACGAACGACAAAAAAGAACATGAACGTTTTCTTATATATTAAACGAACGAACCTGAACATAAATATTCGTTCCATTAACCGTTCATGAATGCTTAAAATGAATTATATATTAAACGGATCATATATATTCATATTCTTTATCTTTCTGATTTTGTAAGCAAAAGATAGAAACCATGACGAAATCTAATAAAATAAGTGATTTTATATTATAATAACAATAATAAATAAAAAACTAAATATGTCATAATCATTATATTAGTTTGTGCCGACCAAAAAGATATGCATTAAGCATTATTTAATCAACCGTGGATTTTACTTTATACCATAACCACGAGGGTTCCTACGTGCAACGAAGTAACAATAATTTTATTTACACCTGGTTATGAAGGGTAACTCAGTAGAAAAAGGTGACTTCATACGTCTGCGGTCTTAAGACAGCATCGGGCAGTCCAAGTATTTTCCCACTGTCCGAAGGCCCTCGAGCTTGATTAGGGGTGATGTGTAAGAGATTAAGAGGGACCGGGAGTGACTATGGCCACTGCCATTTTTTTGCTTTGTAAGGTATATATTCACCATTTTGTTTGAAAACTTTTTAGGTATTGAACACGTTCATTCCCATGGTATTAGGTCCGTCACTTCGGTTACTACTGTGGCTAAGCTCAAGCTTTACCATTGAACTTGATACCTTATGGGCTGTATTGTTATACAAAGGCGTATAATATATAAAAACAGATGAAATGTTTTATGTTATTAATTTTTTTTGTTATTTTTTTATATTTTAAAATTTTTAATTTTTAATTATTATTATTATATATATAAGATAAATATTGGTGCCTAGTGGCGCAAAACCCTCATGGAGCCACGTGGCAGCAAGCATGTGTCATGTCATCCAGTATTATTTTTTCCTTTAAAAATGTAATTTTAATTTTGTTTTAGTTTCGATACTTTAACGAATGTAACTGAAACCGACCCAATTTACGTCGATTCTCCTCCTAAACATCCGGAGTTACCGACCGAATAACATTGTTTTAAATATGTTATTTATTTATATCATAAGCTATACGAGTATTCAACGCATTCACTAATTTAACTTTGGGTTTCCCCACTATCATAACGAAGCTAACCAATACCATCCGACTTCGTGTTGCTTTGATCATAAACCGTATTTATTTATTTATTTTTATTATTATTATAAGCCATACGAGTCACAAGTATCGTAATATCGTTGCTGTTTCCTACGCTGACAAATTAATTTTTTTCAATCTAGTATCAACACATTAATAAACTTAATCTATAACAACTGAATACACGTTAACACACCGCCACGACATGTCGAGTACAAGCCAAATTACATTAATTTGTCTTTTAAACCAAAAACAATTTATTGGATCCTCAAAGAAAGAGAAATGAAATAGAGAGTTGGGCTCCATTTTCACCTTTATTATTATTATTATTATTATTATTAAATCTCAAGCTTTTAACCTGAAAATTATCTCTCTCACTTGCATACCATGTCCATATTTGTGCCAGAAAGCCCAGGTATATTCTCTCTCCCTATATAATATTATAATTTATACATATAAATATACATGTATATATTTATATATGTATAGATCTTCTGTCAACACCACCTGATTCTTCAGTGCTCTGACTTTAGATTATATAATTGATGACTTCTTCAATCTTTTAATGTTACCACATGTTGCTATTTGACAAAAGCCTACTGGCATTATGAAATTTATATTTTTCTGTATCAGTTTGCTGACACATAATTGCTAAAGAGCCTAAAGTTGTAACTTTTTGTTCAAATTTTGGTGGTTTAAGGCTTTTTATGATCTGGGATTTGTTACCAGTTTATGTTTCACATTTCTTTTAGGTAAGTTAGTAGATCATGATCTTGGTTTCATTTCAGATCTACAAATAATAGTAATACTATTCTGTTTTTTTTTTTTATGTTTTTTGTTTTTTTTTATTTTTTATTTTTTATTTTTTTAGATCTATGGATATGTTTCTGATTATATGAACTAAAGGGTGTTACTGTTTTGGGTTATCTTGAAATATTTTCTTGAAAAGTTGTAAAATTTTGTTGTAAAATAAGATGACAGCAGTCAATATTTGATTTTCTAGGAAAGGGTAAAGTTTATAATTTAAGATGAGTTATCTTTCATACATATTTTCTTGAAAAGTTGTAAAATTTTGTTGTAAAACAAGATGACAAGAATCAATATTTGATTTTCTTGAAAAGGGTAAAAATTATGATTTTCTTGAAAAAGGGTAAAAATTATATTTCATACATATTTTCTTGAAAAATTGAAACTTTCCCTTATGAGATGAGATTATAGTATTATACTAATGAGTATTATTAGCTTTTCTTGAAAAGTTTGGTTTTTTTCTTATTGTTAGATGAGACCAGTCAGATCATAGCTTTTCTTGAAATATTTTCTTGAAAAGATGTAAAATTTTCATATAAAATAAGATGACAGCAATCAGTATTTGATTTTCTTGCAAAATTCAAAATTTCTCATTTTTGAATTTTGACAAGGATTAGCTTTTCTTGAAGTAGTGACATTATGATTGAAATTGTTTTTGATTGAGGTGATCATTTTGCTCAATAAATGGTGTTTAATATGACAATTAATTTTAATAAATTTTCCAAATTTGTTAATTATGAATATGAATTTGTTTTCACCTTTATAATCTCTGCTTATTTTGCTAATAATGAATTAATGATTCTGATATATGTTGCATTTCAGGCTTATTATTGGCTGCAAATTCAACCATTTCTACTATGCTCAAACAGATTCTTGCGAAACTCCCCCGTAAATCATCAAAACCGAATCAAAATCATTCAGACGGAAGCAATGCGACTGCAACCGCTGATCCAACCAACAATGGCAGCTTCACAAACACTTGTAATGTCATTTCAAGTAAATTAAATGTTGTTAAAAAGATGTCATCATCTATATTCCCAACATCCAATGGTGATATGATGCAGCCTCATATACCCTTTAAAGATGTCCAAAACTCGGAAAAATCGAAACTTTTGATTGTTAAGTTGAATCTTTGCTCGGTTATATACGATTTTAATGATCAAGATAAAGAAAGTGCTGAAAAAGATAAGAAACGCGAGCTTTTAGCCGAGATTCTTGAGTTTCTTGTCTCGGATTCGATAAAACTCACCGAGCCCGCCATGTCAGCGATCTGTAAAACATGTGGGGACGATCTTTTTCGCGAGCTTCCTCCTAAAAACTCGAACTTGCCACGTGGCGATTCGGAAGATGAAGACCCGTGGTTTGATCCATCATGGTCACATTTACAACTTGTTTATGAAATACTCCTTAGATTTGTTAGTTTAACGTCCCTCGACCCGAAAGTTGCTAAACAGTATGTTGATCGCGCGTTCTTGTTAAAGTTATTAAATCTTTTCGACTCTGATGACCCACGTGAACGCGAGTGTTTGAAGTCGGTTTTACATAGGATTTATGGCAAGTTCATGGTTCATCGATCGTTTATTCGGATGGCAGTCAGTAATATTATCTACCGGTTCGTGTTTGAAACCGAAAAGCATAACGGGATTGCTGAACTGTTGGAGATTTTTGGGAGTGTGATTAGTGGGTTTGCGTTACCGTTAAAGAAAGAACATAAAATGTTTTTGTCACGGGTTTTGATTCCGCTTCATAAACCGAAATCTCTGGGTAGTTATCATCATCAGTTAACGTATTGCGTCGGGCAGTTTATAGAAAAAGAACCCAAACTTACGAGTGTTGTGATAAACGGGCTGTTAAAATATTGGCCTGTTATCAGTAGTAAGAAGCAGTTGATGTTTTTAAGCGAGTTGGAAGAGTTGCTCGAGTTGATCCGGACCGATGAGTTTGAAAAGATCATGGTTCCGTTGTTTCAGCGTATAAGTTGTTGTCTAGATAGCTACCATTTTCAGGTACTTAGTTATTTTTTTGTAAAATACTTTAGTTATCAGTTTGTGCATAATGTGTACGGGTGAACCCGTCTTAGTAAAACTGGTCGTGTTTGGGTTGAGGCTGTTTAGTAAAACGGATCGTGTTCGAGTTGACCTGTTTAACCTGTTTAGTTAAATAGGTCAACCTACCAACCTGTTTACTTAAATAGGTCGGCCCACTGGTTCGTTTAGCCTGTTTTTCTTTTTACAACTCACCAACATGATTAACACATTTACAGTTTGATATTGCCTGTCAAGCCGTTAAAATATGGGTCGCGTTCGGGTTGACCCATACAACTTGCCAACCTGACAGGCTGACACGATTGACACCATAATGGGTGAATTGGCCCGACTGCCCTAAACTTTTTGTGTTATAATCCAAACTTGTTTTTGAAGTGATGACTCGTTTAACCTTGGTTTAATTAGTTTAGCTGGACTATGACTATGAATCCAATAGTGCCAAGTGGCAATTTCGACCAGTTAACTTATAAACGGGCCAACGTGTCAAGAGTTGCAGATAGTGTACTTTTAGTAAATCTTACTAACTATTTATTGGCAGAAATGCAAATTTTGTCCTTTAAACATAGCTGATTTATGGATCAGGTCGTTTAAAAAGTTTACTTTCAGGCGTTGTCCTTTATATATGACACCTTTTCTTTGCTTTTCGTCCTTTACATTAACGAACGTTAAGTTTTTCTGTTAAAGCACCTCATGAACATTGCACATGAGGGCATTTTAGTCTTTTACCTCTATTAATTTATTTATGACTAAAAATAAATAGATATACTATAGGGGTAAAAAGACTAAAATGCCCTCATATGCTCTGCACATGAGGTGATTTAACACAAAAACTTAACGTTCGTTAGTGTAAAGGACGAAAAGCAAAGAAAGTTGTCATATAAAGGACACCGCTTGAAAGTAAACTTTTTAAAGGACCTAATCCATAAATCAGCTATGTTTAAAGGACAACATTTGTATTTCTGTCGTTTCGTCACGTCATGTTTTGCGTGTGTTTGGGATTACTTATTAAAACTACTAATCAATGGTAATAATAATAATATTCAGGTGGCCGAACGAGCGCACTTTTTATGGAACAACGAGCACATCCACCATCTAATAATGTGCAACCGCCAAGTGATCATGCCAATCGTCTTCTCATCACTACAACACAACTCAAGCAACCATTGGAACCGCACGGTGCTCAACCTAACACAGAACGTCTTAAAAATGTTCAACGACGTTGACGAACCACTAGTGGTTTCATGTCAAAGCAAGTTCGAGGACGACAAGTCAGCCGCTAGTGTGACGGCTGACAGGCGGCGGTTAACATGGGAGCACCTTGAAACTGCCGCCACCACAACCGCCACATGTGTTGTGTCATGCTAATGCTAATGGTTTGCATTATTGTGTATTTGTAGTTTTGAGAGTGTTGGTGTAATGTTATGTGTGCATATTAATGGTGTTGTGTCAATTAGTTTGTAACATAGTGGGCATGACTATTGACATAAATGTATGTCACATGGGGCAACATATAACATGATTGATGTGTTGTCATATGACAATTGTCTCCTCTTACATATCTCAAGACACCTTTTTCTTTTTCTCTTTATGGTTTCATTATTATTACTGATTGTCCTATACAAGGACACTGTTTTCTGTATAGTGTTATCATATTTCATTATTGGATATGTATCAAGTTTATTTGTCACCAATACTAAGTTAATACATAATGTAAATAAAAAAAATAAAATACAGTGTTGTATTTTAATTTTTTTTTTTGGTCAAATTACCAATAATTTTATTGCTTCTATAATATATGATTGTTTATTTTAAACAAAATGTAAAACAAGCCATTATTTTATATAATATAGTTAACAAGTTTGGTGTTGTAAAACCCCTGTTGGGTCACTTGGCAAGTTGGCGGCACCATGTTGGTATTATTTTTATTTTCTTTTTGTTTTGTTTTAGTTTCGGTCGTAATGAAAGTAACGAAAACCTACCGAATGTGATTTTTTTTTATTATTTTGTTTTAGTTAAGGTACCGTGCCGAATGCGACGGAACCGATTGAATTTGTAGAGACTCACCGCGTTGTTTTAGTTCTAGTACCATAACGAAAACCGACCGAATGCTGATTTTTGTTTTTTAGTTACGGTACCATAATGAACAGGACGAAAACCAACTAAAATCGCGTAGACTCAACCGCCTCAAAGCCCGGGATTGATAACGATCTGGTTTTACAAATGATCGAGGTTTACCGACCGAAGCCACGCCGTTGGTCCACCCCAATTTTTATACTTTTTTTGTTTAATTTTGTCTTAGTTCTGATACAATATCACACGTAACTGAAACCGACCGAATTCGCGTCGACATACTATGTCAACGTTTGTGTTTTACCAACTTGCCCGGCACAACGCGCCGGGAAAACACTAGTTTCAAACAAAATGTAAAGTAATAGTGATTTTTACTGCAGCTAGGGGTTGTATGGTAGCCACTAGCCTCTTATTAATTCTATTAAAAGGCTATATTAGAATCATTCAGCATTAAATGTGTTTTGGTTCATCAGAATGACACATATGAATCAGTTAACAAACATCTTAGGGTGTTTGGGATTCCTTAATATATCTCTTTACAACTTTTTAGGATAAGTTAATAAGTCAAAACATTGTGACTTATTATCTTACAACATAAGCAATCCTAACACCCCATAAGTTTCAAAATTACTTTGAATGGAAATTTTACCCCCTTGTCCATTCACATGTGTTTATACCATTAGTCTGCCATTCACGCACCACCTCCTCTTCCACCAATCACCAGCACGTCGGTGCACTGAATACTTACTGACTCAAGTCCCTTAACCATCAATGTTTGTTACTGGCTTAGCACTTACTGGTGCAGATGTTGTCAAAAAGCCCTGTTAAGTGTCATGTCAAAAATACGCAAAGTTACTCAGCTTTTGGATAATAATAATAATAATAATAATAATAATAATAATAATAATAATAATAATGCATATTTCTTTTAATAATAATAATCACTTGCAATCAAATTTATATTATTATTGTTAGTTCTTATTTGATTTCATTATTAATTTAAAAACCAAAGGAATTAGAGCTGCACAAATATGGCATTTTCAAGAAATCGGGTATTTGATTAGGTAAAGGTGAAACTGGTTCCGGCGAGTCCAGGGCTTCAGGTAGGTGTGCAAACGAGCCGAGCTGCTCGTGAGCCATTCGAGATCAGCTCATTAAAATGCTCGATCGAGCCGAGCTTAAGCTCGAGCTTAAAAGTAAGCTTGTTTAATAAACGAGCCTGAGCGCGAGCTTCACTAATCAAGCTCGAGCCGACTTGCGAGCCTGTCATTTATATAATTTTTAAAAATATATATTTAATAATTATTAATATATATATATATATATATAATGTTATGAAAAAATAAATAAAAACAACTAAATATTATATATTATTTAATACATAAAATTACAATAGAAAAAATATATAAAAATAATTATAATTATATAAAAATAATTGATATATAGTAAACGAGCCGAGCCCGAGCTGAGTTTGAGCTTGAAAATCTACTCACAAGCCGAGCTCAAGCTTTGCAAAATTAAGCTTGAAACGATCCTAGTAGAGCTCAGACTTGGCTCGGCTTGACTCGTTTACACCCCTAACTCCAGGTACGATTCTTCTGAGGAACCGGCCTCTAAAGACTAAAAGTATAAGGAGTGAATATTATTTGGTTTGGGCCCAAGTGTTTGAAACACAAATTACCGGCCCAACGGCCCATTAACGAAACAGGCGTAAAACCCAAAATCTCTTCATCCCTGTGGCAGTAATTTGCCGCAGCTCCGTCATTTCAAACCACCAGGTACTGTCATCCACGGCGGCACGTGCCTAGATCTTCTAATCACGTGCCTGTAGTATTAGGTTAGGGTTTGTTTGTTCAGTTTATAGCTCTGATTTGGTTAATTGAGGCTTCGTATTTGTTGTTGATTGATTGTGTGCAGAAAGTTACCAAATTACTTATTGTATAGCCGAAAATCGAACCTAAACCAAACCGGTTTTGAAACCGATTATGTAAAAACCGTAGGTTCGGAACCGGTTTGTAATGTTTCTCCACCAAAACCGATCATTAACAGGTTTTGACTTTTGTTGACCAAACCGAACCGGTTTTGAGTTTTAAACCGATCTATGTTGGGGCTGTGCACGGTTCGGTTCGCTTCGGTTATTAGCCTAAACCGAAACTGATGTCATCGGTTAAATGAACTGTCCACGAGTGGAGCCAGGGTGGTTTAGAGCTTGAGCTTGAAAATTGAAATTAAACAAGGCAACTCAGCTAGGATCGAGCTCGATTTTGAAGTTAAACGAGCTTAAGATCGAGCCAACGAGCTCGGTTACAAAATTGATCCAACTCAGCTTAGGTTGTTTCTAATCAAGTTCTTTTAGCTAGTTTTCTTTTATCGAGCGAGCCACGAGCCCGAGCTTTTTGAATAGCTCCAGTAGTTTATTCAGTTAGTTTGTTGGTTTTCAGTTCGGTTAATAATCAAAACCAAAACTTGGGCTAAAATTTTTGCTTAGAAATACTTGAAATGAAGGTATGAAAGCTAGAAATATATGAAAATATGAATGGTTCGATTCAGTTAATTTGGTATTTGGTTAATTTCAGCTCCTTGTTGTCGGTTTTTGGTTCTGTTTCAGTTAGCAGTTTAGTTATTGTAAGTTGTTGGCAATGTTATTGTAAGTATAGCTTGTGTAATTAGGTATATTCAGTTTGGATTGAACTGTCTTATTAGAAAAATGGTATTAACTCTTAAGTTAGGGTGCATTATAATTTATAAGTAATTAAGTATTGATTTAGTCTTTCTCGTATAGGGTAATGACGAGCCAAGTTGTGCATAGTGAGTAATTTAGATTACCTTCTAGTGACTCAAAAATGATTTTACATTTAGTTCTACCAGTTAGTCTATGGTGTTTTGAGTATTAATTTGGGAACTCTATAATTCGCATTAGCATTTTATATAGTTTGTCAAGTAATTTGATTTCTCATGAGGTATTAAGTTGGTTGAGTCTGCAACTTATTATCTTTTGAGGTTTCGTTGGCCGTATTAAGTTTCGCACACTGGTGAAAAAATTGTTAAAAATTTGCATGTTTTTACTGATCTATCTGAATTAGGGTTTCTGCTTTTTATTTTATTGTTCTACTTAAAATTAGGGTTTATAAGTTCTATTAGAGTTGGCACTGCCTATTTAGTTTTCTTTCTGAATCTTGGGCTTTGATTCAGACATCATTAATGATAATATATTAATCATCTGGAGTGTTTTTCTATACTGGTTTTCAGTTTTGTGAAATGATTGTTTGTTAGTTTTGCATCATTACATTCTTTTCTTTTGAAAGCCTCTCTTTGAAAGTCTGAAGATTATCTATTCAAAATCAAAGCTAAAGCTCTGTCATCCAAACAGTTTTCTTTTAATGAGAGCTTTTTAATTCAAAAACAAAAGTTGTGCTGAAACTTTGAAGTATTTTCCCGGTCAGGAGATTTTATAATTCTTGTTTGGAGTACAAATTTGATTAAATCTCAGTCGTTAACAAACTTGAGATACTACTATTACTATATTTAATTTGTATCATGTTTTTGTATAAAGTACTTATATCTGAATAGTTATATTGAAATTGATAGTTTTTGGCTAATCCGAACCCGATAAAAGTCATTTTTGCATCTGGCACTTGTGCTGAATAGAACGGTAACATGGCGATTTTTGACATTGAAACTGGTCATTCAGTACAAAACAGATAGCGATTGTTCATTAACGACTTAATCCAGAATAAATACCATATAACCCTCAGTTTTACATTTTTTTTTTGCAGAAAACTAGTTCTTTGCACGAGAGTCAGCTAATGGGTTACATGTAGACCAGTTTAAAACTAAATGCGCGATCATTAAGCTTAAAAAATGAGTTTGTTTATAAGGCTTAGGCATCATTTACCCTATGGACTCTGTTCAAAATCCATGCATTCTCCAGTTATTGCACTCAATTCCATAAAGTCAACAGGTTTGACCAGAATGTTCAGTCAACCTGCAAAACAAGAGGAACAAGAAGAAGTAGAGATTGACCAAAGGACACTCCCAACAGATTATGACCCTGCAACATTTGACTCGACCAAGCACCACAGCCCGCCAACCGAACGCGTATGGAGACTTGTAGATGAAATGTCATCACTCACATTAGTTGAAGTAGCTGAACTTTCTTCAATAATGATGAAAAAGATGGGTATGAAATCGGCACCAGGAGCCGCCACGGGTGTGGCTGCAAAAGGTCAAACTGGAGCGAAGGAAGAGGCAAAGCCCGAAAAGTCTGTTTTTGAACTGAAACTCGAGTCGTTTGGAGACGGCTCAAAGATCAAGATTATTAAAGAAGTTAGAAGTGTTACTGATCTTGGACTTAAAGAAGCGAAAGATTTAGTTGAAAAAGCGCCCGTTGTTTTCAAGAAAGGCGTGACTAAAGAAGAAGCCGAACAAATAATCGAGAAAATGAAAGCCGTTGGTGCCAAAGTTGTGATGGAGTAAACATCAAATGCAAAAAAGAATGAAAAAAGATTAAAAAAGGTGAAAGCTTTGGCATCTTTTTATGCATTTAAGGTATAATTCAATCTTTAAATCTCATTTTCTTGTAGGATTTATTGAAAAAAATGGGTGGGTTTTGTTAGTTTTAGGCATTTAGCTGCATACTTACACTTATGCATGTTAATGAACCATTTTCAAGTGGTTTAAGTTTGGGCTTGCTTTTATGTTATTGTTATTTTGAGATGTATGCTAATTGCTAAGAACACAAATTTAATAATTATGATACTCTTTTTGATGCTAATGATTTGGGTCTTCATATGGATCATGAGATGGTTCCAAACATTGTTACCTATGTGTTTTGTTACAAGCAATTATATGATTCTTTTGATGCTATTTCATGTGTTGAAATTAGTGTTGCAGTGTTTGATAAATGTGATTATGGCTCTTTAAGAGCTAAAATGAATAGATTATGATGAATATGTAAAAAGTTGCTACAATAATCTGAGTTAATGTGACTAGAGGTGAAGAAAAACCCTGACCACGGAACTGGACCGAAAAAGAAATCTAGAACAGGGTTTTTCTATACCCGGGTTTTTACTACCCGAACTCGTACCTGACCCTACCCGGAACTGGACCCAATTTGTATCCGGTAATACCCGAAAACAGGAACCAGGTTTGTATCCGGTAATACCGAAAACAGGAGCCGGGTTTTTCTAATACCTGAAATTGGGTTTTTCAGATACCCAATCTATACCTGAATTTACCTAAGAAATATCTGAAAAATATATGAAAAATATCCTAAAAAGGTGCTACCTCTTAAAAAACTCAATCTATAACCGAAAATACTCTTAAAAAAGCCTGAAAAAACTGAAAAATAGGGTTTTTTGACTTTTTCAATACCCGGAAATATGGTATTCAAATGCCCGGTTTTAGAATACCTGGTTCTGTACCCGACCTGAACCTGGTGCATAGGGTATAGAGACAATATCCGAAACCGAATCTGACCCGGGTATTGCCCCAATACCTAATTTTTCAGTACCCAATCATACCCGAACCTGGTTTAATACCCGGAACCGGGTATTAGAAAACCAGATTTGTGCATCTCTAGATGAGACCCCTTTCCATTGAAAACACATAAATTTACAAGATATGATAAAAGTAAGGTGGCAAAACAAACCCAAATGGGTTGTTTTGGGTCAGTTTGGATAATTTTTAAAATTGAGATAGGTCATGATGGATCAAAAGAATTTTACAAGAAGGTCAGGATGGGTTAGATAGATGCTAGTGACTTTTGGTTATGGGTTAGAATGAGTTTGTTTATGGGTTAGAATAGACTAAAACAAGCTTTATTCAATTTTATTTCAAACAAAACCCACGCAACCGAATAGCAACCGATAAATCAAAACCGAAACCATTGAAACTATACATATACCGAAACTGACCGAAATGAAAAAAAGCAAAACTGAAGCGAAAAAAGAAACCGAAAAAAACCGAACCTGAGCCGAGACGAAACCGAGTTTTTTTTATGAACGAGAAAGACGGAAGAAACATTTTAGTTGTTTTATTTTTTGCGTTTTCGATTTATATTTTGAGTTATTATTTTTTTTATTAATCTTTTTGAGGGGTTTTTAAACCCTTTGTATTTTAGCATTTGTTTAGTTCAAGATGGGTTAACTTTACCCAGCTTGACCCATACTCATCCTAAAACAAATAAAACCGACAAATCAAAGCCGAACAAAAACTGAAAACATTGAAACCGAATAGATACGAAACGAAAAAAAGCAAAAATGAACCGAGTTTTTTTTATGAACGAGGAAGACTGGAGAAACATTTTAGTTGTTTTACTTTTTGCGTTTTCGATTTATATTTTGAGTTATTATTTTTTTATTAATTTTTTTGAATATTTTTTTGAGGGGTTTTTAAAACCCATTGCATTTCAACATTTACTTGGGTCAAGCCCATACCTATCCTAACCCTCTATTTTAAAAATCCATCTTGACCTATACCCATTCTGACCCAAACCCATTCTAAGCCATCACCCAAATCCAATCCAACCCACTCTTATTGTCACCTCTAGATAAAAGGTATAGATGGTTAAGATTTGCGATCCTAAAAGTTTGCTCATTGACAATGTTTCTGAGTGAATCATGCATGGAGCGTCATACGATTAAAATCCTGTCTCAAGAATGCTTATTATCAATTTAGAAAGTATATCGTTACTTCACCAAAAATGGTTAAAAAAAATTGAGATGTCTCATTAAATAACAATTATTTAATGAGATTGTTGTAAAAATAACTTTTATAAATTAACTTTACTTTATTGCATTAAGGGTTAGGTTCAAATAAAAAGTTTGATTTTTTTAAGAAGGCTAGTAAGGAGGGTATTTTAGTCTAACACTTAAAAAAACACAATTTGTAAAAAAAGTTTGAAAAAACACAACGGAAAACAATATGAAAAACACAATATAAAAAACACAATGGAAAAAAACACTATAAAAAAACACAATGATAAAACACAATAAAAAACACAATTGTATGACACAATGTAAAAAACACAATGAAAAATACTATTGTATAACACAATTTTGTAAAACACAATTTGTAAAAAACCCACTAATTTTTTTTTATTTTTTATATTACAATATTGTACTCATATTAAAGATAAAAAGAGACTCGTTATTATGGTGAATTTGCTTTTCAATAAAAACGTAGTAATAAAAAATTATGGACGTTTTAAAATGATGGGAGAATTTGGCATGTGCCTTGCATGTGGAGAGAGAAAGTCAACAAATGAGTTATTCCTTTTATGTCATTTCCCTTATTTTCACACTTGATTTCCACCTAAACTAAACTCAACCCTCCATGTTAAAAATCAATGAACAAAATTACTTCATATCCTTCCTACAAAAACTATACTTCCTATTATAACCTAACCCTTGCATTCAGTATTTATAAACATATAAATTTCATAAAATACAATAAAGGTATAATATAAAAGAACAGTTTTATTATTTTTTTTACATTATGGTGTTATATTAACAAGAAAACTAGCAACTACTAGTTCCCAACAAATCGAATTTACATCAACTATTCCAATCGACTACCAATTTATTCGATTTTGAATCCATTTATAGGAAACTTTTTGGTTTTATGTTCTCCACAATTTATCTCAAACACGTGTTAATTGATATATCTAATGTATCAATTCAAGTTGAACAACATGTTTCTTACTACAATATAAATATAAATCAAATCCTACAAATCTTTACTCAACTACTCAAGGATCAAACATGGCAAATTTGAGGTTGAATCTTGTGGTGGTTACCACCATCATGGTGGCATATACGCTCCTCTCCCCTGTCGCTTCTATTAAGTCTAAATATGTAGTCGGTGCTCAGGGGTGGATCGTGCCACCAAATCCTGATTATTATGAAGAATGGAAGAGAGGAAAGAAGTTCGTCGTACGTGATGAATTCTGGTTCAAGTTTGAAGACGGACAACATACCATCAGAGAAGTAGAAAATAAGGTTGCGTATGACACATGCAACGCCACAGGCTCCGGGGTGGTCAGTGACGAGCATACTATGGGTATCACCATGTTGTCACCTGGTGTTTTCTATTACATTTGCAAACTTCGTTGTGAAAAGGGTCAGAAAGTAATAATTGAAATAAATGAAAAGGTGTAGTTTGCAATTTTATAAAATCGATATGATATAATATGATATGATATGATAATATGTTTTGTAGTCTTTTATTACATAAAGAAAAACAATTTAATGTTTGAATCATCCATCTATCTATAATCTATAATAATATATATAAATGAAACCTTTAACAGCTCTCTGGTTGCTTTCTAAATTCTCTCAAGCTACCAGATTGCTTTATTGTGAATGCAGGCTTCTCATGCATTTTACCCGAATTCATGGGTATGGGTCTCATCAAACCCAAATAGCTTTTAAACGGGTTATAACAAATATTTGATATTAAAAATCCTATAAAATAGGGATATACTAAAAATTAATATCTGATTTTTTTAAAAAGATATTATTTATAATTAAGAAACAATTTATAGTAAAAAAATACACGGGTTATGGGTCTCCAAACCCATATAGCTTTTAAACAGGTTATAGCATCTCATTTATTTGTGAAACCATTTTATAATCAAACCCTAAGTATATTATTAATTCTCTTACGATAAATAAAATAAAATAAATATATATATATATGTATATATAAATATTATAAACGAAAAAAACTAACCCCATAATACGGGGATAAAACCTAGTGTAAACATATTTAAACTCTTTGTTATTATATTATATCCAAGGGTTAGGTTCAAATAAGAAGTTTGATTTTCCTAAAAAGGCTAGGAATGAGGGTATTTTAGTCTAACACTTAAATATCAAAACCCACTTAATTTAATTTCAAAAACTCACTTACATTAATTTCAAAAACCCACTTACATAAACCCCAACTACATACTTACTCTCTACAACCACCACCACTCCACCGCCTACCGCCACCACAACCGTCACCCACCGCCACCACCTCGCCGGAAAAGTCCGGAAAAACACAATGGAAAACACTATGAAAAACACAATGGAAAAAAACACAATTGTATGACACAATGTAAAAATATCATGGAAAAAACACAATGAAAAAAAAAAACACAATGTAAAATACTGTTGTATAACACAATTTTGTAAAACACAATTTGTAAAAAACCGACTAATTTTTTTTTAATTTTTATATTACAATATGGTACTCATATAAAAGATAAAAAGACACTCGTTATTATGGTGAATTTGTTTTTCAATAAAAACGTCGTAAAAAAAGTTATGGACGTTTTAAAATGATGAGGAAATATGGCATGTGCCTTGCATGTGAAGAGAGAAAATCAAGAAATGTGTTATTCCTTTTATGCCCTTTACCTTGTGTTCACACTTGATTTCCTCCTAAACTAATCTCAACCCTTCATATTCAAAATCAATAGACAAGATTACTTCTTATCCTTCCTACAAAAACTATACTTCCTATTATAACCTAACTCTTGTATCCAAAATCAAAACATACTTTGATCTTAATAAGTTATAATTTTAAATATTTTTTTATTGAATATAAACTTTTTGAAATTTGAATATATTTTGAATCTACTTTAATTTCATATCTTTTTCAACAAACAAGCCTAAAATCATAGATCTTTGAGTCTCCCTTATATATATGCATACACCAGCATTAAGGGAAATCCTTTATGCAAGTTCCTTCGATATCAAACATACGTCGAACAACTATCTAATGAGCAAACTCGATACGGTAGGAAAGTTTTCTGCTGCAAAAATTAAATTAAGAATCAAATAGTATACAAATGATGAAACTTAATCTGCAGCGGGCGGGAAACTGTCCTTAAAACCGTATTGAATTTGTTTATTCGACAGTTGTTGAAACTTCTAAACGGAATCCGGATTGGTAGCATCATTGGTTCTACCAAACGTACATGATTGTTATAATCAGTAAATGAACCTTGTATAACTACAGCTGTAATATGCAATTAGTAAATTAAGATCATAATGAATTCATGGTAGCTATGCTAATTATGAAAGATGTAATAGAAGACGGAATATTACATGTTGTAGTACCATTAGTGTCGCACCCGGAAATTATTTTTTTGGGATTTGAAATTTTTTGAGTCGATTGACTATCGCCAAATACCGTTATTTTTTTTCATTTGATTCGATAGGGTCAGGTCACATATAACAAAAAGATGAAACCCAAAATTTTTGGTCCGACTTTTATTTTGAGAAAATGTTCCATCACATTCGTATTTCCTAATTAAATTTATAAATTTAAACTCAAATCAACCGTTTTGTTAAGGGTGGTTTTGATCAGGGTGTATACGGGCACAACATTCGATGTTATATGCTATTTTGTTCAAATAACGTGTGAACCCGATGGTTAGTAAATTCGGTTCCCCCATCGCTTTGAAAGATTTTGTTTTTCCTTGAAAACTGAGTTTGGCAAAGGCTAGAAAAACCGATAAAGCATTATAGAACTCCGATTTGGCTCGTAAAGAGTAGAGCCACGTGAATCTTAAAAAATTATCTATATATAAAGGACGCATAATATATATAACCATCAATCGAGTTGATTGGTGAGGGTCCCCATAAATAACAATGTATAAGTTCCAATGGTGCTGAGACTAGTTGTTATGTCGAGTTAAGTTTAACAAAGAAAAAGAGACCAAGACCGCTAGCTTAGTCTCCAGATTCCAGTCGTGTGTCTTTGTTTGTTTGTTTGTTTGTTTATTGATCTAGCTAGCCAACTAAAACCTTCATCATACATTCATACCACATCAAAATCAAATACATCATGTAATTAATAAGAAACATGTATCTTACAAATAAACTAGAAAAGGAGAACAGTTATATATTACAACCAATGACTTGAACAGTTGAACTTATTTTACAAATCAACTAGAAATCAAAATACAACGTACATTAATTCGATCTCGTAGTCCACCGGAATCATATTAGCTTCGCCCTGTGATTCATAATCAATTGTTATATATGTATAATAGGAAATCAATATTAGAGAAGAATCTAGCTAAATGAACTTACTTCAATGCATGCGGAATGGATATGATTCAGGGTCTCCAAGACACGCACACCATTTATCGATAAGTGGCAAGTCGTTTGGAGCAATATGTGGAACATGCCTGGAAGGGTCTTGAAGGGTTTTGATAATCTCCTTAGTCTCCCCTAGAAGTTGGGCTGCAGCTTTGACACTTGCCTCTCTTTTCTCTATCACACTAGTATGGACTTTCATTGCTATAACTTGGGGTAGGTTGGTGAGACATGCAGCCATGATGTCAGCGATCCTTGATGACAATTCGTCAAAGAGTTTTGTGTGGCTTTCCTTATAATCGATAATGCTTTGAGCGATATGATACATTGAGTTGGCACAAATAGTTATGCTTGTCCTTCCCTCTCCTTCGATATTCTTCTTGCTTTTAGCATTGTCCAAGAACAATTGAACAATTTGTGGTGGTGTATTCCCTCGAGAAGCAATATCTTTCAACCTGATTTCTAACCATGTGTGGCGGAAATCAACGTCTTCCCACAACGTTTTAGCAGCCTTCTGAACGCTTTTATAGTCGTCCGTAGCATTGGGGTTTTCTTCTACATGTGTGATGTATATAAGACCTTCCCTCACACTTTTCAACAAGCTTTTAACTTCTCCCTTCTCGATGTTAGGAAGAGTAACCGCAATGGTTGTTAAGGTTACCACCGCTAGGCTCCAGCAATCAGGTTGATCATTATCGTCATACAGCTTTTTAACTCCCTGAAAATCTTTAGTTGATCTTTTAGTAATTAGATTCATAAGATTTTCGGGCTGCTTTTTTTCGCTCTTTTTGAGCAATTGGTTGAAAGATTTTGAAAGACCTTTCAATATGGTCACAGCAAGTTCGTTTTCATCTTCGAGTTGCAAAACAAATTTGCGTTGTTCAACGGTTTCGTTACTTTCCACCGATGAACAAAACAAGGCCTGTATTGGCCACGCCAAACAACGCAAAAATTGTGTTAACAAGAAAAAGTTCAACGCTATTATCTTGCATACTACCACAACTAGCACCTGAAGTATTATACAAATGTTGAGAGCTAGATTTCTCAAATTCTTGTTGACCACCTTGAGTGTATGGCTTCCAAATGAGAGTGAAATACCACCATATTTCAAGTCATGTAACTTCTGAGTCCAGTATTTCTCTACTTTAAAGACCTTTAAATGGTTAAACACGCTTTTGAACGTTAGCTTAAAGCTTAGCGATGCCAAACATCTAAAAAGCGGCGCAACTGTACCAAGTATGATTCCCACAAATTGTACTATGAGAATCACTAACGTTGACCACTTATAATCTGAATCATAGTTGTCAGACTTTATTTCTGGAATTGCCCAAATCATAATAAGAAGATGAAAGATGACGGATAAAAAGCATATTACCCCCGAAGCAGCGGTTGTCGCAGAGCAAGCTTGAATAAATTGGGGGTTGCTACTTCCTGCCATGATCCAGTAGTTGCTCACATGCTGATGTAGCTTCTCAACTGTCAATTGATCATTTTCAATTGATTTCGAAGCTTCTTTATGTTGTTGTTTGTATTTCGATTCTATAATCTCTTTGGATCTTAGAATCGCTAAAGATGAACATACATATATTATCAACAACAAGAGTAACAAAGCCACATAAATTGCCGCTACTGTGGTATAGAAAAAGAAATCTAAGATGACCTTTAACTAATCAGGGTTAAGATCTTGTGAAGTTAATCGCGTAGAAATAGAACGAAGATTAGTGGGAACTTTCCCAACAACACCAGTATCAATTTCGATGCAAACATTGACCACCAAGGTGATTACTAGAACACCCAAAGCTGTGACGTTTGCCAAAAGCTCGGCGTTGTCCATTGTTGCTAAGCAAGGCAATAAATTGGCCATCATGGTGCACATAAAGGCCAGGCTTCCGAGCTTTGCGGCTTGGTCCACATCGCCAGGCATGCTACCACTTAGATCCACGGGCAACTTCATTGCGACAGCTATCACCGTGAGAGAAAAAGCATTGATAGAAAAGTACTTGCACCGAAACAATAGCTTTTTCCTTCTTAAGCCACACAATAAGTCAGCCACCATTGCAAGGATGCAACACAGAGATGCTACAGCGATGTACATCCCAATCGTTGTCATTGGTTCGGCGTATGTGTCCTCCAAATCTAACTTTAATATGGATTTTTCGTAATTCTTCAACTCGGTTATAGTACCATTAGAAGTATTGGTATGCAATAGTTGATCCATAAGATCGTGATAAACAATCGTTTTGTTGAAAGCCGCCTTTTCGTTGGAAACCATAATTGTTGCATTCATGGCTCCCCGGAACACAAAACTGATGATTTGATGGTTGATCAAGTTGGGATTAGTTGTGAAAAAGGGCTTAATTGTGTTGTTTGTAGTATGTATGTCAAACCATGCATGCATGTATATATAGAGTCCAAAGAATTAACAAAGAAGGATTTAACAAGATAATTAATTAAGGGAACATCACTAAAATATGTGTTTGAAGAAGACATTTAGCAATTCTAACAACCATGTGACTGCCAACTTCAAGATTACAACTTGTTTGTTTTTTAGTTCATGTGTTAATATTCACATTTTAGAGTTAAATATTTACATAAAAAAAATTGTGTCATTTGTTATTTCTAATTTGGGTTCACATATTAGTGTTAATATTTGCATAAAAGAAGTTGTGCCACTTTTTATTTCTAATTTGTGTTCCTTCATGTGTCTTTGAAACCCCTTAAAAGGTCCCTACTAAAGCATAAATTCTTTTCACAATTATTATCTTTATAATTTTATTGATTGTAAGTTGGGATGTAGGTTTTATCAACTGTTTGGCTATGAAAAGAGTATCTAGTGTTGTGGAACTGATGAGGTTGTCTCCTAAGGCTTCGGGACCCTTAATGCGAGCTTCTTTTGCTTTACTCATTATTGTGAGTTGCAAAGTTGTTCGGTCTGAGAACGTGCCAACCTATGTATGTAGAGAAAGTTGCTTTTATTTTTGACAATGGCCTTCGAGGGGCGATTGAGGACATTGTGGTTTGTGGGGATCCATTCTTCGGGGTTCTCCAATGGAGGTTGACATCACTTCCGTCCCATTTTTGGGGTTGGGTTTATGTTCGGTCGAGGATATATCTAGATATGCTTTTGTGGCTTCGAGAGCATAATTATGGAGTTTACAGGACCACATTCTTCGGGGCGATGATATTGATGGGTTGAACTCTGATTATGGATACGCGATGAATCGTTTACGTACTTCACTTGTGTGAAGCATTACAATGATTTATTAAGAAAATTGTTTACATGCTATGAAACAACCATTTTGACAAATTACCCAGCTTGCCTGATTTACCACCATTAATAGCCAACAGGCTATGAAACAGTAACTGAAAGTCAAATCTAGTTCTCTTCAACTTTAGGTATTCGTGTCAGTAATGATTAATGATTTACCACCATTAATGATTAATCATCTTAAACAAAAAAAAAGTGATTTATAATTTCATTAAAAAAAAGAGACAATTCTACGTGTCGTCACCATGCTTATGTCATCACCTTTAATAGCTCTGTTAATATATTCCCTACAGTTGGGATGCAAACTACATTTATAGAACTAATTAGTTATATAAACATATAAAAATATATGCATATACAATGAGAGACTGGATCAAATAGAAAATATGTTTTGTGTGAGAATGGTAAGAACCAATCATATGTGAATAAATAGAAGTTATTAATTAAATAGAAAAGGGTATTATAGTAATTATCAAATCCAATTCATTCCATTTTCATGCAGCATGATCGGAATCAATTATAAACTTAGTTTTTCCTCTTATTGCTGCAACAAAAGAAAAACAAGTTGATGCCATCAACACAACTTATTTTATTAAAATAAACACACAAATAAGAACCACAACGCATCATACAAAATTTTCAACCAACACATAAATTTGAACATCAACACATTAATATCAACACAAATTTACGAAAACAACACAATTGTTTACGACATCTACACTTCACTAAATTCATCATTAGCATCACCAACAATACTATTTAAACATCACCATTAACATATACACAGATCTTAAAAACATAAAAATCATCAACGCCAACAGCGACAATTTGAACATCAAAGCATAATTCAGAGCACCAACAAGAACAATATAAGAATGTCTAACATAAATTTAAATAGAAATAAATAAATAAATAAAATCTAACAATACCAACACATTTATGTTTAACAACACCAATTTTATGAGCATAATACATCTATGATGAATACCAACACCTTATCTAACATCGCAAACCAACAAAAAAAAAATTAAATTCAAGTTATACGTTCATCATCAAGACATACCAAATTAAGATCCAATTACAACTTCGACATACAACATCATCGACAAAACATGCGATTAAACAAGCAATTGGGTTTTTAAAAAAAATCGAAGGCTAAATGTACATGCACCGTCGACAATTTTGTCATTCGCCATCACCGTTTCACCACCAATCACGCTACAATTTTAGTTTTTTTTCTTTTTCCAAATTAACTATAATCAACACTTAATTAAGGGTCTCACGAGTTGGAATTCCATGGATTATCTTCGAATTCATCATCTTAAGGTTCAACTGGGGAGTTTGTACTGGTTTAGGAGAGGTTATAAGAGTGTGACTGATTTTGTGGGTTTTTTTTTTTTTAAGCAGAACTCTTTACATTTTTACCCTTCTAGCCCACATTTTCTAAAAAGAAATCAATATTGTTTAGTTGACAAAATCTAATCCATTGGATTTTAAATTGAATGGTCAAGATTGTTTCTTACTATTCTCACATAACACATGTTTTCTATAGTATCCATCCTCTATACAATGAAACATAAAAATCTAGACACATATATCCTCTTCCTAATTCTCCTTATTACATATTTTCCCAATGCTAAACCTTTAATTACATATTTCTCATTCCTAAGTTATATATATTACATATCTCCTTATTTCATTAAAATTAGCTTACGAATTAACCATTTTACCCTTAATGAACTAATGCCCTTCTGGCGGTGCACGCATATAATGTATATATGTGTGAACTCTCGGGTGGGCAAAAGTAAAATTGCACTAATTTTGACGTTATTTTACTAATCTCATGAAAATAACGTTAAAAGTGGGGGAAGGTTAATCAGGCATCATGTGGTGGCGTTGATAGCCGAAAGACAAGGGCACATGCATCAATCAGCCGGTGTCCCGATGATTGAGTGCTATGTGCCTTATGTCCAAGGCTTGATGCAAAACTACTATCGAGCCGGGGGTCTCATCGGAAGCAGCCTCTCTATCCCTATGGGGTAGAGGTAAGGTTGTCTACATCTTACCCTCCTCAGACCCTACCATAGCATTGCTATTGGTGGGATATACTGAGTACGATGATGATGATGATGACCCTTAATGAACTACTTTACATATATCCCCATTTTAATAGTAACAATTACATATATCCCAAATTTAAACCCAAACCGAGTCGGTTTTAAGACGAACATATGCGATCCAACGCCGGAAGGAAAAATAGACATACTAGACAAAAAACCGAGAAAAAGAAACCCGATGTTTGGACATTACTGCGATCCAACGCCGGAAGAATGGAAGCCGCTGATGTTTGTAAGTTACTGAGCGATGGAACACCGGATGAATGGAAGCCGATGCCGTTGTTTGTCTGATGTTTGGTTTTTCATTAGAGTATTGTCAATTGAAAAGGGTAAAAGGGTAATTGCATATAAGAAGGGAAAATATGTAAATAAATATTTAGCTTTGGAAATATATGTAATAATGGAAGTTAAGAAGGGAATATATGTAAAAATCCCAAATTCAAAAGAGTTTTTTCGGATCTATTATTTTAATTTTTAATAGTTCAACCGATAACCTTTAAATTTAGGGCTATATCCAATAAATATTCACGGTAGACTTCCTGGTGCAAGCTTGTTTGGTGCATAATCACTTAAAAGAAGGTATACACAACTGCCAAAAATATATAGTGAAGCATAACTAGGCGTGCAATTGTGTAGTAATTCAAAATGTGATTTGCCATTTAGTAAAGTAGTGGGTGGCCAATTAATGATATATAACCCACAAAAACACCAATACGATTTTGGTAATTTGGCATTAAATAACTTAGCCAACCCAATTTCCACAATGTGTCGTTGTTTCCATTCAACTCGGCCGTTTTGTTTAGGGGTGTACGGGCACGACATAACGTGCTATTTTGTTGGAATAATGTGTGAACCCGATGATTAGTCAATTCAGTTCCCCCATCACTTTGAAAGATTTTGGTTTTTCTCGAAAACCGAGTTTGGCAAAGGGTAGAAAACCCGACAAAGCATTATAAACTCTGATTTGGCTCGTAAAGAGTAGAGCCACGTGAATCTTGAAAAATTTTCTATAAAGGCCGCATAATATATATAACCATCATTCAATTTGATTGGTGAGGGTCCCCATCTAACATTCGTTACCTTTCAAACTCGAAAACCCGACCCATTTTGAATTTTTATTTTGTTATATATATATATATATATATATATATATATATATATATATAGATATATATATATATATATATATTATTCTCAAGTTTCGTGTCGTATATCATTCGTCAACGTTTATTTGAATTTGAATTTGCACTTATATTTTGTGTTTAACGTTATTCGTTAATATATTATTCACGATGAGTTACATTTATCCATAGCTCATTTTCTGTTCATTTGTTCAATTCACGAAATTCCGGGATTTAATTTCTTAATTAAATGAGCTTCAAACAATACGAGTATAATATAACAAAACAATTCTAGTATATTAACAAATCATTCGAAGTTTGGGATCCAGTTTGTAAACTTTGTTTTAATTTCTAATCTTTAAAACATCTTTGATACATTTACAAAGTTCAGGGACTAACTTGTGATTTCACTTATAAAGAATCTAAGAAACTTGGGGGGGGGGGGGGGGGATAGTGTAAAATAATTTAAAATATAATATTAAAATGAAAACCCAGCCCCTACCCACCCCTGCCCCGTCTTTCCGACGTGTTCTCCGGCCGGCAACCCGGTACACTCTGGTGACCACCAAAGACGCCATTTAACGCGTAAACTAAATTAAGTAACGGCCAGAAAAGGTATTATACTATAAAGGAAACACGTTTAAAGCATCAATAAATGTCAATCAATCCCTAACTGCCGTATAATTGACCGGAAATCTCGTAAAGTTCCAATAATGAGCAATTAACCTGTTACGCTCCAATTGAACCTATAAATAGGACACTAACCTTCATCTATACCCATCCCAAACATCAATTCAACATAAAATACTCTCTACAACTCGTGTTAATCCGTCCAACCGTCGTTCGTCGCCTTTCCTTAACTATCCCAGGCAAGTAATACATGTTTTATGATCATACTTAACCAGCAAACAAAACCCCTAACTCCAATTGATCGAATATGGAACCAGTTTCTGAATTTGGGGTTCTAGGGTTTGAAGAAGATGAACTGCATATATTATATAAATATTTTTGTCTCCATATATTTACTAAGTGGAATGGTAGCCCAACTGGTTAAGCTGTGTGTATGATATATGAGAGTCAGCTAATATGGTTTTTGATATATATATTTTTAATCTTTATCTTACTATGTAAAACTATATGATATTTAATAAATTAATTAAAAATTATCATAAATCAAATAAAATTATTTTAAAACAAATAAAAATTTTATATATTAAAAATAAATTATATTTCCCCATTTTCCATGCAAAACCGACTTCCAAACTCGTTAAAACCGTTCGTTAACCTTAAACTCGTTAATATAATATTATATTATTATTGCATTCGTTAATCTTTATAATACACCGACATAATCGTTTATGATAAAACTTATACCCTTAAAATCCATATCCCATAAATATTAAAGTTCACTTATTAATAATAAATTATTAATTAAATAATATGTAAATAACATTGTTTGTTAATCCATTTAAAATTAGTTTATATCATGATTCATAATTCGTTAAACTTTATTTCGTCAGCTTAATATTCGTTAAAACCAGTAAGATTTAGACTAATATTAAAATAACCCATGCCTTAAAATAATAAAATAACACATGTTCCCAACAAATAATAAACTTTAATATCTCGTGGGATTAGTCTTTAAATTTCGTATTTATTTCATTTATAGTTCGTGACGTTTGACCGCTTCGGTTACGCTATTATGCTTTCGGTTTCCATTGCAATGTTTATCTTCAATTTCAATGTGAGTTTCTCACAACCCCCTTTTAAACGTTTTCATATTTTGGGGTGGCATATGTAATTATTATCAAACTTCAAGATTTATAATTTTGCTTACAAACTACAATTCATATCATGGACTTGTGTGCTTACTTGCTTATTTGTTTTATACGTGGATTTCTAGTGGATGTCTCAATAAGTATGATCATACGCCCCCCTTTGCACTCAGGTCCATTTGTATTGAGTGGAAAAGGGACCTCATATCCGAGTACGTTGGTAGCCCCAACTGGAAAGGACATTCATTTGTTCTTTACACTCAGGTCCATTGCATCGAGTGTAAAGAACCCTTATGTGCTCATTTCACAAGTTTCATGGAATTGTATGATTTTTATATATTATATCAAACTGTGGGAATCTCACCAGCTATGTTCGTAGCTGACTTTATTTTATACATATGTTACATGAATAGAGATACGAGGATGAAAGTTAGAAGACACATAGCATACTTATAGGATATTCAAAGAAAACTTATCTTTTTGTTTATTTATTTGTTACAACTTGTATTATTTGATAAATTTGTGTTACATGAATATTTAAATGAAATAATGTTTTTATGGTCACCTAATAGTGTCACGTGTATTTGGGCAATATGTACGTCACACTCAAGCGTTTCCGCTTTAGCCGGGGTGTTACACCCCATAATCATAATGTATAAGTTCCAATGGTGCTGAGACCGGTTGTTATGTCGAGTTAAGTTTAACAAAGAAAAAGAGACCAAGACGGGCTAGCTTAGTCTCCAAATTCTGTTTGTGTGTGTTTATTTGTTTATCGATCTAGCTAGCCAACTAAAACCTTCATCATAGCAGACTAAAAATTAAAAACACATCATACTACTATACAAATGTTGATAGCTAGATTTCTCAAATTCTTGTTGACCACCTTGAGTGTATGACTTCAAAATGAGAGTGAAATACCACCATATATCAGTCATGTAACTTATGAGTCCAGCATTTCTCTACTTTAAAGACCTTAAAATGGTTTAAAACGTTTTTAAAATCAGCTTAAAGCTTAATTAGGGAAGCAAAACATCTAAAAACGGCGCAACTGTACCAGGTATGACCCCCACAAATTGTACTATGAGAATCACTAACGTTGACCGCTTATAATGTGAGTTATAGTTGTCTGGCTTTATTTCGGTCGTCTTCATCTAATAAGAAGGGAAAATTACTAAAATATGTGTTTGACGAAGAAATTTAGCAATTCTAACAACCTTATTACTAACTACCTCAATATTACAACTTGTATTTTACAATTCTAACAACCTTATTCACATTTTAGTATTAAATATTTACATAAAAGAGTTGTCACTTGTTATTTCATTAAGAAAGGAGACAATTCTAGGTCGTCGTCACCATGCTTATGTCATCACCTTTAATAGCTCTGTTAATATATACCCTACAGTTGGGGAGCAAAATACATTTATAGAACTAATTAGTTATATAAACATATAAAAATATATGCATATACAATGAAACATAAAAATCTAGGCACACAAAATTCAAAAGAGTTTTTCCGGATCTATGATTTTAATTTTTAATAGTTCAACCCAGCATGTCGAGTGACATATACACGGGAGGTGCATCCATGCATGGGTCCACACAACGATAACCTTTAAATTTAGGGCTATATCCAATAAATATGCACGGTAGACTTCCTGGTGCAAGCTTGTTTGGTGCATAGTCACGTAAAAGAAGGTACACATGACTGCCAAAAGTATGTAGTGAAGCATAACTAGGCGTGCAATTGTATAGTAATTCAAAATGTGATCTGCCATTTAGTAAAGTAGTGGGTAGCCGATTAATGATATATACCCACGAATATGCATCAACCCAGTAAGACGTTGGTAATTTGGCATTAAATAACTTAGCCAAGCCAGTTTCGACAATGTGTCGTTGTTTCTGTTCAACTCGACTGTTTTGTTTAGGGGTGTACGGGCACGACGTAATGTGCTATTTTGTTCGAATAATGTGTAAACCCGATGGTTAGTAAATTCAGTTCCCCCATCACTTTGAAAAGATTTTGGTTTTTCTTGAAAACTGAGTTTGGCAGAGGGTAGAAAAACCGACAAAGCATTATAAAACTCCGATTTGGCTAGTAAAGAGTAGAGCCACGTGAAGCTTAAAAAACTATCTATAAAGGCCGCATAATATATATAACCATCAATCGATTTGATTGGTGAGGGTCCCCATAAATAACAATGTATAAGTTCCAATAGTGTTGAGGCCGGTTGTCATGTCGAGTTAAGTTTAACAAAGAAAAAAAGACCAAGACGGGCTAGCTTAGTCTCCAAATTCGGGTTGTGTGTATTTGCTTGTTTATTGATCTAGCTAGCCAACTAAACCCTTCATCACACCACACCAAAAATTAAGCACACATCATACTACTATACAAATGTTGAGAGCTAGATATCTCAAGTTTTTATGACCACCTTGAGTGTGTGGCTTTGAAATGGGAGCGAAAGACGACCATCTTTCCAGTCATGTAACTTCCGAGTCTAGTATTTCTCTACTTTAAAGACCTTAAAATGGTTAAACACGCTTTTGAACGTCAGCTTAAAGCTTAGCGATGCAAAACATCTAAAAAGCGGCCCAACTGTACCAGGTATGACTCCCACAAATTGTACTATGAGAATCACTAACGCTGACCACTTATAATCTGAATCATAGTTGTCTGTCTTTATTTCAGTCGTTTTATCTAATAAGAAGGAAAAATCACTAAAATATGTGTTTGACCAAGACATTTAGCAATTCTAACAACCTTGTGAAGTTGTGTTTACCTATGTCAATATTACTAACTTGTATTTTACAATTTTACGACTCATGTGTTAATATTCACATTTTAGTGTTAAATATTTACATAGAAGAATCTGTCACTTGTTTCTAATTTGTGTTCACATTTTAGTGTTAATATTTACATAAAAGAAATTGTGTCACTTTTTATTTCTAATTTGTGTTCACATTTTAGTGTCAATATTTACATAAAAGAATTTGTGCCACTTGTTATTTCTAATTTGACATTTTTGTGTCAATATTTACATAAAAGAATTTGTGCCACTTGTTATTTCTAATTTGTGCCCCTTTACATTTTTACAATCAATAATGATATAAGGATAATAATTAAGAAAATAATTTATGCTTTAGCACGTAGGGGCCTTTTAAGGGGTTTTTTTAATATTTCTAAACAAATCAAACTAAATAAAAACCAAATAATATAACTAAAGTCAAGATTAAACCCAAAAGTTTCACCATCGATGGGTTTTGATGGAATGATGGAATATGGCTACTATTTGCCGGATGCTATCACTAAAAACGTTTATCAACGTATCGAATCTGTTCATTCGATAGTTTTTTAAACGACCCCGGGTTGACAGTGTTGTTAATCAAATAGCTAGTTGGTTGATTCAAGGATTAAATAAAAAGAAGTTTAAGTAATATATTTCATATTAGGCAATGTGTTAATAAGATTCTTCTAATTCTATATTTTTATATATTACTTTTACTTTTTTATGTTGTATATTTTGCAAAACATGTCAATAAAATATGGGTTTGATTTCTTCTTGTAGGATTCCTAGTAATTAGGTGTGAATTCATGTTAAAAAACCAAAACTTCTTTCTTTCTTGTTACCTAGTTCTATAAGTAAAAATTAATTTATGTTTGAGGTCGAATTTTGTGGTGATTATGACCATCGTTGTCGAGTACATGCATTTTCCTACAACACTGACGCTTCCCACTGCCGCATCTAGTCGGTGGTGCATATGGATGGGTTATGCCTATAAAACCCCGATCATTATGAATCATGGACTAAAGGAAAGAAAGTCATCAAAGGCGATAATTTCTGGTTTATATTTGAAAAAGGAAAGTATACCGTTTGAGAAGTGTCAAAGGCGGGGTACGACACATGACATGTAAGAGGTGCAATTATAACAAATCCTATCTAATCTACACATCCATGTCAGTTTGGACCTAAAAACTAATTTTAAAAAAATTTGAATTTATTCTCATATATGTATCATATTCACAAATTTGAACTTATTTTCACACTTAAAACTAAGTACATTAAACACTTAAAAACTAAATTTACTACACTTAAATCAATCCAATATAATAGCATACAAGAGCACCAGATTAACTACCAAAATCCCTACTCGTACCAAATCAATCAAAAACGGTCTTTCGACATAAAACAACGCATAATCACCTAACAATACTCGGTCTTTCTTCCAAGAAATCTAAAAATGATCGAAACCGAAAACAAGAAAACAAAAGGCTACAAACTTTTGCTTTTTTACTCCTTGAAATCGTCTTTGTCATCAACAGGAATTGGTTGGTTCCTCCAATACACAGCCAACGCACTTCCACCAAGCTGCATTTTATCAAAATTTTAAATAAATTAAATTATGTTTATGACATTAATTTATTATTTTAAGGAAAAGGGAAAGTGTTCATACCGCCATACAAACAACACTAACTGCAGAAGGTACGGCTACAAGCGGATTTGTGAAATGTTTTTGAGCAAGCAAAAACCCTAGAGCCGAGCTCTGTATGGATAGCAAAATAAAAAACAAGTTAATATTATGCTAAAAATGGAAACGGGTCGAAGCCGATGAAACATGAAAGTGTATTTTTTCATGCTTAAAATCTTTTAAATCATTTGATACTAGAAGAATATATTATTATTATTATTATTATTATTATTATTATTACTATTACTATTACTATTATTATCATCATTATCATCGTTCCGAGATAAGTTTTATATCAGTTGACTCGCATCTTTCTTCCGATCAAAAGTCCTAAAACATCGGTTTGAAACTCGGAAAAAAACGTAACTGCGTTAAGTGTTTTTTAACGGAGGACCATTGAGATAAAAATAGTTTAAAGGTTGGACCGTTGGTAGTGATTTTTAAAGGTGGGATTATTATCTGCCAATACACAAAAGATGGGATTATTATCGGCCAATACACAAAAGATGTGATATTTATTATTATTATTATTATTATTATTATTATTATTATTATCATTATTATTATTATTATTACTATTATTATTATTACTACTATTATTGTAAAAGTATAGTTTGTGTAAGCATATTTAACAGATTAATTAATCATTTGTCCTTCTAAAAAAGGGGCAAACAACCCTTTGACTTTTGTTGACTGACCAGTTTATGACTTTTGGAAAATAGGGAACACAATAAAATGAAAAAGTGAACTACCTGCATGCCACATTCTATGGAGATGGTACGAGACGTTGATTCACCGAATGACAATTTAGAAATTACATAACCAAGAAAAAACGCAGCCCCGTGTAGTAAAGCAACTGGAAGTAGCAATTGTAAGCCTTGTGTTTTCAAAACGTCTGCAACTTGCCCGATCTAAAACCGAAAATGTAATAATAAATTTGTTAACTTTTTAAGAAAAATATAATCAATAACATGCGTTGTAGAAGATATTGTTTGAAACTGAATATTCAAAAACTTATAAAGAATTTGTATTATCCAAACATTAAAATTGAGAAGTAGAAAGAATTAGATTATCAGTATCAAAATGTATAAGAACGTATTGAGAACTAACCGGGCTTGCACAAAGAAGAGTTGTAAGTAGAACTCCAATCAAAGGTGTCACCGTGATGATTTTTGAGGTAAATTTAGGGAAGAATTCATTCATCAATACTGCAAAAAAATAAAAATAAAAAAAAATGCTTAACACAGTTTATAAATGACTATATTTTATAGATCATTGAGTGCACCATTGAACCATTTTCTTGGTAACGACTTTGACCGATCAACCCATTGAGTCCCTGGTTTTACATTGTTTTTTTTTAAATCTGGGTTTCATTTATGACCCGCAGACCCGGTCTCGCTTTCATTATAATAATCAGGGCGCACTCGGTTCGGTTGGTAAATATCGATAAAAAAGAATCTTGGATTTAGATATAAGTTTCTTTAAATTACCTCCCAAAATTGTCGGTACCAATACAACCTGAAATGTGCTTATGGCAAGACCCTGAAAAGAATTTAAAAGCAAATTTATAAATATAAGAAAAGTTTATAACTTTAGACCTTGGCAGTTTGATCACTTACTGCTGCATCGACCGGAACAAGTTGACCAGCTAGAACTTTAGTGAGGAGTGGTGTCATGATAATAGCTCCAATAGTCGAACACCTGTAAAAACCGACATAAAGATTGCTTGTTAAGATTCTTTATATTTATATAATCACTAAATGGAAAGATGGTGTTTATGGTTTTAGTCATAAACTCAAAAGATTATGTCCTTAACTAAAACAAAATGTTTATTGATAGCTCGATAGTTGAACATGTGTAAAAAGTAAAAACCAACACAAAGATTGCTTGTTAAGATTTTTTTTGGTCATATAAATACTAAATGGGATTAGGGATGTAGACGAGCCACGCCGCTCGTGAGCTACTTGAGATCAGCTTGCTAAAAGCTTGAATCGAGCCGAGCTTAAACGACAACGGGCCTAAAAATGAGCTTGTTTAGTAAACGAGCCCTGTGAGCCTAAACAAACCTATTATTTATATAACTTTTATTTAATATTATACACACACACACTCATATAATTTATTATTATTATTATTATTATATAATATTAAAGTAAATAAGAGACGGAAGCTTACGTTGTCATGAGAACAGAAAGTGCTACATTTCCTTTAGATATATAAGTTGCAACATTTGATGCTTGGCCCCCGGGGCAACATGAAACTAGAATCAAACCAGTTGCAAGTGGGGCCGACAATTTTAGAGTCTGTCAATACAAAGTTCAAATTTTTACATCAATAACAGAACCAAAAAAAATATTGAACATAAAAAAAATAAAAATTAATGCAAACCATTGCAATGACGAATCCCAACAAGGGTTTGATCAAGTACTGAGCAAGAAACCCTACGCCTACCTGAAGAACCAAAAATATATTCATCTTTAATATTCAATAAAGAAAATAAACTCCCACAAAAAAAAGAGGGGGGGTGGGGGATTGGGGGGATGCTTACGGTCCATGGATTCCTTAAACAACGTCTGAAATCCTCAAATGTTAGTGTAAGTCCCATTGAAAGCATGAGAAAACCCAATCCAACTGTAAAAAGATCTGTTTCTAACCATGTAACCTGCATATTGACCCGTTTAAGATAATATAAAGTCTGGCCCATTTAACTATCATAACTAAAAAGGGGGTAAATAATGACACAAAATGGTACACTTACCGCAGAAGGCTTGTAAATCCCAAGTATTGTACCCAAAATAACCTGTCAATTGCATACAACTTTAGTCAGTGGAATTAAAAAATACTAAAATTAAAATTGTGATGAAAACGCCGTATTGACATACCCATAAAGGAAAAAGGGTTGTTAAAGTTTCAATTATTTTTTCATATGTTGACATTTCAGTTGAGGGAGTTGCATTGGTAGGAACATCTCCTGGTACATTTGTTGCTGCGTGACACCGAATTTTTGAACTCCTAACGAAAAAATAAAACATTATTTTACAATTCAATAAGCCAAAGAAACATTATTAGCATAACATTTCTTTTAACATGGATTGTTCAATAATATCATATAATCACTTTAAAATCATATCCAATTGACTTGTGCTTAAAAGCAGAAACAGATAGCCAGCTTGTTGAGAACAGTTTATTTCACAGGGGTAAACATGTAATTTTGAATCCACCAAGAATAAAAAGTTTGAAATTAGCAATCTCATTCTGCTAATGAAACCAACTTATTCACCCTAAAATAAGCATGTAACTATACTAGGGAGTGGGGCTGCAAACGAGCCAAGCCAACCCAGGTTGGGCTCAGGCTCGGCTCGTTTATCTTAACAAGCTGAAATGTTGAGTTCGAGCTCAGCTTGTAAAGAGCTAGAGGCAGCTCGCTTTTATTTAACAAAAATCCTTAATCCTATATTTTACATATATTGATGATATATTAAAAAAATAATAATATTTTTAACATACATAACAAAAATTATAATGTATATACTATATACATATTAAACTTTGGGTTATAATTTATGTATATATATTAAAATTTGAGCTTTAAATTAAATTGGCCAGCTAAACGAGCCTAATGAGCCAGTCAAGAAGCCAAGCTTACCTTGGCTCGGGCCCAGCTCGTTTACAAACGAGCGAATTCCAAGCAACAAGCCGCGAGCTTTTTGAACAACCCTAAACTATATGAGCATAAGCGCCTTTATTTATCCAATTCCAAACACCAAAAATTCTTATATCAAACTTTTTATTAAAAACAACTTATTCACCCTAACATAAGCAGATAAGCATAAACACTCTTCTTCATCCAAACACTAAAAAACTCTCATCCTCTTCATAAATAATAATTCCCAAACATTTGAATACTACAAATTTATTTTTAATCATTTCTTCACCAATTCACATTACAATTACAAAAAATAAATATATACACTAAATTAACCACATACCTGGAACCCAAAGATTCAAGAATTGCTGAACCAATTCCTTTATTCTCAACAACCAAACACCTTTTACCATCAGATGAACAAAACCCTTCTCCAAAAGCTGCAAAAAATCAAAACTTTATGCATCACATATAGCCAACAAATATTAATCAAAGAACAAAAGTTAACCAACAACATACAAACATGACTCTGAACCCCTCTTGCAGGCAAATCATATCTGGGTCTATGAACAAGAGACCTAAAGTTACAATCTTTAGCCACAATTCTTGAAATAGAGGCCATTGGGTATCAAGAAAATGGGTTGAGAGTGATAAAGATTGAAGCTTTATTATTATTTGAGCATGTGGGTTTGATTTAAAATGGGTCCAATGTTTGCAGAGAAGATATAGGAAGGTATCCGTGGAAACCAAAGGAACCACACACACAAGATTTTGGGCTCATCCAATAATAATACATACAAAACAAGTGTCACATGATGTGTTGTTATCAAGTTGGAAAGTTTTAGTATGGTACAAATATTGTGGAAAGTTTGACTTGGTTTGTGGTTGGCATTGGAACCCGAGGTCTGGATGATGTGGCTTGAAGGCGGACGAGTGGTGGGATGGCGTGATGGACTCTGTCGCTGTGTAGGAAAGTCTTGTGGCTGATTGGCTAGTGGACGAGGAGTGTGGGTCCATGTAGAGGTGGGTTGATAAACTAGTTAATTGAATTGACTCGAAAATCGAACTGGTTTGAAACCGATTATGTAGAAACCGGTTTGTAATTTTCTCCATCGAAACCGTGACTGGTCAAAACTGGGGGAAAACTGGTCAAAACTCGAACTGAAATTGATCGTAATTTAATCAAGAAACGGGTTTCAACCCGGACTAAGACCGATATAAATTGGTTTTGACTTTTGTTGACCAAACTGAACCGGTTTTGAGTTTTAAACCGGTTTGTGCACCTCTAGGCCCATGAGTCACTCCTCACATAGTTGTGAATATGAGGTGGGGGATGATTTGACGGTTTGTAAAGGTTTGTTGTTGCGAGTGCTCTTAGACCAATTATGTAAGTATCGTATTTGATTGGCTTTCAATTGTAACATTAGTTCATGTGTTATGGGAGGTGTGCATGAAAAGGGTAATTTATGACATGTAGGCGTCACCAATGGGCAAATATACTTCATATTTTACACATAGATGGATGTGTTACAATGGAGTGAAATATGAAATGTGATTGTAGGGTTAGACGGAAATAAACGATCGGTTCATCTATTAAATAACAATTCTAAAGAAAACTAATTGCTTAGCACTAGCACAGCAGCACACACTGCTCTGATCATGATGCCGTCCGCACATAGGCCTGTCACGTATAACAACAACACAAGGCCCGACCCAAAAAACCCTAACTCAAACCAAAAACCCGAACTCGAATTGCAGTAGTTCGGTTCGGTTATTGGGTTTGAAATCTGGATTTCGGGTCAATCTGAATTAAGTTTTTGTTTTAAAAAACCTAATATTAGATATGCCGATTTAGCTCGCATTTCATCCGAAAAACCCTACAAATTCTTCTTATCCAGTCTTGAAAGTCCGGTTATATTCGCATTCTATGCAATTTATGGTTGAGCAATTGTTGTGTGTGTGTATATATATGTACATACATCGGTCTCAAGCTAGCTTTATATATTACATACAAAGAAATAAAAAGTTAGTTACAATTTTTGTGTTTGGTTTTGATTTAAAAGTTTTAAGTGTTGAAAATCTTAAATGAAACACCACCACATAAAGTCATAAATATTTGATTTGATACAATCAGTATTTGTTTGTTTTTAGAATCTTTCCAAGTATGTTATTTTCGCTCTATTTTTAAGTCAACAAAGAACATCTCGTGGGCCCACTTGAGAATAACATTAAAATAATAAAATCACATAACCCAAAAGACAACCCATTTAACCCATTAATCTAAAGTCTAAACTTATCAAACAGGTTGACAAACAGTAACCAAATTGTAAACGTGTTAATCGGTTGGTGGGTTGTAATAAATGACTTACACAGGTTAACATGTCGGCATGGTTTACTAAACAGGTTAAACAAGTTAACCCGAACATCACCCATTTATTAAACAAGCAAAACTAACACATGGCCCGTTTATTCAACGTGTTAGAATAATAACCAAAAACCTGATTATTTTCGTGTATGCTTTCACTTCTAAATATACCTATCCTGACTCGACTATTGAACCATTTGAAGACGGTCCCTCGCCTCGCCTCTGGACTCGTTTCTTTGTTTGCAACTTAATCCGACGCGAAGCATTGACCTAGCCCGACAACCAAGCTCAACGCGACATACCATTGCAAAAATCTATTGTTCTTGTTAAAACGCAACAAAGAATGATCGTTTTTGAAGAACGAGCGCATCGTATGGTGTATTATTTCCATTTATATTGTAACAATTAGTCTAAAAATTAGTTCAAACTACATAAGTAAAAAAGTTAACCTATGAAACTTTTGGCTCTCCTAGTGAACCTTTTCACGGACTTGGTATTAGAAAAGGTTAAAGGAAGCTCTTCCTCAGCGAACTCTGCATGATCACACCACCCATACCACTCCCTATTTCCTTCATTTTTTTCGTTTTCCGTAAACTCATCCGACCCTTCGGGCTCCTCTGGTATGTCGCGATATAAATGTTTTAACACGAATAATGCAGTATCGAGGTCCTTCCAATAATTTCTGTGAAATCAAAAAAACATCTATAAATTATAAAAGCTATATATGTATGGGTCGGTTTTGGGTCAAACTTGAGCCATTCAAAAAGTTCGTGGTTCGTTGCTCGAAAAAAGATAGTTCGGAATCGGGTTGGTTCGGTTTGTAAACAAGCCGGGCCCGAGCCCAGGAAAGTTCGAGCTGGCTTGACGAGCCACAAGCTGGCTTAAGGTTAATATTTCAGCTCATTCAAATAAATGAGCTGAGTCGAGCTGGCTTGTTTAACTTCAAGCCTGGGCCTGAGTCCGCTTCGGTTCGGCTTGACTTGGCTCAGCTCATTTACAACCATAGGTCAAACCGAACTAAAAATGGGTTTTTGGGTTTTCGAAAACCGTTTAGTTTCACTCTTTTCGGTTTTCGGGTTTCAGTTTTCACAATGGGCTCGGTTTGGTATTGATTTTACCATGGGCTTGAAAACTTTGTGATGAAAAAAAAACTCTCAAAATAATGAATTTGTGCCTGCCACTTTGGGCCAAAATTTTATTGTTAATTAATTATTACACATTGGGACCAATAATTTCTGGGCTAGACCATTTATTAATTTCTTATAAATTACTTTAAAAATGTTTTTTTTTTGGGTTCAGTTTGGCTTGGTTTTTTAACTGATAGCAAAAATCTGAAACTGAACCCAAAAATCAGTATTTGAAAAAACATAAAACCAAACCATCGGTTTTTGATTGGGCTCGGTTATGTTGGTTATTCTGGTTTCGTGCAAACCTAATACATGTTATGAAAAGATGAAAAAGTAATTAGAAATTAACATATCTCAAAATCAACATATACACTTACGTGTGTGCCCCCACAGCGGATATGTACTGATGTTGAAATGTTTTATCCTGCATTCAACAATTTAAATAAAATAAAGTAAATCAAAGTATAATCCAGTTGATTAGCTAAGAATCTTGATTTAAAGATTGATAAGAAATTAAAAATACATACTTGAAGAGCATGGTCGATTCGTCCATCTTCACTACCCGTTAACGTCTCCAGCATTATCGAACCGTATGATCTTTCAACCACTTCTGGTTCTTCTATCGTCTCTCCTAAACATAAACAAAATCCATGTTTATATATTAACTAATAATGCATTCAACACAAGAAAATGGATAAAAGAATATATGTACACTTAAGGTACCTCCTCCAACAATATCACCATCCTTAGCTTGACATAAGGCCAACATTTTTCCCTACAAAAAGTAAGAATATTTATAGTTAATAACTAATTATTTGACATATATGAGTTGCCCAAAATCTTGGTCAAACATATAACACATCTATTATTTCTAGAACAACACACAGTATACCGACCTTTACCGAGCTCATGCGATCCATTACCCCTTGGGAACTTGATGCAAAATCTTCTACAAATTCCTGAATCATTAAGCAATATCACTATAATAACTTTATAATTGAATTGTGCTAAATACAATATTATTCCAATAATAATAATAATAATCTAAATGTTTAAATAAGATTTAGAATGTTGTATATGTTAAAAATAGACCGTGGGCGACTTTCAACATGTTGAACCCCGACCCGTTTGACTCATTCCCTTTTAAGCTAATTTTTTTATTTGACACCAAAAAAAAAAAAAAATTAGCTCATTCATAAGCAAACAGGCCGAAATTGACACCTCTGCTAACACCTATAAATGGTACCACTATATGGGGCCCACCTTAAATCCAATATGCAGTCGTTTTCCCCCTTTATGATAAGGAATAATGACTGGACGTGTGTTGATATATTCTCTACAAACAAGTGGTTCGATTCTGTCAAAAACGGGCAACTTTTAGTGTGGCTATGACTAAAAAACTATATTATTACATAATAATTTAACTTATATTAAACTTTTAGTGTTTACTAAAATACCTATATGCCACAGGATCGAAAGGATGAAAAATGTTGACCATTTGGTGACAAGATGGCATTTCTTCAATTACATCTTCATTATCCCAGTAGTCTTTTCCTTTCCCTGTGAAAAAAAAAATTCAAAAACTATAGTTTTGTAAAATAAAAAGATAAATTAATAAAAAGGACCGAAGAAACAAGAATTTACCGATTCCTATACGAACGTTTCGAAGGGAAAGAAACACACCAAGAGGCGACCCCACAGCAAAGAATGTGTCCACCTGGCATGAATTGAAAATAGAATTATGATCAAATCAAATTAAGATATTAAATATGTTCAATATTGATAAATAATTAATTACCTTGAATTCCAGCTTTGTGTACTTTATAAGGGGAGTGTAACTCTTCAGTGTGTCATTTTCGGGAGATGAAATTTTCGTAACACCATCACTTTCCATTTCTGTAACTATGATTATAAAACTACCATCTTAAAATAATAATAATAATAATCTAAATATTCTGAATAACCGTAAATCAGAGTCTAAATGTACCTCCAGCCTTATTTGATTCTAGCTCTTTAATTCTGGCATTCAAACGGTCAATCTGCAAGCAAACAAGTGCTATTACATTATCAATTAGGATTAAAAATAATAATAATAATAATAATAATAATAATAATAATAAATTGCACAAATGGAAGATTAATATTAACTTGCCTCTTCCCTAAGTGATTTAGTTGTAGCATTTTCATCATGCTGAAGAACATCCTCATCGGTTTGATTCAATCCATCATTGTTAGTGCAATCAGCTGAGCCATCTTCCTCCCCGGGCACCGCTTCGCTTTGATCATGGTCAACTCCAAGACCATCTTGATCCAACGTGACATTATCAGGTTTCGTGGAATCAATAGTTACAATCTCATTAAAATCCTTGCCCACTGAATCATCTGATTTCATGTCATTTGGTGTACAACTTTCATACTTAATCTTATCTTTGTAAATCCATTCCATTGGAAACGGCGAAGTCAAAGTTTCTTGATGACAAAGAATGTCATAAGATAGAACACTTCCTAAAGAATGACCATATAACGAAATCTGCAACCAACTTTGTCAATTTAAAATTATTAAAAAATTAACTAAGTATAATACTATAATTATATCTAAACCAACCACTCACTTTTCCGTCATAACCAGGATTCCTCTTAAGAAACTTTAAATATAACTTGTTTAATTGATTGGAAACCTGCCCAAAAGTCCATTATATCATTATAAGCATAAGTCAATGATATCTTTTTAAGCTAAAGTCTAAAAATGTTAATTAAAACCTAAGCAGTTAATGCGGAAAAATATCAGATATTGGTCAAGAACCGATTTTTGAAATATCGGTTATCGCGGTAGATGTCGGTGGGACATCGGTAATTCTAATATCATGCATATATAGCAATTTAACACTAATAATTCAGTATACTCTCCTACCATTTTAACTAATTAACCTTTTGCAACTTGCAAAACACTAAGTCACTAACAATCGTAGCAAGTAGGAACTGATTAAGACTTAAAACACTAACGTTAAACACTAAAATTTGATAATTAAGACTTAAAACAATATATCGGTCAATATCGCCGATACTATCGGTACCGATATTTTGACCGATATATCGGCGATATTGACTGCATGGATTAAAACATACCGAGTCAATAATATCTTGGCAGTAGATGGGGCTCATGTAGTACAATACATCATGAACCGTTGCACTTAATGTTACACGCAATCCATGTACACCAGGTAATGTACACTTTTCTACAGCAGATTCACCACTAAGCTTTAAATTTTTCCTCCACTAGTAACACAAAACCAGAAACATCTAAAAAATTAATTATTTCACAAGATTATGTGAAAACATATATACGATTACAAACCTGGCATGGAATGAAAAGAATCCTCTGAGTTCTACATTGGTAGGATGTCAAGTGTTGTTCTGACAGGATGGAAGTTATATGACGGAACATGCCAACATCATCAACTAAATTGGCTTTTTCCAGCCTTTGACCAATGCCGTGAACCATGAACACTAGATGCCGAACTGGAACCTTATACAAATTAAAATTAAAAGCATTTTATATTAACATCTATTTTATAAAAAGATATAATTATGTTTTAACAGCAAGAGTCTCGGTTATAAGTATGATTGTATGAAACAACTTTCATAGTTTTTTACCTGGGAACAATAATCATCCATCTCTTCTTCCTTTTGTTGTCGTAACTCATCCTACAAATTAAAATTTATTATTTAACATGATTATATACATATGCATATACATAATATATGTATATATGTGAGGTTTGGATCTCTTCAGAACTCCAAAAAAGTTTAAGAACCTCAAGAACTCCCAACAACCAATAATTTTATTTATTTATATTAAATTCAAAATTTCATAATATATAGTTACACTTTCAGAGAAGTAAAAGTATTAAATTTACCCATTTTATGATAAATCAATAAATAATAAACCAATCACTTATATCAATCTGTTTCACTAGATAAATGAGTAGAATAACAATGTTATCAGAGTGGATCATCTCAGCATATAATTTTCTTTTCCTTTATTTAGTGAATGAAGAGGTTATAAGAAAGTGATTTTATTTAATTTTTATAGAATGAGTAAAATGACTTTTTAGTGTTTTGACGTGTTACCTATGTATAATTTGCAATGTGGTTGGGTGTTAAATAATTTAATATGATAAAAAGTGGATCTAGACCTGCGTCAGCTTTGGTGACTTAGATGGAGCATAGCCGCGTCTTAATTTAATCCCTTTGCTACCAAACTTAACAATGCTCGAGATTCCTGATGTATCAACATTCAACCTAGCCTCCCATGTATCATCCTCTCCGGTAAAAAGACCATGAAGCCCCTTCAGGCAACAGGCAAGATGCAGATATGAAACAAAGACCTCAATTATGATAACTAACTTAAATTAGCATTAAACAATAACATACAGGAGTAGACCCTTGCATATCAACTCGGGCTGCAAATAGTCCGGACGGTTGAAACGTTCTTCGATGCCAAACCTACAAAAAGAACGATCATTACATCTAAAGGTTCAATGAACCAAACATTCATTGAACCGTTCGGCGGAAAGTTCGTGTATTTTGTTCTTTAGTTAAACAACAAACATGAGCACATGTCTCATTCATTCATTTATGTCTGCTAGTTTATGTCTGGCAAAGTTCTTTCGTTTATGTTCGTTTAATATATTCATTTAAATGCTACAGGCCCGCTACAATTTACTCTAGATTTAATAAATTTGTAGGCGCAAACCTTGTCGTTCACATTTACTTTTAATTGGTTTCACCTCAATTACGTTTGTTCGTCTATGTTCAGTTATGTTCATTCGTTGACATTCGCGAACCGTTTATTTATACTGTTAACAAACGAACATGAAAACCCCGTTTGTTTAATTATTTGTGTTTGATTGTCTGTTCGGTTGAATTTAAACGAACGAACATGCTCAGTTCGTGTTAGATCTGTTCGCTTAGAGGCCCGCACGAGAGGGTTGGATAAAGAGTCAAAATGGTAATTTTTGTACAAGTCGGGTTGATTTGACCTTTAAGACATTATGTTGATTTTTTTTTTACTTTTTTTTATAAACAATTAGCATGTCATAAATGACTTTCAAGTTTCAACCAATTTGACCGATTTCCTTTAAACCTAGCTTCTTTATCAGCTAATTTACCCGTGTTGGATAAAACATAACTTGAACTTATAGATGGATCAAAACTACCACCTAAGCATTCATGGGTTATGAGTAACTTACTTTACCATGATAAGCAAACTCCAATTGTTCAGAAACATCTTCACGAAGTGGCAGCCAATCAAAACCCCCTTTACGCGCAAACCAATGGCCTCTTAAAACACGACGATTTTCTCCATCCCAATAAACAGGAAAACAATGCCTTCTTACTAAATCTACCTACAATTTAAAGAATATAACGATTCACAAGTTAACATAATAAAAAGTCTTCAATGACCCATTTTGACCCGAAAAATAAGCATTAACCCCCCCACCCCCCCCCCCCCCCCAAAAAAAATCAATAAGTGATCGTCAATGATCCATTTTGACCCCCACGGCCCCACCCCTCTTTTAAAATGACCCTTTTTGGCAACGCTTGAATCCTAAAAATGACCCCGTTTTGACCCACTCATAAGTCACTACCTAATACAAGCCTCCTTTCACAGGGACACCAACTCTTTCTTCCTCAAAACATGGTTTTACTGCTTTTGAATTATCTAAAGGAAACGGTTTAAGAACTGGATCTGATTTTGAAGCGGAAGCTGGTGACCCTTTTGGACCTTCACTGCATTCAGCATACTCTTTCCACCAAATAGATAACAAATTCTCTTCTTGCTGTATGTGCATAACAGATATATAATCATTCATTTGTATACTATAGTCTAAAAATGGATAAAGGGAAGTGTTTGTATAATAATGATGAACTTTAAGAACTCCAAACACTTATTATATGACCTGCAAAAATGATGCTTCTATTGCAAGTGAATCTCTCATACCGAACCGAAAATAATCACTTTTATCTACTGTTTCTGCACGTGGGACAGCAGCAGCTACCTCTGCACATAATCAAGATCCCAAGTAACTAAAGAGATCATTCTTAACAAGAACGTCATAAAAACACAAAATAACATAGAAACGATGAGAAAAAGAAAAAATCACCAAAATTGACATCTTTGACCTCTTTTTTTCCTCAAAAATAGACATCGACTTTTAGCCTATAATACCATAGACACTTTCTGATTTAGCCAATCGGAAGTCACCACATAGGCTAAGCCTTAGACGGCGCTTTTTGGCACTTGAACTGATAAAAAGTCAGTAGGCCCCACTCTCTGACAGACCAGGAGTTGACACATATCACGTGCAGGCTAAGCTTAGCCTACAAATGCATTTCCTTAGCCGTTTATCTTGTAGGCTAAAAAGTTCACACCGGCTTAGCCGGCTTCTCTCTTCTTAACCGTCTGTCTTGTAGGCTAAATACTGCATTGATAGGCTAAAATGAGCATACTTGTGCCACATGTCAACTCCTGGTTGGTCGTATGGTGGGGCTCACTAACATTTTATCAGCATTAGTGACAACAACGGCCGCCTAAGGCTTAGCCTCCTTAGCCAGTTAGAAAATTGTAGCCTTGTACGCTAACAATGGATGCTTATTTTTGAAAAAAGGGTCAAACATGTCTATTTTGGTAATTTTCCCAAATAGAAAACTTGCTATGACATCAACCTCAAATACCAAGTTTGCTACTACACATATTAATAACCAAGCCAGAACGCTAAAACTAAAAGTTCAGGCAAAATGCAACTTCAGCTTTAATACTAATTAGGTAAATTAACCATGAAACATAATTAGCCTATTGATGCCACGTGTCAACTCCTGATTGTCAGTAGGTGCTACCCATCTTACTTTTCATGATTTTCTGTGCCAAAAAACACCAACTAAAGCCTAGCCTACTTAGCCTAAGTGGCGACTTCTGATTGGCTAAATTTAAAAATGCCGTCTATTTTGAAAAAAAAGGTCAAACATGACTATTTTGGTAATTTCCCAAAAGAAAACTTGCTTCGACATCAACATCAAGTCGTCATACCAAGTTTGCTACTTTACTAATTAACAATCAAGCCACAACCCTAAAAAATCAAACTTTCAAACAAAATACAACTTAATATTCATTTCTAATTAATAAACCAACTATAAAACAGTTACATTCGAACCAAATCCGGTAAAATGTTGTCCATTTACCATTTTTCTCCATCGGAACCTTATGAAAGTACTACCTAACTAATTAATAACCAAGCTACAACCCTAAAAACTCAAACTTTCAAACAAAATACAACTTCATCTTCATTTCTAATTAATAAACCAACTACAAAACAGTTACATTCAAATCAAAACCTGTAAAATGTGGTACATTTGCCATTTTTCTCCATCGGAACCTTACGAAAGTACTACCTAACTAATAATTAACCAAGCCAGAACCCTAAAAACTCAAACTTTAGGCAAAATGCAACTTCATCTTTATTTCTAATCATACAAACCAACTTTAACACAGTCACATTCGAACCAAAGCCTGTAAAATGTTGTCCGTTTACCATTTTTCTCCACCGGAACCTTACAAAAGTACCACCTAACTAATTAACAATCAAGCTACAACCCTAAAAACTCAAACTTTCAAGCAAAATACAACTTTATCTTCATTCCTAATCATACAAACCAACTTTAAAACAGTTACATTTCAATCAAAGCCTGTAAAATGTTGTGCATTTACCATTTTTCTCCATCGGAACCTTACGAAAGTACCACCTAACATCACCCCCATCAGATGGGCTTTTGGTATGTGCAAGATACTTCTTTCTGCCCTCACACTGATGTATTTCATCGGCCAATCTCCTTATATTCGATGCAGTGTTCTTTAACATATCAGCACAAGTTTTCCCATCGGTTTCCCCCATTGGAAATGGCTCAATAAAGATTCAGGCTTCGTTCAGGCATTTCGTCGAACAGGTGGTGTGCAATACCAAGAAACGCATATTTTTGGGGTTAATTTGAATTGGTTAATCAAGATTCGTGTGCAAGAAACTGGGTATGATTGAAAACACGTGACCTGTTTATTTGCATGGTTCCGGAACGAAGGTTGCAGTTGGAATTGATTTGGTGTTTGAGGTGTTTGGACGTGAATTGGAAAATGTTATTATTATTATTATTTTTATTATTATTTTTAATCTTTTAGCCGGAGAACGTATCCACCTAACGGGCTGCCGGCTAAATTTATTACATCGATATGCACTCGTTTCTGATCTGGAAAAAACTCTCGTCTAAGGCCAACGCCCGTGAATACTCGCTCAAAGACACGATGATACGGTAAAATAAAGCCCGTTCAGTTCAAGATTCCAAAAAAATTATTAATGGGGTGTTAAATTATTTACAAACTTAGAAATTTGTGAAGTAATATTATTTTGGTAAACCGAGTTTTAATAAGCAAAAGTATTATTTATTGGCGGATGATAATTTATACCGTCTATGTAATGTTATTGGTGAGACATCTGGTATTACATACGCACTACGCTGTCAAGTAAAATTATATCTTAGTGGAGAAATAACTATGATTGATCTTAACTTTTATTTATATTGTTTAAAGACATTTTATTACATTCTGGTTGAAATAAAAATAATAATTAGTTTCATGGTGAGTATATTATAAAGTTATAAGTATCAATGATTATATTGCTGGTACAGATTAATTCAGCTAAAAGAATCATAGCTTGGGTTATCAAAAATTCAATTTCTATCTTTTATCTTAATCTTATAAAGTAATAATTTTTCATACAAAGTGTAATATTTTTTGTATCATATTACTAGACCCTTTTTTATGTAAACTTCATTTCTTACTATTGAAAAGACCATTCCTTTCCATTTTCCAAGTTTGGCAGGGATGAGTTTAAAAGTGCCATGTATCTCACACTTTTGGCAGTACATATGTCAAGGTTGTAAATTGTAAAAGTTAGATTTTACATGATTTATTAAAGAGTTGATGTATTCGGAGTATTCGAACATGTCAAATATAATAAGTTTATCATTATTTATAATAAAATAGGTGAATACATTAATATAAATAAGAGAAGTACATTTTAAATAATAAATTCTCAAAATCGCTAATCATTAATTTAAAAAATGATACTCTTTCTTCAATATTATAGAAATATGAATTATATTTTATTTTTTTACGTCAAAATCAGACCAAGTTGATCGACTAGATCTGATTCTGGTCGAGATTAACCATATTTGATCGACTCATAGTAACTAGACGGAGTTAAAAAAAAGTCATCTTGGTGCCATACCTTTTAAAACGTCGGTTTAGAATTTGGAAAAACACTTAACAACGTTAAATGTTTTTTTAACGGAGGTGCATTGAGAGAAAAATAATCAAAATTTTGGCACGCTAACAAAGTTATTTAAAAGTGAGATTATTATCGGCTAATACACAAAAAGTGGATTATTTATTTCCAATTAGCTTATTATTATTATTTTTTTAAATTACACAATAAAAACGAGCATTTTATTCTCTTTAATTTTCGTGCATGATTACCGGTTAGAACTAGGAACAGGTCGAGCCAGGTGAGCTCGTTTATTGTGTAAAACTGGATTAAGTATTTGATACAAAAATGGGTTAATTTGGTTTAGGTCGTGTCAGTGCAGGTTCGAGTCAAAAGGGTTCACATAAGAACAAGTTTCAGGTTATAATGGTGTCGGGCAGAATGAGATTCAGCCCAAAAACGAGTTGGTTTACAAAATTATTTATTTAAAATTACTATATATTTCAACTTTGCTTTTTGATTTTCGCTACCGGTTACGCGGATGCCCATTGTTTACATGTATCGGTGCGGATAAAATCGTGTCCAGCACCACGTAACGCGCGTAACCTAATCTTGGTAAGAGCCCAACCCATCACCCTACATCAATAATCAGTTTTAATTACGCGCGCGATGTTTGTTAAGCATGTTAATGCTGGTAACGTGCAGTCTGATGACCGTCATTTGAGTCATGCAAAAACCTAATTAACCTAAGCAGCTTGGGTAAGTCAGGTATCGTATCCACCAGGAGTATGTGATCAGTGTGAAGTGAAATCAATTCCTAAACTTATGAAGTAATTCAATTAAAGTGTTGATCACACTAGCAAACGATTTATATGTCATAACAAGCAACCAAGTAATCACGTATTCAATCAATTAACAAAGACAAATCACACTCGGGAATCCAAGTAATTAACCTAACAGCAAACTCATGCAACTTAATAGATTAACAATCACTGATCAATACCGATTGACTAACTAGATAAACCTTAGGCATCAACGCTTACTAACACACGGCACTGGTTATCAAACAGTCCCTGCCAGTGTGACTCAACTAAGGGAAAGCGTATGCTTCATCACATTCAACTAGTCAAAACAATCCTATAAGCAATTATCATAGCAACTGGCAAAATAATCGTTCTGATCGAAATAAACCTAAACTGACTGAGTGCACAATAATACTAGATATCAATACTCATAGATTAATCAAAGATCATTACAATCAATTCTTTCTAAATACATGAGAAAAACTGAAAGATACAATACTCTACATCCCGGGTATGACTCGAAGAAACTAGCCGCGTATCGGCATCTCTCGGGCCTCGGTTATAATCTGGTAGGCCATGTAGGACACTTAGAGATGATTGGGGATGATCGGGACTTGCTCTTCTACTCTGGAAATCGCCTGGAAGGTGAAGAATGGCGTCCCGGGTCGTCAAAACGTAATATAAAACAAAACCATAACTTTCACGATTCCGGGGACCATCGCGTAGCGCGATGGCCTCCTCTCTTGGTCCATCGCGCTACGCGATGGACCAAAAGTCAACACAATCATTTACAGGGCATCGCGTAGCGCGATGCCCCACCATCAACACCCATCGCGCTACGCGATGGGTTTCCTTTCTCAGCAACTTCACATGATTGCCTCGGTAAGCATGCTGGACATCCCGGGTCTTCATTCCATGCTCGTACAGGTCCAAATTAAACGCGTTAAGTACCTGTGACCTGAAACACAACAAACACGTATGGAGTACCAAAGTTCCTAAACTAAACACGTAAAACAAGTACGTTAACACATTTAAATATGTACAAATAAACCGAACATCACATCCCCACACTTATCTTTTGCTTGCCCTCAAGCAAAACTCTAAAGTAAACATTAACCGCCATCATAGGTCAACCAATTATCACCATTAATACTAGCAAGGTTTAAGGTCATACCCAGTTTCCCAGACTGACACTTTCTAGATTGACAACCCACAAATAAAGTTAATGCTACCATAAAACTATAGAATCGCCCAGACAAGTGTACTTTGTTTCCGGTTAGAGCATACATGTTCACACCCCTCACACTATCAACACTCCTCTCGGTTTATTATCTGAATTGACAAAAAATGTGCCAATATATGTCTCTGCCCTCAATATACCTAATATGAGTTACAACTTAATATGCTTGCAGGTCAGTCTTATCTCCACCCATTAACCACCGGTTGCATAAAGACTCGGACTAGGGTTTTGCTGAGGCTTAGGTTTGGGTGTGGATTAGGCTTATTTAGTGACTCAGGTGGATGAAACCCAGTTAAACAAACCAATATACAGACTCACGAATACAAACGAACTAATTACATAATCAACTGCTATTTACAACTGAAATACTAACTGATAACTTCTTTTTGTCTTTTTCCTGATTTTTCAATTTTTTTTTTGCATCAATACTAACTGAAATGACTGATAATTACAACTCAGAACTTAACAACTTTACAACTCGTCTGACTAAGTACAACTCGATATATATACAACTCGATAACGAACTAGATTTCATCACACGGGTAAAAATAAAATAAAGGCCAAGGCTGAAATGGTGTGTAATGTTTAGTTTAACAAACGAAAAGGAATAAGGTCCAAACGGGCTCCTAGGGGATAATGTCGGGTAAGGAAATTATTTAGTGAGGAAAATATGTACGGAATGGGTTTTCTAAAGTCCTAATCTCCATACATGTGGTGGTATTAAGATCTCGAAAAGCATGTGACAAGCAAGTTCTAATTCTGTAAAACATACCGGTTTCCCTCAATAAATGGTAAGACATGTTTTATATCTATTATTTAATATGTGTATTAAGTATATGGGCCAATCTCACAATATGTCTGGAAATATGGGCTTCCGATATGAAACATGTATACCCGTCCCCTTGACTCGTTATCCCGGCCTAAACGATTCCATTTTCCAACTTCTCATTTTAAAAACATTTGTCGGGAAAACTATCGAGAAGCTGAAAAACCAACCATGACTAAAAACCTCTAACTTGGCATTAATAGAAATAGGTGGCAGTTAACAACTTAAGTTTCTGAATACTCTTCGAGGTACTATTGGGCTAAAAATTTTCAATTTTTCCCCATCTCCACACTTGAGGTTGACATTGTCCTCAATGTTAAAATAATAATAAAACAATTAATAATCATTTGGGAGACGGGGTTGAACTGACAGTTTTACTACTTAAAAACCCGGGGAACAAATGTGATGAACTAGTGCAAATATACAATTACAATTCTAAAAACTAAAATAAAAATAACAAAATAGTTTATGAAACTGAAATATCTGATAATAAAGACAATGCAATGCGAAACTCGGCCCACAACTCTCAACACACTCGTGACACATGTCTCCATCACTGACCAATTCTGTCTAACCAAATCTGCACAACTCTCGAGACATGTATAAGCAACCACTCATGTAACACCCCGACCAAAGGCGGATTATACATCGGGGCGCCACATATTGTTTCATTACTCGTGACACTATTGGGTGTCAATATTTAATAAATACATTCATTCGCGCACGCGCAGAGTAAACATAAGATAACATAAATCATCATAAATCAACATATTATAAATCATAATATTCGAACAGCAAAGACTTGTCTTGATACATTTTAATCTAGGTCCAAAATAAAGAAAACTTCCTACGTGTTCTCAAGCTCCAAAACAGCTACTACAAACCTGAACATGTGTTAAAATAAACGTCAAACACTCCCGTGTTGGTGAGAAATCAAGTTTAATAGATAATAATAGATAACAATAAATCTGCGCGCAACACGTGTATGTCTGGTGTTTAACAAGGGTGCAATCAGATTGTGATCAAGCCTAAATAGATCATAGCTCATAGTTCATAGTTCAATCCGTGCTCCCAAATGAGCACAAAAACGAGAAAACATCTGTGCAAGTGTAAACAAAGAAAACCGTAAACGATAGGTCTCCCGTGTTCATCTAATGGATCTATGAAAACTGCGGAATAGGCCGAACAAAGCGGTTAATGATGCACACATACAAATAAACAGCCAAGTAAACGTCCTCAACACATGGGATACTGCGCGACTAAAGTTCATAAACAAGTTAAGACTCAAGTTTGTACGAACACATGAACATCCCAAAACATTAAAAGCAAAAAGGGATTAGGTACGAGATTACTCACTTGATAAAGATGCGGTGAAAGATAATGCAAGAACCAACTTTAAACAAGTACAAGTTAACCTATAAATAAGATTATTGTTTTAATGATTTGTTTTAAGTCTTGATATAAGTTAGCATAATTAATAAGTAAATTATTATATATAATATATATTACCGGAAAAGCAGGGCAGAACAGGGAGGAAGACGGAGGCAGAGAGGAGGACGGCAGAGAGAGCAAGGGTCAAGAGAGAATAGGAGAGATTAAGTGTTTGTGTGTGATGTGTTAGGAAAATAATATTATTATTTATAGAGAAACCCTAGGGAACACAATCCCTAGAAAAAAGGGGAAAAGATCTCAAAAAGCAAAAGATTCCAAAAGCAAAAGATATCAAAAGATATGGCAGCTGCAGGGGACAAGAGAAAGCTGACAGGGAACAGTAAAAAGGCATGGGCGGGTCAGAAAAAGGTACTGGTCAAGCATGGAAAAAGCAGATCTCCAAAGATAATGTCAGTCACTTTTTCTGTCAACCAATGGGGTTGGTGCGCATGCTGCGCCAAAAGTGGCTTTTTCAGACATAAGATAGGTCAGGTCAACAACACAGAAGATAAGACAACACAAAAGCAAACGGCTAGATTAAACAGAAGAAAACTCAAAGGGTTTAGCGCGAGATGGCTAAGGCGCGCCGCGGGAAGAATCACATTTCTTAGCGCGCCGCGAGAGGAACTAAAATTCCTAGCGCGCCGCGGGAAGAACTATAATTCTTCGCGCGTCGAGGGATGAACTACGATTCTTAGCGCGCTGCGAGAAGAACTACAAATCCTTAGCGCGTCGCGGGAAGAACTACCGTTCTTCGCGCGCTGCGAGAAGAATTACAATTCTTAGCGCGCTGCGAGAAGAGTTCGTCTCGCGTATCGCTGGAACAGATGGTCTTCATGCAGGCTTCCTTGTAAGGTGTCTGGCGCGTGGAGCTGCGCAGACAACCTTAGGCGGGAAGGAACAAAGGACAAGCAAAGAGTTAGAAGAAAAAGAGAGAAACAAGGCGTAAGGGCGGGACGGCGACAAGAGGGAAAAGAAAGCGGAAAGAGAGAAGAAGAGGGACGGGACGGCGGAAAGAAAGAGAGAGAAAGAGGCGGGAAGGAAAATATATTATTATTATTAAAAGTAAAATATAAGTATAAATAAATATTAAATCATAAAAGAAAGAGATCGGGTCAGAGAAACGGGTACCTGGGTCGGGTCGGATCGGGGCAGATGTCACAGTCTCCCCTACTTTAAGAAATTTCGTCCCGAAATTTATCTCGAAGTAGGTTGCGCAGAGAACAGGTGCGGGTACTTGATCTTCATCTGATCTTCCCTTTCCCATGTAAACTCGGCTCCGCGCTTGGACTCCCAGCGAACTTTCACGATAGGGATGCGACTGCGCTTGGTTTGCTTAACCTCGCGATCCATAATCTCAACAGGCTTCTCAACGAAATGCATAGATTCATCAACTTGAACTTCATCAAGTGGAATGTGAAGGTTCTCGTCAGCTAAACACTTCTTGAGATTGGATACATGGAACGTTGGATGCACATTACTGAGCGCGGGCGGCAGGTCTAGTCTGTAGGCAACTTTTCCTACACGCGCGAGAATCTTGAATGGACCAACATAACGAGGAGCAAGCTTACCTTTCTTCCCAAAGCGGACAACACCCTTCCAGGGCGACACTTTGAGGAGAACAAGATCACTAACTTGAAATTCGAGAGGCTTCCGCCTACGATCTGCGTAACTCTTCTGTCGGCTTCTGGCAGTCAGCAGATGATCACGGATCTTGGCGATTTTATCGGTTGTCTCTTGAACAAGTTCGGGTCCTGTGATTTGAGTTTCACCCACTTCGCTCCAACAGATCGGGGAGCGGCACTTACGACCGTAAAGTGCTTCAAATGGGGCCATACCAATACTGGAATGATAGCTGTTATTATAAGAGAACTCAATCAAAGGCATGTGTGAATCCCAATTACCTCCAAAATCAAGAACACAAGATCGGAGCATATCCTCAAGAGTTTGAATAGTTCGCTCAGACTGACCGTCAGTCTGAGGATGATATGCCGTACTCATGTCCAAGCGAGTTCCTAGCGCAGATTGGAGAGATTTCCAAAAGCGAGATATAAAACGGCCATCGCGATCGGATATGATGCTCAAAGGAGTACCATGGCGGCAGACAATCTCTTTGACATAAAGCTGCGCGAGCTGCTCAACACGGTAGTTTTCACGAATGGGCAGAAAGTGAGCAGACTTAGTCAAACGATCCACTATTACCCAAATGCTATCATGTTTGCTAGCTGTCAAAGGTAACTTGGTAATAAAGTCCATCGCTATACTTTCCCATTTCCACGTAGGAATTTCTGGTTGTTCGAGCAAACCAAATGGGCGTTGGTGTTCAGCTTTTACCTTAGAGCAAGTCAGGCATCTAGCTACGAACACAGCAATATCCTTTTTCATACCGGGCCACCAATAAGTAATGCGCAAATCCTTGTACATCTTATCAGCGCCAGGATGAACGGAATACCGAGATTTATGCGCTTCACTCAGGATATCAGCGCGAAGATTCTCATCACAGGGAATCCAGATGCGATTAAGATAGCAGAGAATTCCACTCAGATTAGGGACAAAGTGCGCTTCCGCGCCACACGCTAACTCGGCGCGAAGGTTACCATTACTGATGGATGCGCGCTGCGCGTCACGAATGCGCGATTCAAGGTTGCTTTGGATCGGCGCGAAGTGAAGCTGCGTGCGCGGCAAGATACAGTTAAGCTGGCAGGGTTTTCGGCTGAGCGCATCGGCTACCACATTAGCCTTACCAGGATGATACCGGATCTCACAATCGTAATCGCTGATGATTTCGTTCCATCGGCGTTGCCTCATGTTGAGTTCCTTTTGATCAAAGATATGCTGAAGGCTTTTATGGTCAGTGTAGAGGATACACTTAGTACCATAAAGGTAGTGTCTCCAGATCTTCAAGGCAAAAACAACTGCACCAAGTTCGAGGTCGTGAGTTGTATAATTCTTTTCATGAACCTTGAGTTGTCTCGATGCGTAAGCGATAACCTTGCCTCGTTGCATAAGAACACAGCCGAGACCTTGGTTGGAGGCATCGCAGTACACGACAAAATCATCATTACCCTCAGGTAGCGCAAGAACAGGAGCTTCACACAACAAACGCTTGAGCGTTAGAAAGGCTTCTTCTTGCTTCGAGCCCCAAATATATGGTTTACCTTTGTGCGTTAGAGCTGTTAAAGGCAAAGCGATCTTCGAGAAGTTCGAAATGAAGCGCCGGTAATAACCAGCTAAGCCCAGAAAGGAACGGATCTCAGAAGGAGTGGTCGGCGTAATCCAGTTCTTGATTGCTTCAATTTTGGATGGGTCGACATGAATACCCATCTTGTTCACAACATGGCCAAGAAACTGTACTTCATCATACCAGAATTCACACTTGGAGAGCTTGGCAAAGAGCTGCTCGGTTCGAAGCTTTTGCAACACCAACCGAAGATGTTGCTCATGCTCGGCCTTGGTCTTAGAATAAATCAGAACGTCATCGATAAACACAATCACGAATTTATCCAAGAAAGGCCTACACACCCGATTCATTAGATCCATGAAAACGGCGGGTGCGTTGGTTAAACCGAAGGACATGACCAAGAATTCAAAATGGCCATAACGAGTTCGAAAAGCAGTCTTCGGAACATCTTCATCGCGGATGCGCAACTGGTGATAGCCAGAGCGGAGATCAATCTTGGAGAAACAAGAGGCACCTTGGAGTTGATCAAAGAGGTCGTCAATACGCGGTAAGGGATACCGGTTCTTAATGGTGAGTTTGTTCAACTCGCGGTAATCAATACACATGCGAAACGATCCATCTTTCTTTTTTAACGAACAACACCGGAGCACCCCAGGGCGAAGAGCTAGGGCGAATGAATCCTTTAGCAGTCAACTCTTGAAGTTGGCTTGCCAATTCTTGCATCTCAGCGGGTGCAAGACGATAAGGAGATTTAGCTACGGGGGAAGCACCAGGGGCAAGATCAATACGAAACTCGACTTCACGAGCGGGAGGGATACCAGGAAGATCATCGGGAAAAACTTCAGGGAAATCACGCACAACAGGGATATCGCGAAGCTTCTTCTTTTCATCAGCAGGTTTAACCACATGGGCTAAAAATGCAATACACCTTTTCCGCATGAGTCTTTGGGCTTCAGCGCAGGACATAAGCTTAAGACCGTTGGAGGGTTTCTCGCCGTAGATATGAAGATCACCATTTTCTCGAGGAATGCGAATTAACTTCTTGGCGCAAATAACTTCGGCGCGATTATGCGAAAGCCAATCCATACCAATGATAACATCAAAACTTCCAAGAGGCATGGGGATGAGGTCGATTAGAAAATCGCTTTCATTAAGGTTAAGCGTGCAATCTTTAATCACTGAGTTAATTAAAACAGTTTCGCCATTAGCCAATTCAACTGAAAAATTTTCTTTTAAATCGTTGCGCGGTCGCGCAAGCTTCTGCTCAAACGCGCGAGAAATAAAACTTCGATCGGCGCCAGTATCAAAAAGTACAGAAGCATAAAATCCGTTAAGCAAAAATGTACCATTAACTACGTCATTATTCGCTTGTGCTTGGTGCACGGTTATGTTAAAAGCTCGTCCGCGTGTTACTTGGTTCGAAATCTGGTTCACCGGATTCGCTTGCGTGATCTGAACTTGTAGCCTTGGGCACGCGTTCCGGAAATGACTGGGATCACCGCAGTTAAAGCACGACCTTGGTCGTGGGTTTTGGTAGGTTGGTTGAGGGTTCTGCGGGTAGACTGGTGGTGTCGGCGCAATTGGGTTGGCGGGAGGGACTCTACAGTATTCGGCAGAGTGACCAACGCGGCCACATCGGTTACATTGTCGACACGGGGTTTGGGTTGGGTGGTGAAGTCTACAGGTTGGGCAAAAGGGTTGATTTCCTGTGTAAGGTTTCTTAGGTGGCGGGGCAGGGAGTGCTGGATTGGTTAAGGCATAGTTGTGGACTATAGGAGGTGTTGGGTAGGCTGACAGAGGGTTAGGCGCGTAAACTGGAGGTTGGTAGATGGGTTGTTGGACAATGGGCGGGTTGGTAGGCGCATAGGCTTTGCGCCTGCGCTTGAGGTTGTTACGGTTTGAGGGTTCTGGTTTGGTTTCTGTTGGTTCAGGAACAGTCTTGGTGAGTTTGGTCTTTTCAGATCCCCGCAGGAACAGGGTTCCTGCTCTGACATGGTTGTCGCTGAGCACAGCGGCCAATTCGATAGCGTCAGAGAGGGTAACTGGGTTTTTGGCCCATACAGAATCTTGAATTTCCATGGGGAGACCCCCAAGGAATTTCTCTATGGCTCGGCGGGAAGGGGTAACAAGGTGAGGGACAAGCAGGCTTAGTTCATGGAAACGCGTCGCGTACTCGCGCGCTTCACCGCTGTATTGCTTAAGATTCCAAAATTCCTCATCCAGGCGCTTAACTTCGTTGGGAGGGCAGAATTCTCGCGTCAAGAGATCCTTAAATTCCTCCCAGAGTATGCTGGAAGCAGCTTCTGCGCCACGCGCATGAGCTACTCCATTCCACCAAGTGAGCGCTCTAGATTCCAGGACACTGGAAGCATACAGGGTTCGTCTGTCTGAGGGGCATTGGGTGTGGAGGAAAGTGTTTTCTATTTTCTCAAGCCACTGGAGCATCACGGTGGCTCCTTCAAGACCTGTAAACTTTGGAGGGTTACCCGCGTTAAAGGACTTAATGTTGTAACCAGAGGTGTTGGTATTGTTTTGGCTCAAAGCTTGGGCTATTGCGGCGGCCATTTCCTGGGAACGTTGCTGCGATCGTCTGCGCGCGGCTTCTTTCTTCCTAAGATGGCGAGCTGATAGCGGAGGCATTCTATAAAAGTTTTAATTTTGGTTAATGTCTTAGCGCAAGGTATAATCTTATAAAGCTTGGTTTCGCGGGGTTAGATACCATCAACAGCTAAAGTAAAACATGAATTTGAATGCAAACTTAATACAGGTAACAAATTCGAATCGAGAATCGACAATTCATGTATCACCATGACTTTCCGAATTCTCAATTTAAAATAACGAGTAAACGAGTATTGGAGATTGTCGATTCATGTATCACCATGACTTTTCAATCCTCAATATAAAATATACTAGAAAATGAGTATTGGAGGTCGACAATTCATGTATCACCATGACTTTTCAAGTCTCCAACCTCAGAACATAATCGTAAATGAAATTTGAAAATAAACTATTCATGTATCACCATGACTTTTCGGATTTTCAATCCCAACCAACGAATATGTAAGTAAAACCAATAAAAATCGAAATTCAGCAAAAATCGAAATATCGCGAAATAAAACATAAAGCCATACGCTGCGTCTGTGCAAGCATATTTATAAATAACGAGTAATTAACAATAAGCGCGCAAACATGAGATTTCTCTCATGCGCGAGAAGGGACTCTTAGGTATTCTAGGCCGTTACGTCTAACCACCTATCCTAAAGTCAACGAGCTCTGATACCAATCTGTAACACCCCGACCAAAGGCGGATTATACATCGGGGCGCCACATATTGTTTCATTACTCGTGACACTATTGGGTGTCAATATTTAATAAATACATTCATTCGCGCACGCGCAGAGTAAACATAAGATAACATAAATCATCATAAATCAATATATTATAAATCATAATATTCGAACAGCAAAGACTTGTCTTGATACATTTTAATCTAGGTCCAAAATAAAGAAAACTTCCTACGTGTTCTCAAGCTCCAAAACAGCTACTGCAAACCTGAACATGTGTTAAAATAAACGTCAAACACTCGCGTGTTGGTGAGAAATCAAGTTTAATAGATAATAATAGATAACAATAAATCTGCGCGCAACACGTGTATGTCTGGTGTTTAACAAGGGTGCAATCAGATTGTGATCAAGCCTAAATAGATCATAGCTCATAGTTCATAGTTCAATCCGTGCTCCCAAATGAGCACAAAAACGAGAAAACATCTGTGCAAGTGTAAACAAAGAAAACCGTAAACGATAGGTCTCCCGTGTTCATCTAATGGATCCATGAAAACTGCGGAATAGGCCGAACAAAGCGGTTAATGATGCACACATACAAATAAACAGCCAAGTAAACGTCCTCAACACATGGGATACTGCGCGACTAAAGTTCATAAACAAGTTAAGACTCAAGTTTGTACGAACACATGAACATCCCAAAACATTAAAAGCAAAAAGGGATTAGGTACGAGATTACTCACTTGATAAAGATGCGGTGAAAGATAATGCAAGAACCAACTTTAAACAAGTACAAGTTAACCTATAAATAAGATTATTGTTTTAATGATTTGTTTTAAGTCTTGATATAAGTTAGCATAATTAATAAGTAAATTATTATATATAATATATATTACCGGAAAAGCAGGGCAGAACAGGGAGGAAGACGGAGGCAGAGAGGAGGACGGCAGAGAGAGCAAGGAGCAAGAGAGAATAGGAGAGATTAAGTGTTTGTGTGTGATGTGTTAGGAAAATAATATTATTATTTATAGAGAAACCCTAGGGAACACAATCCCTAGAAAAAAGGGGAAAAGATCTCAAAAAGCAAAAGATTCCAAAAGCAAAAGATATCAAAAGATATGGCAGCTGCAGGGGACAAGAGAAAGCTGACAGGGAACAGTAAAAAGGCATGGGCGGGTCAGAAAAAGGTACTGGTCAAGCATGGAAAAAGCAGATCTCCAAAGATAATGTCAGTCACTTTTTCTGTCAACCAATGGGGTTGGTGCGCATGCTGCGCCAAAAGTGGCTTTTTCAGACATAAGATAGGTCAGGTCAACAACACAGAAGATAAGACAACACAAAAGCAAACGGCTAGATTAAACAGAAGAAAACTCAAAGGGTTTAGCGCGAGATGGCTAAGGCGCGCCGCGGGAAGAATCACATTTCTTAGCGCGCCGCGAGAGGAACTAAAATTCCTAGCGCGCCGCGGGAAGAACTATAATTCTTCGCGCGTCGAGGGATGAACTACGATTCTTAGCGCGCTGCGAGAAGAACTACAAATCCTTAGCGCGTCGCGGGAAGAACTACCGTTCTTCGCGCGCTGCGAGAAGAATTACAATTCTTAGCGCGCTGCGAGAAGAGTTCGTCTCGCGTATCGCTGGAACAGATGGTCTTCACGCAGGCTTCCTTGTAAGGAGTCTGGCGCGTGGAGCTGCGCAGACAACCTTAGGCGGGAAGGAACAAAGGACAAGCAAAGAGTTAGAAGAAAAAGAGGGAAACAAGGCGTAAGGGCGGGACGGCGACAAGAGGGAAAAGAAAGCGGAAAGAGAGAAGAAGAAGGACGGGACGGCGGAAAGAAAGAGAGAGAAAGAGGCGGGAAGGAAAATATATTATTATTATTAAAAGTAAAATATAAGTATAAATAAATATTAAATCATAAAAGAAAGAGATCGGGTCAGAGAAACGGGTACCTGGGTCGGGTCGGATCGGGGCAGATGTCACAACTCACAAGTATAAGACTTAGGTCTTACGAGAGTTAAAAATATTATTATATTATAAAATCATTACCGAGCCAAGTTAGTCAATTTCATAAAAATTTTTTTGTTAATTATTTAAAAATAATAAAAGACCTAACTCACTTTCGTAGGAATCACGATTGCATTTAGCGTATGCAACAAGCCCTTTAAACCCCCCGGTAGCCCGGGTGGACGAGTGAGGTCTCGTGAGGGTTTATAGTGAACACACCCACAAAGTTCCAACAGAAACGCAAACAAATATACAAATATACAGATCAAATACAGCAGACAAGGTAGGAGGGCTGTTATATATAAATATTATTATATTATTATTACTTATTTATTTTAAATATTTTTTTTGGTTTTTTTTAAGAGATCCGTGGACCCATCGAGTAGCGCGATGGGTCAGGTAAGCACATGTCGCGCTACGCGACCCAATTAATTCAAATTAGGGTTTGGACCCCATCGCGTAGCGCGATGGGGTTAGTCTGGGCGTCATCGCGCTACGCGATGACGTCAGATGTCTGGGAAGTCCCAGCCACCATCACGTAGCGCGATGGTGAGCTGTCCAGGGCCATCGCGTAGCGCGATGGTCCCCAGCAAACAGAAAGTTTTTGCCGAATTGGGGTCGGGCATTTTCCGACCCAGTCACTTTTCGACATCCCGACAACACCCTGAACATGGTTCCGAAGTCGGAATTTGCAATACTTAACTGGAAAGCCGTGAAATTAACCAATTACTTACCGAACCTCCAAGACGCACACTGCATCAAAAGCCTCCCCACACTTGAGATATGCTGCACAGAACTCGAGACCAAAGTCAAACAACGACACAACGAAAAGAAAATAAAATTGAACACACTTACAAACCCCGGGTTGCCTCCCGGTCAGCGCTGAATTGTGTGTCTACAGCTCAACAATGTCTCGAATGCCTCAAGTATTTTCATAAGCCGATGAGGTCACCATGGAACTCATAAATTCATTTTCTCTCCTTCCCTTCTTTGCTGTCGGTTTCTCACCATCTTTCATCTTAATGACTCTCTCATTCCATCCTTTTCTCTTCATGCTACTTTTCAGCTCGTTCCTGTCAGTTACAAAACATCCCTCTCTTGTATGATTTATGCATGATGGTACACACTTGTCAACAAGAGGGTTAGTAGCATTTTCAAACAATAATAACCTCTTAACATGGTTCCCACACTTAATGCCCAAAAATTCCTCAGCACAATCAATTACCGTATGTGCTGTTGCAAGGAATGGCCTACCAGTATGACTTCAGATTGTTTAATATTACCCTTAGCATAATCAAGTACAAGGAAGTCAACTGGGTAACTAAATTCATCCACTTGAACCATTACATTAGTGACCATGCCCCGGGCTTGTGTATGAATTTGATTCGCCAACACCACGGTGGTGTTTACACTTTCTAACGTGCCAAACTCATACTGATCATATAAACTGCCGGGCATGACACTAACACAAGCTCCAAGATCTAGAAGTGCCCGATCAGTTTTAAAATCACCAATTTGAATTGATAAAAATGGCACTCCCGGGTCTTGGAGTTTACTTGAAATGGTATTATCCTCCACATCCTCATCTCCCGTATTGGTCAATTTGACATTTAAACATTTTTCACAAGTGCAGTTTTCACAAAAAATAATTCATCTGTTTTTAATTTCACTTCATTTTGGAAAACCATTTCATTTTGACCAACACCTTCATTTTCATCACTAACATCATTCACCACTGCTTCAACAAACTGTGGTGGCGACTCAACTTCAACAGAAGTAATTTCAAAATGAGGTAAAAGACTTATCGCGTTGATGTGCATACTGCTACTCTTCTTCGAGCTTGAGCTGGCATGTTGCGTGTTTACTGTGGTATCGCTTGGTAGCTGACCCACGTTCTTCTGAAATCTCGCCACGTCTGCTGCGAGCTGACCAATCTGCTTTGACATCGCTTCTGCTGACTTGTCTCTCAACTCGAACTGTCTCTGCGTTTCCTTCTGATTATCAGTCACGAGCTTCAACAACGCATCGAGTTTCGAATGAATTGACTTGTCTGAATTTTTTGACTTACCCTTCTGCTGGTCCTGATTCTGATTACCCGACGAACTGTTACCCCGGTAACCATCTCTGTTGTACCCCCGACTGTTATACTGACTGTTCGAACCACCCTGACGGTAGCTGGTCTGCTGTCGATTCTGACTGGACCCCTGAAAGTTCGGGTTCGACGTGTTCCCGTATTTGAAATTCGGGTGATTCCTTAGGCCCGGGTGATAAGTGTTCGAATTGAACCCTTGGCCCTTGGACTCCCTGTACGCGTAACTGACTTCCTCCTCATCGGTATACTCGTCATCATCGAACCCAGGGCAATCTTCAACCTTATGCCCCAATCCACCACAATCTGAACAAATCGGGAATTTCACCCCGACTTTACCAACCTCCTTCTTTTTCTCTTTTCGATAACCCGCGAGTTCCCGTTCCAACTCTGCAATTCTGTCTGACTAGCTCGAGGCTGATTTAACTGTTCGGGTGACCCCGACTTTTCGTCTTCGTTCAGCTGCTACTTCTGACTTGGAATCCTCACACATAAACTCAAGAAAATCCCAATCATCCTCTTCTGGTTGGTTCAATAACATTCCATTACATGACGATTTCAAATACTTTCGATCCTCGTAAGTCAACCCGTCAACGAAACATTTCACTAACTCCCACAACTCAATCTGGTGGTGCGGGCATTTCCTGATCATCTCCTTATAATGAATAAATGCCTCATGAAATAACTCACCCGGTGACTGTGCAAAATGTCAAATCTTCATCCGGGCTTCGTTAGTCTTCGACTGCGAATAATACTCGTTAAGGAAAACCTGCTGCATCTCGGCCCAGCTCTCAATACTGTGCATCGGTAGTGAGTTGAACCAGTATTTTGCTTTGTCTTTTAATGAAAACTGGAACAACCACAACCGGACCTCATCTTGATCATAAGTACCATCACCAATAGACCCGCAAATCGCTGAAAAATCTGACAAGTGTGAATAAGGGTCTTCTGATCCCAGTCCGTGAAAATGGGGAACTATGTTGATGTAGGACGGACGAGATTTAAATGTCAGCTGTCCCTGAACACGCACCTAAGGGACAATCGGTGATGCACCATCTGAAATAGCCGGTCTGAACCGACTGTTAACACCCTGAACCGGAGGCATGTAATTCCTTTGTCTGGACCTTGGTTCCTCAAAACCGCCCCGATTAACCTGAATAGGCTGTCTCTGTTCCTCCCGATATCTTCCTATACCACCTCGATCAAGATTCCTGTTCCTCCACCTGTTACCTCTCACCCTAACCGGTTCCTCAACCTCATCAACCTCTTCAACACGCAAACCCGCATTTTCATTTCTCGGGCCAAATTCCTCCTCATCTCCTTCTTCTTCTTCATCTTCAGTGTGAATACTGACATGGTCAAACTCTTGAATAATCGTCTGTCGGTGACGAGGGGTATTGTTCGGGGCTGATGGCCTGGGTCTTTCATGGTTTCGGTTTCGGTTTCTGGAGTGTCGGGCTGAATTCTAAGATTGTTGATTGGTGTTTATTGGTGGTGGTGGATCATTGTTTGGTGGATTCAGTTCAGGTTGGAAAACGTTAATTTCGGGTGGTGGGTCTTGGTTTTGGTTTTGGTTCTGACCTTCCATATCTGGCTGTCTGATCTAAGCTCGGTTCTGCCGAGCTAACCGTTCGATTTCTGGTTCGTAAATCAGTGGAGACTTTCTTCCTGAATGGCGGGTGTGCATAAACTTGTTACCTGCACAAATAACACACCCCGCGTAAAATGGGAAAATAAAACTAAACTGAAAATAAAAACAAAAACTAAATTAAACTAAACTAAACAAAGAAATCAATTAATCACAAAAACACTAAGCGCACTAACTCCCCGGCAATGGCACCATTTTGATGACCGTCGTTTGAGTCATGCAAAAATCTAATTAACCTAAGCAGCTTGGGTAAGTCAGGTATCGTATCTACCAGGAGTATGTGGTCAGTGTGAAGTGAAATCAATTCCTAAACTTATGAAGTAATTCAATTAAAGTGCTGATCACACTAGCAAACGGTTTATATGTCATAACAAGCAACCAAGTAATCACGTATTCAATCAATTAACAAAGACAAATCACACCCGGGAATCCAAGTAATTAACCTAACAGCAAACTTATGCAACTTAACAAATTGACAATCACTGATCAATATCGATTGACTAACTAGATAAACCTTAGGCATCAACGCTTACTAACACACGGCACTGATTATCAAACAGTCCCTGCCAGTGTGACTCAACTAAGGGAAAGCGTATGCTTCATCACATTCAACTAGTCAAAACAATCCTATAAGCAAGTATCATAGCAACTGGCACAATAATCGTTCTGATCGAAATAAACCTAAACTGACTGAGTGCACAATAATACTAGACATCAATACTCATAGATTAATCAAAGATCATTACAATCAATTCGTTCTAAATACATGAGAAAAACTGAAAGATACAATACTCTACATCCCGGGTATGACTCGAAGAAACTAGCCGCGCATCGGCATCTCTCGGGCCTCGGTTATGATCTGGTAGGCCATGTAGGACACTTATAGATGATTGGGGATGATCGGGACTTGCTCTTCTGCTCTGGAAATCGCCTGGAAGGTGAAGAATGGCGTCTCGGGTCGTCAAAACGTAATATAAAACAAAACCCTAACTTTCACGATTCTGGGGACCATCGTGTAGCGCGATGGCCTCCTCTCCTAGTCTATCGCGCTACGCGATGGACCAAAAGTCAACGCAGTCATTTACAGGGCATCGCGTAGCGCGATGCCCCACCTTCGATGGGTCTCCTTTCTTAGCAACTTCACATGATTGCCTCGGTAAGCGTGCTGGACATCCCGGGTCTTCATTCCATGCTCGTACAGGTCCAAATTAAACGCGTTAAGTACCTGTGATCTGAAACACAACAAACACGTATGAAGTACCAAAGTTACTAAACTAAACACGTAAAACAAGTACGTTAACACATTTAAATATGTACAAATAAACCGAACATCACAGTCCAATCCATACATGTGTTACATATGGTATTTTGTAACTATGTTAAAAATAACTCGGTTATAGGCATACGTAAAAGCATTGTTGGATGACCTAGCGTGTACAAGCAGTTGTACAATTAGTGCTGAGCTATCATTTATATGTGTCCAAATGTTTGATAATTTAATTATACCAGTCATAAAACTATTTTGAGTTTGTTGACGTTATTCACCAGCATACGCTAGCGTATGTTTTAATTTTAAAGCATTTTCATGTTAGGATAGAGAGTTGACAAGGATAGGGTGTCGAAGTGATATAAATTCTTTAGCTAGGCATCAAAGAGAATCTAATGACTTTAAAAGTTAAAAATTGTTGTTAATGTTTTGATGAAAAGTTTTTAAATAAAGTTAAGTGTAAAAATCACCCTGTTTTCAACACCTACTTGTAAGAATACACCAAACACATATTTGGGAATGATATTCGAAACTACTCATTTCATAAAGTAGGTTTTTAGATCACACTCAATGTGTGAGTTAACAACAATTAACTCCCTTTGAAGTCTGGCGGAGTTTGGAAGTGATTTGCAAGCGTTTAAAGTAAAATGGGTATATTCGGGGCTAGAAAATGAGTTACGGGACCCATATGAATTTGGATTTCTCGACAAGACGAGTATGAAATGGAAGAAAAAATGCCGTGATGTAGAGAGATCAGGTAATAGCTTACGGTGAGGTTTGACAGGAAAAGTCAGTTTGAGTGATTTCTTCCATATTTAAGTCGGGTAAAAACCTAGAATGATTATTCTGGATAACCTAGCCACCAAGGACGATTTTTGATCAATTCTTCACCATCCTAACACCCTCTAATCACCAAAAATATCCATGTTATCATTTGTTCAACAATCAATGAAGCTATTTAAGATCAATATGCAAGGCTAGCTAAATCCTTTGTAACCATCTATGGAAGTATGGCTGTGTTTGTATCTAGACTTTTGATGCTCTAAACCTCGAAATTGGATATGTATTTGATTAACCATTTGATTAATTAACTTATGATGTTTGTTTTTGCATTTAAATAATTTTTCATAATCGAATGCTTTGAGGTTTTATCAGTTAATTGATTTGTGGTTATCACCTTTTAGGATTAGGTTCTTAGAGTCATTGACCCGTTTATTTTTAACCATTAAGCCGATTGCATTTATCAAACCTTAAAACTGGTAACCAATTAGGTTATTATTCATCCAAACTAATTGTTCGGATTTAGTTCTGTCAATCAGTAAGGTCAAACATTTATATTTTGATTATAGGTGTAAGCAAACGAGTTTTCCTAATAAGTTTTAATCAATTGGTCAAGTTTGCCCTCACAACCTGAAACTTGGAGTGCGGTTACTTTTCTTTAATTGTTTTACATTCAAATCAATATTCAATCTGCTTGATATCGTCTGTCCGCCTAGCATATAATTATTATTAAAACAATAAACCTGATTGGCACTTTCCACTGATTCCTTGTGGATTCGACACCTTACTTGCCCTTGCTAGTAAAGGTAGTTTATAAATGTTTTTGATTGACGTTTAGACATCGATCATAAACGAACATAAATAAACAAACGTAAACAAATACAAACAAACACAAACTAATATAAATAAACACATTTAAATTATCACAAACATACAAGCACAAAACATTAAGTAGATACTTTATTCAATATTTCATCCAAAAATGAACATAACCAAACATAAATTGATCAAAATAGATCCAAGCATATTTATTATAAACTTTCTTGTAATAAATTAAATTAAAATCTAAAAAAATATATTTACAATACTAGAAACGACAAATGTAAAAATAGTATGTAATACAGGGGTGTGTGTACGCAGGGTGGTTTTAAAAGCTGATATATGTATAACTAGTTTTTTTACCCAGTGCATTGCGCCGGGGCTGCTGACAAAACCTCAGCGTTGAAACCCGGGCGTTGGTAAAACCCGAGCGTTACGGCGATGAGTCGACAAGAATTCGGTCAGTACCGGTTGTGTTCGTTATGATATAGACATCGCTGGTAAAATTTGAGGGTTAAAACCCAAAAATTAATTCCTCAAATTAACATATAAAAACATTAGCATATAAGAGCATTCTCATCCGGTTCCCTGAATTCTTGTGAGAGGTGTTTGTAAATTATAGGGTGGGGTTTTGAGTGGTTGTGAGTGTAAATTATAGGGTGGAGAGAGAAAAGGTAGTGAATTTTTGTAAATTCGGGGAAAAGGTAGTGATTTTTTGTAAATTATAGGGCGTGGAGAGAAAACTGTAATGATTAAAGTACAAAAAAAATAATTATTAATTAAACAGAAAAGAAAAATGCAGTGTTTTTTAGTGTAATTACAGGATAGAGATAAGAAACCGGATGAGAATGCTCTAAGAAAATAAAATATTTAAGACAATGTTTATTTGGTTGGCAAACCCAGGCGGTGGTAAAACCCAAGCGTTGTCGGTCCTGAGCATTAAGGCGGTAACTGACACGAATTCAGTTGGTTTTGATTAAGTACCTTACGATACCGAAACTAAAAAACGAAAAATTATAAAACTTGAGGCGGACCAACGACCAATTTTGGGGGAGGGGTTCGGTCAGTAGCGTTGTCGGTAATAGGCTTTAAATAAGGACGCGAGTTTGCGCGAACTCGGTCGGTTCCTTTTAGATCTGTTATGGTCCCGGAACTAAAACAAAAAAATTGACGTTTGCTCGGTTTATATTTCGTTTATTATGGTAACTGAACAAAAAAAAAGTTATCGGCCAATGCGGTGCCGCAAATGGCCGAATAAACCGCTTGTGGCACCAAACTTGCTAATTATATATAACAAGCCAAGTGGCCCAATAGGCTGGCCCACTTGTGACACCAAACTTATTAATTATGTATAGTAATTTAGTACATTATCCTACTTCTTTCCAAAATTATATATGTTAATTAATAATCTCAAATGTTGTTTGTCCGCACAAGTCAAAAAGAAGGTTAGTGGGTTATTTGTTTTCATGATATGGTTATATATATAAGACAGAATCTTGATTCCTTGTAGGCCCTTGCAAAAGACAGCATATTATGATCACTTTAAAATCTCAGAAAAGCATTTGCGTTATAAGGTCAATTTTCTTAAGATTTATGATTACAACCGGGCTATTTTGTCAGGAAGAGTTGTACTTAAGATATAGGGAAAATCATCAACACAACCCACTTAACAAAAAAAAGAAAAAAAATATAAAACTAACCTTTGAATAACCAAAATAGTGTTGACGTTGTGCTCCTTCGTCAACTTTTCGTCTTCTACACCAACCCTATACTTTTGTCAATAATTACCTTTGTGCCAATATAGGCTGGTGACAAAAATAACTAAAATTATTAAATATTTATAAGGAGTACGGCGGGTCCCAATAGACGGGGCCATTTATAAACCTAAAATTTGTCATGACTCGTGACTATTTAATTTGATAGTTGCTACAATTGTAATTGATTAAGGTAATCCAATCGAGTTTTTAGTTTTATTGTCCGCCCAAAGGTTAAAAGGCGCGTGATTTAAGTAAACAACCAAATAATACTTGTGTTAAGTAACAAGTTGGTGATTTCCCCCAATTGAGCGGTGTTTGGCATATTATTTGATGGTAATAAGTGAGACTCCGTGTAGAACTCAACAGTTACATATAAACAATAGGCTAAGAATCTTTTTTTACAGTTACACCGTTACACCGTGTAGAACTCAACAGTTACGCCGTGTTCGATGATTAGGAATAGACATATAATTGGACCTTTTTTTACATATCTTTAGTTATTTGGGACTCTATTCACCTCTTTCGGCTTCTACCTAATGAACAATAGGCTAAGAATCATCAAATTTGGAGTTAATTACCAGCTCATGGGACTTTCTTTAAAAACTGTCATCTTCTTCATCTCCACTATAATCCAATAAAATTTAAAAATGAAAAAACTTCCATTCAAATAAAAAAATGCCCCTTAAAATATATAGTCAAAGATGATATCAATAACTAAACTTATTAAATAATAATAATAATAATTAATGTAGGCATCCAACCGGACTACCAAATCAAATACATTAAGGGGGTGTTTGGTACAGAGAATGGAATTGTAGAGAAATGGAATAGAGAAATGGAATTGCAGAGAAAGGGAATTGGTCTGGAGAATGAGAATTGACTGTTCTGTTTGGTAGTACAGAGATTTCAGTAGAAAAATATAGCTGAGAATCATTTCTCTTGTTTGGTACATAGAAAATAAACAGAGAATTTATATCAACTTTATCATTAGCACAAGTATTTTTTTCATAACAAATATTTATTAAAAAATAAAAAACATATAAAAAGATGCATAAATTCCAACCAAAATATGCATTGATCAAACCAATTCACATACAAAACATAGTTTTTAAGCAAAAAACATCAACCATAGTTAAAACCAATTCACATACAAAACATACTTCAACCATACACAACTATCCCATTGAACCATCGGTATACAACTCGACCATCTCAATTTCTCTTCTATTGTCAACGCAAGAAAAGAACGTCCTAGATCCACATCTTTACCAATCAAATGAGCTGCTTTGAACCGTTTTTTCGTAGTGATACCTGGTAAAGCTTTCAACTCATCACTAACCTTTTCATAGATTTCACGAGCCTCCATACCTTCTTTGCTAAGTTGTTCACCCACCATCTCCCCAAATCGAAGCAAAACTTCCTTGATATCTTTGCAAGACTCTCGATATATCTCATCTGCATCCGTGCTTCTACCTCCTTACCGAATATGGTACACAATTTGTCATAGAAAGGAAATGACTTGTCACGAAAATTCACAGCACCTTTGTGAGACTACAAGACAATTACAAATAAATTAGACTAAAATTTTAAAATCTAAAAAATATATTTTTTAGAATATACCTTCACGTATTCACTCCAAACACTTACGTTTTGAAGAGTTTCTTTGACGAGCACTTTCCCCCTCTGATATGTAACCAGGAACCACATCTACAACAAACTGCTGGACATTACGCCCCGGTCTTTGTAGGTAAAAATTAGATGGTACACTGCTTCCAGCGGGATTAGGTTTATGCATCACAAGATCTTCGTCTCCAATCAAACCTTGTACATCCGTAAACAGCTCACACACATCCAAACCTGCTATCAGACATACAAGTTTAAAGCAATTCAATAAAGAAATTATTTCACGATGCAAATATAGCCAAGGGTAATAGCACATTCACAACTCACCCATCCGCCGCTTTAGGTTTTGCCTTTGTTTGGCTAGTCTTTCTTTCGAGTTGCTGCCAGAATCACTTGCAAGGTCATACTCCTAAAACAGAATAATCAATATATCAAGATTAACTATATCCACAAGACTCTAAGCTAAAAGTTCAAAAAAATACAGTACCTGTCCTCTGGAAGCCAAAAGAGCCCCATGTCCCAACACTTTAGAGAGTTCAAAGCTGTCAATAAAAAATGTCAGATCAATAGCTGAAACAGAGCAAAAAATGGGCGTACGTAAGGGACCAAGAAAAACCTCTGGAATGAAGTGCTAGCACTTATTTTGGGGAGAGATGTTGGCCAAAAAACAACCTCTTCAACAGAACAGTTTATGCAAGCCTCCTTCATCTTTGTCTCAACAAGATTAAAGAGATCAGTCATAGATAAATGCTTGAAACATCCAGCAATTGCTCCAATGGCATGAGCCGCCGCAACTCTGGTATCCCAGTTTTTGCTATGAAGATATTGTGATACCTGAAAAATGCATTAAGCAATAATCAAACCAATTTGAATGCACAACCGCCATAATATGTCCCAAACTAAAAAACAATACTAAAATAAATCAATGCAGTAATACATACCTTACGTAGCAAAGAGCTTAAATCTTGAGGATGTAATTTTGCAATCTCCCCTATCTGGCGAGCTGCAGTGAATCGTGTGGCTTGTGTCGAGTCAGCTTAACAACGGTCAAGAAATACAAGCAGCCAGCATGAACATGAAAAAGTACACATTTTCACTCTACCTTATTTCAAGCTAATATTAACCTAACTCTAGATTAAGCTGCTTCTCTCATACCAAATCCAAATTGTGACATTCAAGTTCCAACCGTTAATTATGTCAATCTGCTGCATCAGATAGTATCACCACTCTAAATCCATCTAAACTATATATATTAATGATTTTTCAACTAAACTCCCATATTGCATGATTAGGCATACATGCATGGCACCTAATCACTTTTTAAACAATTCAAAGGCAAGTCGGTTATGAAACCAAACTATAAACTTATTGCTAAAAACTCATCCGTTTTCCCACAAAATATGCATTTACAATATAATAATGATAATAACAACAATAAGCCTAGAAAAGAAAGATTGCAATAAAAAGATACTCTCGAGTAAAGTCAGCAACCGTTGGAGGCGAGAAGATTGTTGCTGTGCCATATCTCTTAATAATTATACCACTCACAACATTTCTCATTCTACCAAAAACAATAATCTTTCACAATCCTGTCAAATGATTTCATTCCTCTCACCAACACACAATCCTACACCAACCAAAAATTATAAAAAAAATATACAAATCAACATCCAAACCTAAATAATAATAATAAATACATTCCAATCGAATTACACTAGCAATACACAGCATTATCCAATAACTATTAACAATTTCGTTATTATAACGATTGAATCGTTAGCAGTGATGGTAATATACAGAAATAAGAGAAATTGAACGTACCTTAGGGTTTTTTTGTGAATGGAATTGAGAAACCTAATAATAATTAATAATAATAATAATATTAAGTGTGAAGCATTCGATTCAATTGACGGTTATCGGCGTGGTGACGTGGCGGATGTGTGTTACGGTGATGGTGTGTGTGTGTGTGTGTTGTACGGTGAAGATGAAGAACGAATGAGGGTTTCGGGTTATTATTATTATGATGATGATAACTGAGATCGGTTCTTGGATTGGAGATGATTTGTGGGTGATTACAGGCTGCAAGTCGATCGGGCAGGGAGAGGCGTGAGAGAGTGAGGCTGAGAAATGAAACCTGGAAATCCAATTCTCCGCTTTTTGTAGAGAAACAAATTCAGAGAAATGGAAATGGTTTATTTCCATTTCTCACCTCTTTCTTTCATAAACAAACAAGAGAATTCTTTCCAATTCCATTTCTCACCCCTCAATTCCCTCTACCAAACACCCCCTAATTCTCAAAGAGTAAAAATTCCCTAGTATTAGGGTTTCTTCTCACTAACACATGCTCACTAGAAACACTATATGCCTAATTCATGCTGCTGGAGCATAATCATAATCTCCATCATCATCTCCATCGTTCTCTGACAACGCTGGCTCGGGCACATAGTCTTGTAACCGAGCTGATATCAGATAACCGTAGCCATCTGCATTGCTCTTGAATGAACACCCTTGGATTATCTCGGTAACAGGTGACATTTTCTTGAATTCTTGGTGATGTTTAATATTATGGCTTTGGTTTGGAGTGAAAGAAAGTGATGAGAAGACATATTTATGGGCAAGTGATTGTTATTCGATTTGGAGTTCACGTTCATGCACGAGCATAAGTGTGGAGTTATGAGTAAAGGGTGTGTCTTGTATGGTAACACACGAGTGAACACATGTCTATAGTGTACAATTGTTGAATCTGTAAGTACTGGTAGTGAAGCATGTGTGGGTCACATAAGGTGCTGGAAAGTAAAGTTGTGTAAGGAAAGGTCATGTTCTATTTATTTTGTGATAGGGGTGTTTATTTGACCTGTCTTTTCCACACAAAACATGTGAAAAGTTGTATATATATAGCCAAAACTCTTGAAGGCTGAAAATTTGTATATATGCTAATATATCTAAACGTTTTTGTTATGTAGCAATAAGACTTTAACTAACGGTTTTAACTAAAAGATAAATTTAAGAGAAAAATAATAAATAAAATTGTGTGATTGGGAATAGACCCGGCCAATCTCACACTCCTCACGCTCACGCCTGCTAAATCTGGCGAAATGAGATTTGGCGTCTCTCTTTGGCGCTTGCATAATGGTGTTGCATATGTTAAAGGGCAATGTAATATGAGTTGGGCTGTTAATTTAACGTCCCATGTATTTTTATGGAGATTTGGTTATAGAATGAAATGCTTACACATTAGGTAGATTACAATGAGCTATAAATAGCCATTTACAACATACATACAATATGGTAAGGAGAAATCTATGACTAATTCTATGATGAATAATAACAACCACAATAATTGTCTAAATATAACTTTAGGTGAGAATGGAAACACAATTAATATACAATCAATGAGTGGTTTCCTTAATACGCCCCCGCAAGATGGAGGATCCATCGGAGACTCCAATCTTGGATCGAAATTTGTGAAAAGGACCCCGGCTGAGAGGTTTGGTAAGCACGTCAGCAAGTTGATCGGCGGAAAGAATGTGTAGAACCCGTAATGAGCCATTAGTTACCTTTTCCCGAACAAAGTGATAATCAAGTGCCACGTGTTTCATACGCGAGTGATAGACCGGGTTGGCACACAAGTAAGTAGCACCAGCATTGTCACAAAATAATGTTGGAGGTTTAGTTGCTGATAGACCAAGCTCTAATAGTAGATTTTGGACCCAAGATAGTTCAGTTGCACCGTTTGCTAATGCCTTGTACTCCGCCTCAGTTGAAGAACGAGAGACCGATTTTTGATGCGACGAGCGCCACGAGATGATGTTGGAACCAAGGTAGATGATATAGCCAGTTGTGGAACGCCCCCCCGTCTGAAATTCCACCCCAATCAGAATCGGTAAAAGCGGTAAGGTCGATGGGAGACCCGCGGTTTAGAAACAAACCGTGATGAATAGTGCCTTTCAAGTATCGAAGAACCCGCTTTAAGGCTTGCCAATGGAGTTGAGTTGGTGCATGCATGTATTGAGAGAGCTTGTTGACCGCGTAAGAAACATCGGGTAGAGTAAAAGCAAGATATTGGAGTGAGCCCACCAATTGGCGATACGGGGTAGGGTCAATGGTAGGCGATCCATCAACAAGGGAGAGTGACTCAGTAGAGCTAAGTGGTGTAGCAACCGGTTTAGCTCCATCCATTTTAAACTTGGTGAGTAAATTTTGCACATGAGCATGTTGGGATAGAAATAAACCAGTGGTTGTGTTAATAACTTCAATGCCAAGAAAGTGGTGTAGCATGCCAAGATCTTTAATGGAGAATTTTTGGGATAATGTATGAATGATATGTTGAATGAATGAATTGTTGTTGCCGGTTAAGACAATATCATCAACATATACCAAAAAATAGGAGATAATGCCATCCCGGTTATAGATGAACAGAGATGGGTCGACTAAGGATTTGCAAAAACCGAGTTCAATGAGGAATGTGGCAAGTTCCATGTACCATGCACGCGGTGCTTGCTTGAGCCCGTAGAGAGATTTTCGTAGATGACAAAGGTGATTGGGAAGATCTGGATTAACATAGCTCGGTGGTTGAGACATGTAAACATCCTCATGCAAAGTACCATGCAAGAAGGCATTATTGACATCGAGTTGCCGGATGGACCCATTTTGGGATAAAGCAATGGCGAGAACCATACGGATAGTTACAGGTTTAGTGACCGGACTAAATGTTTCAAAGTAATCCTTGCCATATTCTTGAAGGAATCCCTTGGCAACTAGACGTGCCTTGTACTTCTCAACGGACCCGTCGGGGCGCCGTTTGATGCGAAATATCCACTTGCAACCAATAGGTTTGTGTTGCGAAGGAGGGACAAGTTCCCAGGTGGCATTTTTTAGAAGAGCATTAAACTCATTATCCATTGCCTTCCGCCACTCTGGATCTTTTAAAGCTTGATTGTGAGTTGTTGGTTCAAGCGATGAAGAAATTGGATGGAGTGTAGTGTGGTTAATAAATTTGGAGTTATAATACTTGGTATTTGGTTTGCGGGTGCGCGGGGTTAGCGGTGAAGGGGTGGTGGTGGAAGATGTAGGGAGGGATGGTGATGAAGGTGAGGTGGACGAGGAAGTTTGAGATTCGGTAATGTTCTGAGAGTGAGCAAAAGTGTTGGGTTCGGTGGTGTTTTGCGAATGGTTGGGAGTACTCGTGGCAGAAGATGTGTCATGGGAGAATGTGTTGGAGTGTGAGATGAAATAGGAGAATTAGGTTGGATTGGTGTTGGTTGATTGAGTGGGTCTGGTGGTGGGTTTTGTATGGATTGGGTTGGGTGAGTAGGATGAGGTGATAAAGGGGGAGTGGTATGTTGGGTGTTGGAAGCGAACTGGGTCAGTGGGGTAGTACCAAAAAATTGGTCCACATTAGGAATTGTTGAGAAATTGCTTTGAGATTTTAATGGAAATTTAGTCTCAATAAATTCCACATGTCGGGAGTGGTATAGACGTCGGTTGGTGTAATCGAAGCATTTGTAGGCCGATTTGGATGATGAGTAGCCTAAGAACACGCATTGTTCCGAGCGAGGGTGAAGTTTGGATTTTGCATACGGGCGAAGCCACGGATAACATAAGCATCCAAAGGGTTTGAGTTTGGTATAGGTTGTTTCTTTTTTGTAGAGAACTGAATATGGAGAGTTGAAATTAAGAATTGGAGTGGGTAGCCGGTTTATGAGATAAACGGCGGTTTGAAAAGCATGTGTCCAAAATGAGAGAGGAAGGTGAGCATAGTGAAGGAGTGATAAACCGGTTTCCACAATGTGTCGATGACGCCGTTCGGTAACACCATTTTGTTCTGTGGTATGCGGCTGGGTGGTGAAATGAGAAATATCTTGAGCTTGAAGATAAGCGGTAAGACCAATATATTCTCCACCGTTATCGGTGAAAAGAGAAATTAAAGGTGTTTGAAAAAAATTTTCGACTATCAATTTGAATTGTGGAAATAAAATGGAGACATCGGATTTGTTTTTCATTGGATATAGCCAAATAGTCTACAAAAATCACATAATAAGTGAAACCATCAACCGATTTTTCTACCGGTCCCCAAACATCCGAATATAATAATTGTAGGGGTTTTGTAGTAGTAAATGAGTTCATGCCAAAAGAATCCTTGTGACTTTTATTGATGGAACACGAATTACAATGAAAATTGAGTAAATTAAAATGTAAGCCCAGACATTTGGCTATTTTCTTGAGAATCCGAGTACAAGGATGCCCGAGTTTATGATGCCAATCAAGAGGCGATGTAGTGGATACCGCATTTATTTGAGGTTGGGCTGGAAAGTTTGCATAGTAAACATCAAGGTAATTCTCGCCCCGCATTAGTCGTGCCCCCGTTCGAAGATCCTTGACAAAAAAATGAGTGGGAAAAAATTCAACAGAAACTTGGTTAGTTTTACACAATTTTGCAACGAAAATGAGTTTATTTTTGAATTGAGGAACACACAAAACATCTTTTAAGGCAAGAGAGCCTTTGGGCGTATGAATGTGTGTTTAACCAATATGGGTTATAGAAAGAGTGTTACCATTTCCAAGAACAATTTCATCCGGTCCGCCATACTCGGATACGGTATGAAAGGATGCACGATCCGAAACGACATGATTGGAAGCTCCCGTATCAAACATATAGGAGGATGTTGCAACATTAGCAATTGGTGAAGCCTTGCTTTGGGTCATAGAGTTTCCCGTGATAACATGATTATCATGGAGGAAACGGGCAAGTTTGCGGCACTCTTTTGTTTTATGCCCTGCAAAATTGCAAAATTGGCAGTAGATATTGGTGCGGGTATCACGGTTACCATTATTGGAGTTGGAGCCATTAGGCCATTGATTGCGGGATGGTCTGTTGTTGGAGTTGCTTTGCATGTTGCGCCGGTCGGGTGCGGATCTTGAATTAGTCCTTGAGAATTTTTGGGTGAAGTTGGCTGTAGGCATGAGAGGTGGTGCAACAGTGGTTTGTTTAAGTTCCCTCTCAAAGTCGATAAGCTTCTCAAATAGTTCTGGGAATGTGAGACTTGAACCAAGGAGTCTAAGCGATTGTGCAAAATTTTTGAAGTCATCGCCCAATTGGCAGAGAATATGAACCATGAGATCCTCGTCTTTCACTGGGTTTTGAACGAGTGCGAGTTCGTCGGCAATTGACTTCATGTCACGTAAGTATTTCGTGACGGTACGTGTGCCTTTGGGGTTAGATGCAAGTTTGGTTTTTAGCGATATGACGCGGGACCGAGATGGGTTTGCAAAACTAGTGACCAATCGTTCCCATGCTTCCCGGGCGGTGTTGGCCGATGCAATCATCGTTTGAATGGTGGGTGAACAACTGCCTAGAAGAGCTGCCAGGATGATTTGATCCTGCCTGAACCATGGATAGTGGTCCGGGTTTGGTCTGGTGGCTTCGGCATCTAGAAACTCCGCCGGAGTTGGCTTGGTTCCGGTGACGAAGTGAATGATATCGAGACCAATCAGGGTCGAGTACACGTGCTTACGCCATACCGTAAAATTGTCGTCGGTGAGAGTGACGTTAAAGTGGGTAGAGGCCGTGATTTGAACTACTGTGATTGGTGCCATGGAAGGTGATTGGAAAGAGTGTTTGATTGAAAAAAAAAATTGAAGTTGCAGTAGGATCAAGTCTCGTTTGAGATGGAGGCTCTTGATACCATATGGAGATTTGGCGTCTCTCTTTGGCGCTTGCATAATGGTGTTGCATATGTTAAAGGGCAATGTAATATGAGTTGGGCTGTTAATTTAATGTCCCATGTATTTTTATGGAGATTTGGTTATAGAATGAAAATGCTTACACATTAGGTAGATTACAATGAGCTATAAATAGCCATTTACAACATACATACAATATGGTAAGGAGAAATCTATGACTAATTCTATGATGAATAATAACAACCACAATAATTATCTAAATATAACTTTAGGTGAGAATGGAAACACAATTAATATATAGTCAATGAATGGTTTCCTTAATTTTTTCACTACACATAATCTAATAAAAGTTATATGAACTATAGTTTATTATAAGGGTACATATGAAAATAAATAATAGAAATTTATAATTAGGATAATTGAAATAAATTATATTTATATAAAAATCCACTACTAATCTATTATATCTAATGCTCCTTCACAATCCATGTGGAAGAACATGATGTAGGTGTTTATATATGAAGAGCATGCAATCTCACAAAATGAAAATACATAAAGAAAAACTTAAACTAAGCTCAATGGAAGCAAACAACTATGACAACTATGTGAGTAACGCACACATATGTGTCATGGGCATGTAGAGAGTGAGGCGATCGAAGAAGAGAGAGAGTCAGCACACAAGAAGGGATGTAGGGCTAATATAATAAAAAATAGTTACAATAAATCCCAATTAATATAATTATAATAAAAAATAGTTACAATAAATCCCAAATTAATATATACTTTATCTAATTTAAATGTTATATTATATGACGGATTTGACCAATTTTTCCATCGAGGATGTGGGGCGGCGCCCAAGTTTAATGTGTTGGAAAATTGTACATCACTAAATTAATTTAAGAAGTCTCTATCAGCCTCATGCATGCATGTAGTGTCTAGATTTTATATATTATATGGATGTAGAGGACTACAGTGTATTATATCTTTGACTTTCAATACTTCTGACTTTTCTATTTACAAGTTGATTAAAGAATGCTCAGCAATAAGTTCTCTTTTTTAAGTTGATTGATAGTAATATCTTCTTATAAAATTTTTGTCACTAGTACCATTTTTCATCCTATTTTTTCTAATTTATTTTTTATAATTGGATATCTGTTAAAAAACAAATCTTAACTCCGTTAAGTTATTTCCGAACTTCAAACTGATATTTTAGGAGTTTCTGATCGAAATAAGGATACGAGCCGTTTGATGTACAACTTACCTCGAAATGACGAAATGCCAGGGAGTTTAAACTTCCAATTAACAAAAATCAAACTGTTTGGTGCACCGTTTCAAGATAAGTTTTATATAAATTGACTCGTATCCTCTTTACGATCAAAAATCCTAAAAATCAGTTTGAAATTCGAGATTTTTAACAGGGCCCAATGAAAATAAATAGGGTGAAAGGTAAGAATCTTTTTAGGTGGAATTATTATCGGCTAACTGCAAAACGTGGGATTATTAAAATCCAATTTGACTAAGATTTATTTAATTTTGCTTATAATTACATATATGATAAGATTCATTTAATTCCCTTTTGGTTGTAATTACAGGGTATGCTTGTTTGTTTTGTTATATGACAAGAAAGTATGATAATGCAAAAGATTAAAGCAGTAAACTTGATTGAATACTGTTTAATCTCAAGTATCAATTACACGTACACTCACATTTGATACTTTTATCATTACAAATAAGTTATGTTCTACCATATAACATTCTTGACTGAAATGACTACATATCTGCAACATGTGTATAAATGGTGTGATCTTACTGTTTTTCTTTTCAATGAAGTTTAAAAAAAGGCTGAAATACAATTGTCATTGTGGAAGTGGCTTATCATGTTTTGTTGAGCTTATCATGAGCACAATTGTTGTTGATTACAGTACATGTATGGTATATAATACTATAAAAAATATTCACAGAAATATCATGAGCTGTCAGCCTGCTTCAAACACACATACAAACACGTCAACAAGAAAACCAAAATCAAGGAAGACTATTATTGGATATCAGTTGGGATAGTAGATCTTTACTCATAAGCAGGATATGAAATTAATGAAAGTATTTGTTATACAAAGCCTCCAAGGCCACTTATTGAAGATATATCTATATTAATTCTACATCTCCCTATTGTATATAAGCAACATATTTCTGTATCTAAAACTAGGATTTCTCACTTGGTTATTAGACCAAGTATCTTGATCAGTTCAATTAGTTATTAGACCAAGTATCTTGATCAGTTCAATTAGCAATAGGAGCAATACTGCCACCTTCGTTGCCATTGCCTTCTATGGACGCAGCGGGAGCATAATCTCTGTCCCCGTCATCATCATCATTATCGTCGTCGTCATCACCATCAATGGGATGCGTATCATCATATATATAAGCATGATCATGAAGAGTATTATGATGATGACCATGATATTCATTTTCATCATCATAAGGATTACGCATACCATGAAGCATTTTCCCCTTCTTTAGGGACAGAGAGATGAGTGGTAAATACATGTGAGTTACTATAAGCTTTTTCACTCTCAAAGTGACTTATGTTTGGTGAAGATAGGTACATAAACTACTAATAAATAGAGAACTCAAGAATGAAACGAACGCGACATACGAATAAGTGCAACAACTCCTTTTCCATAATGTTCGAGTATCTCCTACCTCCGTCCATAAAAAATTGACGAATATTTTTCTTTGTAATCTCTTTGATTTGCAAACACATAGTGAAAGACTTTTTATTTTGAGATGATGACACAAAGCAAAGAAGGTAGTGATCATGGAAAATTGTGTGTCATACCCGTGGGGAGGTGTGTGCAACTACACGCGAAGTGTGCTGCACGCATGGCAAGTGGGGAGGTGTCGGCAACTACACGCGAAGTGCGCATGGAAAATCATTCTATGTCATTGCTTTCTTGGCACATTTTTATTCACAAGTACACCTACTAGATTGAATTAAGAGTGCTTTTCACAACCAAAAGGAGATTATGTGATTTTGAAATGACTACATGCTGAAAAAAATTTCATATCTTTATTGATCTTATGTAGGTGTACCTAAAGAAGAACTAAAAAAGAACCTGTTAATTATTTTTTCATTTCTCAAGATCAATCAATGTAGTTTATAAAGACCTGGTTTTGCCATTCAAAAGGAGTTAGTGGCGTAACTTGTTGCCTGTTTGCCTTCTATTTCGATATATAGATCAATCTGTAGACTGAAAGAAAATAGCTATCAAATCAAGAAAAAAGAATTGCATGCATACTATATTTGGCATCAAATAGAACCCATGTTATGCTGTATTGACCTTAATAAAATTGAAAAAAATAACTATCAAATCAAAAGCGATAACTCCAAAAATCAATTCATTATTATTTTAAGACATACCCTAAAATATTAAACTAGCTTTTATACTTATTGACTAATTTAAGTCCTCTCACAAGAAGAAACTATGCTAGTCAACACATCCTCAAAGTTAGAGTCAATGCAAGTCTTTCACTAGACACTCAGTTCATGCAGCTGGAGCATAATCATAATCGCCATAATCGTCATCACCGTCTCCCTCTAAGCGACCTAATATAGGTACATATTTGGAACCATGATCATCACCATCATTGTCTCCATTTGCATGATCCTTGCTACACCACCATGGACCAATTGTCTTGCTAATCCGAGCCATTTTTTGGAGTAGCTAGACTTATGATATATGAAATTGAGTTGTGGTTTTGACTTTTGAGTATGAAAATGAGAAATGTTGAAGCCATATTTATGGGCAAGAAAAGGTAAAAAGGAGATCAACACACCGGATTCCTTGAGAAGACGCGTAAGTATATCCATGCATGATTATAAGTGTGGTGTTGTAGATAAAGGGTGTGTATAACATGTGAAAAACACTTCAGGAGACATGTCAGCAGATTAAGCACACTCAAAACAGGTGCAAGTACTAGTGGTGAAACATGAGCAAGTGTGTCTAGTTTGTGCATGAGTGGGTCATAAGAGGAAAGTGCTGAAAAGGAACACTTAGAAAAGGTGAATGAGCATCTCTCTTTTGAGTAAGAAATACTAATTAATTAATTACAACCGAACAATGTTAACTTCTTATCACCATCTGTATATGATTGTATTCAATTCATGTATGTGGGATATATGCATCTAAGCATACATTAACAACTAGCTAGTAGCTAGTAGTTAGTCCACTCTGAACCAATTTAAAGAATAATTTATTATTATTGTGTTATAGTAAGCACATTTTCTGTTAGTTGTTCTCTCTTGACTTCAAATGTGACATTTGTATATAAGTTAGTCATATTGTTAATATTAGGATACAGTCTTGAAATGGCAACCAATTTAAGTATTGTTTAAACTGAATGACCAAAACGGAACCATACCTTAAAACTCAAAAAGAATAACACATTTAGGTAACTTAATTTTAACATTTATAGAATTTATAGAAATTTTCACAATGACGGAACTTGAATACGTTTTGTAGTTATTTTGAGTAAACTGGTTTTCATCCCTGTGATTTGTCCCAATATGTGGTTTTAGTCCAATAGTTTTTTTGTGATTTTTATTCATGCGGTTTCATTTCACCTACAATTAAACCCAAATTCATTAGCCTCGTTAAGTCTGGTCGTTAAACCCATCAGCGTGCCCATTTCCAAAAAAACCCCAGTCCTAATTCGCAAGCCCCCCCTAATGTGAGGGATGGGGTGTATTTGTGGGGAAAAAAAGACAAAACTGCCCCTCACGTGAAGGGCACACCGATGGGTTTAACGACCAGACTTAACGGGATTAGTGAATTCGGGTTTAATTGCAGGTGAAATGAAACCACAAGGACGAAAATCGCAAATTTGAAACTATTGAACTAAAACCATAGATTTGGACAAACCACATAGACGAAAACCTCAGTTCACTCTTACAAAAATAAATAAATAAATAAATAAAATTAAAAAAATAAAATTGAACAACTTTGGTGGAATACTGGAATGGTAAAGAAACTCGTTTACTATTAGGTGACAAAATCCCAAAATATTAATATCACTATCACAAGCTTCTCACATTTATAACCTCTTTTTTATATGTATATATGATAAATGTAATTTTTTTATCTAGTTATTGATTTCTACAGGAAGATTGAATATGAATATACATAAACATACCACATAACTAGTGTCTAAGTACCCGAGCGTGACCCGTAATTCATTAGTTTAAAGCCCGTCTAGTTCGTTTATTTTAGTCTTTCGTTTGTTTCGTTATTTGGGTCAGTCTAGTACATTAAACATTGTTTATGGTTTGTCTAAGTTGTTTGGGCCTGTTTGGGTTAGTATGGTCTCAGTTGGGCCGTGGATGTTTGTTTGACCGTCAAACAAGTTATGGATTGGGAATTTGGGATTAGAGGTGTACAAAACCGGTTTGGTCAACAGCTGGTCAAAACCGGTTCGGTTTATAAACCGATTAGACACAAGATAGGTCGGTCTAGTCACGTCGGTTCGGTTCGGTTTATAAACCGGTTTAACCGGCTTTAAACCGGTTTTAGCCGGTTTTAAACCAGCTTTCCTCAAACCGGTTTGGTCGATCTTAAGGGGAACTGGTCCTGAAACTGGCGGTTGGGTCGATTTGGGAACCGGTTTGGATTAAACCGGTTTTGAACCCAAACCGGTTCGGTCCGGTTTGCCTAAAACCGGTCCCAAACCGGTTTTTTTGTACACCTCTAATTGGGATGATGTCCATGTGATACGTATGGGAGAAATACTATATCACTTCCTAAGGCATAGGATATAATCATGATCACTTACGCATCATTGCATAGTGGTCGTCATATAACGCCAGTGGCGAAACTTAGGCTAAGTCATAGGGTGACCGAAGTCACTGACGGGCTGGGCTCAATACGTATATAAATTTGTGGACAAAATCGTGAAAATTTACTCTACGAAGCGAAAAAATAGGGGTGACCGGGGACACCACTGCCCCCTCATAAGCTATGCACTCACATCTGTATACATGTTATGGAGAGAAAGAATTGTATACATGCAATATTAGATATCATATGTATAAATCTCATGCTATGCTCTATTGTCATTAATAAGATTGAAAGAAAAGAACAAATCAGATAAAAAGGCATAACTCCAACTATCAATTCATTATTATTTCAAAACATACACTAAAACATTGAACTTCTAGTAGTCTTCTACAATCCTTAATTTAAACCCATTGTTAAAAAAACGCATCCTAAAAGTTAGAGTCAATGATATCATTCATGCTGCCGGAGCGTAATCATAATCTCCATCATCGTCATCACTGTCTCCCTCTAAGCGAGCCAATAATATAGGTGCATAGTCATAACCATGATCATGACCTTCAATGTCTCCGTTAGCATGACCACTTCTATTTATACACCAGAACCATGGTCCGATTGTCTTGCTAACCTGAGCCATTTGTTGGAGTGAGCTTATGATGAAATTTAGAGTTGTGGTTTTGAGTATGAAAATGAGAAACTAGAAGCCATATTTATTGGTAAGAAAAGGAATCCTTGAGTATAAGTGTGGAGATATAAGTGAAGTGTGTGTCTAAAATGAGATCCACACACCGGATTCCTTGAGAAGACGCCTATATATATGTATCCATGATTATAAGTGTGGAGTTGTAAGTAAAGTGTGAGTGTAACATGTGAAAAACAATTAAGGGGCCATGTCAGCAGATTAAGCACACTCAAAACAGCTGCAAGTACTAGTGATGAAACATGAGCAAGTGTGTCTACTTTGTGCATGAGTGGGTCATAAAAGGAAAGTGCTGAAAAGGAACACTTATAAAAGGTGAATGAGCATCTCCTTTTCAAATTGGAATACTTATTAGTTTATTGCAACTGAAAATTAACCTCTCAGCTCCGTTTACTCATGGTTTCAATAGGGTACGAGACATAGTTTTATAATCGGGTATGGATTAGGACTAGATTACTAAAACCTGACGCGTACCCGACTTATTGTTAACTCTGCCAGTATAAGCATGTATGCATATTCTTTTTTATTTTTTTAATGGTTCAAAGAAAAGCAAATTTCATCCTAGCTGGAAGGCTTAAAGTAATATTGATTCTGACTTTTCTAGTCTTATTTGAATGTAGGGCCTGACTTTTATGAGCATATAGCTGCTAGTCAAATATTCATATAATGCAATTACATGTTAGTTTTAACTTGTTGAATATGTAATTGAGTGGTGTTCACAATCTGATTTGACATGTTTTAATAAAAAAAAAGTTGTGTGTAAGACTATCTGTAGTGGTGGAGGAGGAAACGCCCTCCTCTTCTTGATCATTGGTTGGAACTTTGGTTGACCAAAGTCAACAAAACCAAGGCGTTTTTCACAAAATACCTAAGCCATATTTGTCTCCTAAAAGCCTCCAAAGCACCCCATGGACGGTGTTTCGGGCTCTATGGGGCTTTTTCTCCTATCCAAAGCGCCGGAAATACCGCCTTAGGGACGCTTTGGGATTTTTTGTGAGTGTGTGTTGAGGGGGGGGGGGGGGGTCCTACAAAGCGCCAGGTGGGACCAATGATGATTGGTGGGTTGGGTTTATTTGTTTTATTTTTAATAAAACAATAAAAATTAATAAGAAGGTAATGATTGCAAGGGGCTCCATCCACTACATCTTTTTATTTGTCAAAAAGCCCCTATAGTGACGTGGCGGCATATAGTGCAAAAAGCCTCGATGGGGGCTCCATCTACCACACAGGGTCTTATAATTTAGCTACAATTTTTGAGGAATGGAAAATCATATATCCATATTCGCTTCGAATTTGATTACTGAACTCGAATTTGGATCGAATCAAATATGAATTTTTCGAATCTAAATCGAATTCTAAACACGCCTTACCACTAAACACGAGACCCCTGATCTCAGCAAGAGCCAATTATTTGGCAATTAAGAATTGAACAAAATCAAAGTAAGGTGCCATGTGAAAGAGATTTATGATTTTAGAACAAAAAAGGCAGAGAACGAGTTTCAAAGGTAACGCCATTGACCCTCTATAGATTAAGGCATAACCCAAATCGACCCATTTGTATACAATAAGTCAAAAAATACCAAAACAAGTTATATGCGTATAGGCAAAACTTAATGGGATGTCCTTCAAGTGCAAAGCAACTAAGTAGCAAATTCCTCATTCTATGTCTATGCTTATACTTGGATTTTTGAAATGCACATGATAAAAAGCCTCACTGCAATAAGAAAACAAATCATAAAAAAACATCAACGACTAAAAGCTTGAACTATGTAAGGCGAACGAACTAGTTGTGCAAGTATCAACAAGCAACTGTGCAACATAAATGGTTAATGTTTTCGCTACTGATTCACTATATAGGTAAGATAAAACAATCTAGTAGTAGACAAGATAAAACACATTTATCTCGAGACACAACTTCATTTAACGCTATGATTGACGCCTATGTCCGGTTAGGAGACATTGAGTCATGGTAGTATGCAACATGACACTTTGGTACACAACTCAAAAGTGACACACATAACATTATATGGTACATATAGGGTGTGCATTTATGATCAAAAACCAAGCAACTGAAAGCAAGAAGTCAATGCAAGAGTTGCCAGAGAAAATAAAAAAGAATGGAGTACTATGTTACTTCACATACTGATTCGGTGACACCAACGTCTCAAGGTATTTCCCTCTGGGAGCGATCTCCATAAGCGTGTCCCTATACTTGTATACCATAGAGGAATATGACCATATCAACGTGTTAGGCTTCTCTGGATTTGTTATGAAAGACATTGTTTGTGAAGCATGAGCCACTTACCATCCGCCATCAAGTGCAACGGTTGCATAAGCCGATAATCAAATGCAACTGTCTCATAAAAGGTTACCACCTTAATCCAATTACCATGACCATCACCATCCATCCTCCACAAGTCAATAGAATGATTCCTGTTCGAATACTTGCGCATCCAAGCATGAATGCAGCCTCTTAGGACAGTGAAACCCAAACATGCCTCAAACTTTCTAAAGGGAGTTTCTGCTTCTGTTAATTTTCCGGTCTTCAGATCGAGCCTCATAACTGAATATTTTTCTGCCTTGTCTTGTTTTAAGACATAGAGTTTATGGTTCAGCGATGCATTGTAATCAGAAACCGAGCAGGATAGACGATGGAACTCCTCAGTTGGCTCAATCTTTCTCCACGAGTCAGATTTCAACGAGTATATATAAACATTAAAAGAGTCGGTTACAAGAAGAAGCTTGTAGTCGTCTTCAGAAGAGACGTAACACAACACGAATACTCTCCCTGAGACGGCCTTATAACATTCTTCATGCGCATTGGTTTTAGATAACGTCTTATAGTCACCGGTTAGTGGATTCCATAAGATTAGCTGAGAGTATTTGAGTTCATACTTGCTATGCTTATCATGTATGCCCACGCACACCAGTCCATTGAAAGACGTTATGATGGTCACGTCCTGAGGACAGTCTACTTCAAATGGAAAATGGCGTTCGGAGGTGAAACCATCTTAAAGTTTTTCACAATCCACGGTGCTGAAGGTGAGTGGTCTTGTAGTATTGGATATAAAGAGTAGTTTGTGGTGGTTTTGGTGGTGGTCTTGATGCATTCTGGCAAACATAGGGGTCGTTAAGAACGAGTATGATCCTTTGGAAACGGACTTAAATCGGATTATCGATTTGGCTGGAGCCCTTGGTAATATGTGACACAACAATATATCATCATAGTCAATATTGCCAATAATATTGTCAAGAATTATGTCACCTGACTCAGTTTCAGCTTCTTTTGTAACAAAAATCTCCAAACCGATGACGTCTTCTTGATTATCACGATTTTCTCTATATTTATTGATCAAAATCTGATACTGCTTTTGTTTCTTTTTCTGCTTCAGTATGTCTCTTGCAGACCTGATCATAACACGCTTATGCATGTTGTCTATGAACAAAGCAGAATGATTGTCTTCAGATCGGAGACTATGGTGGTAATTTTAGGGTTTGTGAGAATCCTGCGTATTAATGATAATAGATATTAGTTGGTTACAAACTTTTATAAGATCACAAATTGATACTCTTGAATCTTGATACTCATATGTAATACTTGTCAAACAATAAAACATTTAAGGCCCATAGGCAAACTTATTGATCGGATATTTATTTAAAAACTACGTTATCATATTTATAGTATAGGATTTCTCACAAAAATAAAGTTTATTTTATAGTTATATTATTTAGAATAATAAAATTGTTATTTAAGTGAGCTAGCCCAAGACTTCATTAAAATGGGGAGGTCTTGGATTATGTCTTATCTGTGACAAAACGACAAAACAGGGGTTTCAGGTTTTGGGTCAGGGGTTTTCTCACCTACTTTCCTCTCGTGAGGGTGGTCTTTGTGTCGGGACTTATGGGACTGATGTACGTACGAGTTTTCCTTCGGGGACATGCGAGCCTAGAATCTCAAGGTTCTATACCTGGGGAATGGAGATGGCCGGGTGGACCAGTGACCCATGGTGTGACCTGCCAGTGATCCAAATTAGCCGTTCGGAAAAATCGATATTTTTTGATAATATGCGAGATGCATAAGACAATGAATAATTGACCAAGTGAATCTGTTATCGAATTCATACTAATATTCAAATGGCTTAAGAACAAAATGGTGTTTATCAAATAACCCGAACTAAATCATTCAGTCGGCAAGCTTAAAAGCTTACAACTCTTTAATTCATCATAACAACCGATCAAACAATAGACCAAATAGCCTGATTTATAGATAACAATAAACATTTGGGTCGAACTGATTTAATTGTCACCAAGTGAATCATTAGTTCATTCTATTGGGTGTTTATTAATTAGTGTAATTGTTTATTGGGTCTATTAGATCTCGTAAAGGTCATCGAGTCTATGGGTATGTTTGGCAAAACTAGCTGGTGACTGGTGGCTGGAAGCTGTAGCTGGAAGCTGTAGTTTTTAGATATATTTAGGTGTTTGGCAGAGTAGCTGGAGCTTTTAATAAATGTATAAAATGACCAAAATGGGCATAATTAAAAAACAATAATATTAAATATACTTATTTTGAAAGATTATTTAAGTAATTAAAATACTAAAAGCTTGTAACTCTTTCTAAACGCTACTAGTTGGAGCTTTAAGCTTTAAGCTTTTTCTCATGACCTAAAAGCTTCAAGCTCCTTCAACCAGACAAGGCTTTTAATTGAGTATGAGCTTTTTCTTAAAAGCTTGAAGCCCCTAAAAACTTCTAAAAGCTCCTTACCAAACATACCCTATATGTTCTTTTATGCAAAAGCGATTAGTAAATCCCCTCTCCCTCTAGCTTATTCTTTCTACTCGTTTGCATCTCTATCATCAAACCAGCATATATAATGTCTGTACATTAAGAACACATAACCAAAAACATAATAAAAGTTGAATAAAAGTACGAAATTTGATATGATCCAACCGAACCTTTTATCATGACGAACAAATGAAGTCATTCGAAAACCAAAACTTTTATGATTGATAATATTTAAAGTTAATCTCATTATCTTCATGCTATGCTATATTGTCCTTGATTGATAAGATTGAAAGAAAATAACAATTAGATCAAAAGGGATAACTCCATATATCAATTTATTATTATTTCAAAACATACACCAAAATATTGAACAACTATAATCTAACTAATTTAAATCCTCTCACAATAAGAAACCATGATCCATGAAAACCCAATGCTAGTCAACGCTATTCATTCACTAAACAACTAATTTACGCTGCTGGAGCATAATCATAATCTCCATCATCGTCATCACCGTCTCCCTCTAAGCGAGCCAGTGTAGGTGCATAGTCATAACCATGATCATGACCATCAATGTCTCCATTAGCATGACCACTGCTATCTATACACCACCACGGTCCAATTGTCTTTCTAATGTGAGCCATTTGTTGGAGTGGAATTTTGATGAAATTTAGAGTTGTGGTTAATTTTGAGTATGAAAATCAGAAACTTAGAAGCCATATTTATGGGTAAGGAGATCCACGCATCAGATTCCTTGAGAAGACGCTTATGTATACATTCATGAGTAAATATGTGTAAGGAAAGGAGATCCACGCACCGGATTCCTTGAGAAGACGCCTATATATATGTATCCATGATTATAAGTGTGGAGTTGTAAGTAAAGTGTGTGTGTAACATGTGAAAAACAATTTAGGAGACATGTCAGCAGATTAAGCACACTCAGAACAAGTGCAAGTACTAGTGGTACTGAAACATGAGCATGTGTGTCTACTTTGTGCATGAGTGTGTCATAAGAGGAAAGTGCTGAAAAGGAACACTTAAAAAAGGTGAATGAGCATCTCCTTTTCAGAAAGGAATACAAATTTGTTTACTGCAACTGAAAATTAACGAAACCTCCCAGCTCCGTTTATTCATGGTTCGAGTCAGGTGCGGCACATGGTTTTAGCAACATAGTTGTGATAACGAGGGTTTTAATTAGCTGCACACGCTTAGTGGAAATTATGATATGTTGCTATTTCGGGTAGAAATTATGAAGAAATTGAAGTTTGGAGACCTTGTCACTTGATCCCCTCCTTTCTCCTTCTTCTCGAACTTCTAGGGTGAAGAATTAACGACCGAGTCTGCGTTGGATGTTCATAATGACAAGGTAGGTTTATGATATACAAGAAATGGAACGAAAGTAAGTAACTTAGGATTAATGAATGTGGAGAGAAAGCTAATTGAATTGGGAAAGATTGCGCACTTATTCAATACTCAAGCGAGTCTTTAAACAGCCAAACGTGCAACGTAAACACCCTTACAAAATCGAGAAAACAAACAGAATTCAAACGGAAATAAATAAGAACAATTCAAAAGCTAGGTTAAATTAAATATATAGTTGGCATAACAATGGCCCTCTATTCCGCATTTGCGTAAACCAAAACTTAGATGCATGTTATCAGTTGGGCGACACCAAAGTCTCGAGGTATTTCCCCATTGGAGGGATATCCATATCCGTATAAGTACACTTGTATCTCAGAGTGGTATATACACACCTATAGTTGTGTGGCTTCACTGGATATGTTTTAAAAGACACCCTTCCTTAAGCATGAGCCAATGTCCATCAGCCATCAAGGGGAATGGCTCCTGATCCAAACTAGGCGGCCAATAAGTCGCCGCCTTCGTCCAATCACTATGATTTGCATCCATCTTCCACAACTCGAACCTACTATCTGCCCGCATCCAAACATGAATGTAGCCTCTTAGAATAGTTACTGTCGTTAAATCTCTTAAGAAGGGAGTTGCTGCCTCTGTGAAACTCCCGGTCTTGAGATCGAGCCTTACAACCGAATACTCATCCGCCTTGTCTTCTTTAAGGAAATAGAGTGTTTCGTCCAGCGACACACTATGACGAGAAACCAGCCGGATACACGATGGATGTCCTCGTTCGGCTCGGTCTTTCTCCACAAGTCAGATTTCAAAGAGTATATATACACATTGCAAGAGTTTGTTACGCGAAGAAGCTTGTAGTCATCTTCGGAAGAGATGTAATAGAGCGTGGATGCTCTCGTGTTGGTCTCGTAGCATTCTTTACAAGCATAGGCTTTCGACAACGTCTTGTAGTCACCGGTTAGGGGATTCCATAAGATGAAACTAGTGTATTCATTCTTGATGCGTTTATCCTTTACGCCAACACACACGAGTCCTTCGAAGGATGTTATAATAGACACGGTTTGATCAGGGATGTCTAGGTTGAACGGGAAACGTAGAGGGGTGGTTAAACCATGTTCGGGCGCTTCACAGTCGACGGTGGAGAAGGTAGTGTTGGATTTGTAGAGTAGTTTGTGTTGGTTTTGATGGTGGAAGAGGTGCATGCGGGCAAACAAACGGGTGGTAAGGAATGAGTGCCATGCTTTGGAAACACACATGAAACGGGTGGTGGATTCGGCTGGAACCCTTGGTAGGATGTTAAACAACACTACTTCTTGTGAAACCATGGCTTCGATCTGAGGTTTTGGGGGTCTAACAGGACACGGCTAGCTAGGGTTTCGATACAAAGATTTGATTTGATTTGATTTGATTTGATACATGCATGGGAGGCTAATTATATATTTATACGATATTATATGATGAAGAAACATAAGCGAGTGAGACAATCAAGGAAAAATAATAGGAGTCATGAAATTCTAATTGGGTTATAAATTATTAATATTGGAATTACAAATTAAACTTCAATATCACATTCAATTTAAATTAAACCAAATTCAACATAGACTTTATATACAAGTATACATTTATCAACTTATCTTATACTAGCTAGTTGTTGCGTTTAAACAAGTGAATCGATAAACAAACCCAGGACTCAATAGACGATCGAACAATATTTGCTCAAACGTCACACGAGCGACTCTATCAATTGGAAACAAGAAAAAAGAGGTATATAAAACAACTAATCCTTGCATAGGTAAACAAAACTTAAGGAGTAAGAAAAAGTAGTTAGTAAAACTTAATTACACCAATTCTAATTTTAATCAAATAAACTAAAGATGATGTTAAGAAAACTTAGCCATCAAGTTTCGCTTGATTTTTCCTTAAAGTCTCTTTGATTATAATCTCTTTCAAACCACCCCATTAAGATCAAACCAAACCATCCACAAGTGTGACACATTTAATACTAGGTTGAGGCCCGTGTACTATACGGGTAATTAATAAAAATACAATATATAAGCGCAATTCAATACAGATTAATAAACATATATTTTGTTGTTATAAACTATCATAATGTGGTCTACAGTATTTAAGCGTGTTGAAAAAGCTTAAATTTACCTTGGTTTTCGCTTGCATTGTGTTATTTCCATCTTCTTTTGTGTGGATTTTTTCGAACCTCTTAACGTTTTTCATCTCTTTCATCACACCTAAAACTAAAAGTATAGGCTGGCGCGTGCTTTTGTGGCTTTTCATCTCCTGTTGTGAAGCTTCTATTAAAAAATATATATAAAGGATAAATTGTGAGTATCTTAATGTTGTACTTTGACTTTCAAAGTCTACTAAAGTAAAGTTTGATTTGAATATGTTTAGTCTTTGCCGAACAAATCAATAGCAAGATCAAAGCACTAAACACATATATATATTAGGTTTGACCCCAATCAAAACCAAAATTCACGTTACCTGTTTGAGGTGTTAACCAAAATCCAAGACCATCTCAGAATCTAGAAGATGATCCATTGGTTTTTCCTATTTGTTTAAAGCCCAATCAAAATTTAAAGCTCAGACCAATTAAAACTCATTACCTCCTGTTGGGTTTAGGCCAGGCAACAAATAGTACTTCCACACTACACCACCAGTCACCCCTTTATGCCCTACTGCCCTCTTCCGATCGCCAGTGACCTCTCTGCCCCGGGTGGTGGTTCCTCTTCCACGGTTTAACTTTTACTTGTTTTATTTAGGTGTTACTCTACTTCTATTGTTTATTGGATAATGTGTTTATTGGAATTGATTATGAGTTTATGGTTTAAATGTGTTGGTGATGGTCTTACCTTACATAAGTCTTCTAAGTTCTAATGACCCTTCAACGAGAGTGCCTTTATAAACATCCAAAAAGGTACTTTGACAAAAATAAAAATGTTTTCAAAATAATAAGGGTAATTAATATTTTTAGAACGAACGACTTTCTTTATTTGTTTAGGCCACCGCACTCTCCAATTGGAGAACCCTGTTTCCCCGTTCTTGCTTCTTCACTAGAGTTTTTGAAATTTAGGATCGAAAATTGCCGGTTATATAACATCAATGAGATAATTGATGGATTGTTCGTGACTTCACCGATGGCGTTGCCATCACTCCGGATACTATCTATGAGAGATTCTGGTTTAACAGATAGTGGACTTGAAGTTATCATAGATTAGCCCCGTTACTTTAGTCTGTGAACGTTGGTCTATGTCAGCACATCACGAGTTATGGGATTGAAAGGGTGGCTATTGTCCTTAACGACACATTACTTGAGTTGTATATGGACCGGTGCAGCAGTGTCAGGCGGGAAAATGCATTAGGCATCTGAGAACTATGGTAAGACTGGAGGTGCTACACGTATCGATGACACATGGAGCCGGTGATGATTTCGTGATGGAGGTCACTGCGAGTACCGGCAGGAATTTGAAAGAGCTTGGTTTACGTGGTTGTAGGTGAGTGTCTACATTAAACAATCTTTGAACATGCTGTAATTCTATTTATTCGGTTCGATTTTGAAATCTTTTTTTTCCCCTAATCAATATCCGAATTCGGATCGATTAGAGACAAAAAGAAACTTCCAAACCAAACCAAACCAAACCAAGCAAATCAAATGAATCATTAACCTATCTATATATAAAACCCCTAAACTGTTGTTACTAAATTAGCCAACTTAGTTTGCTTGTTAATCAAGGCTGACCAACCGGTCTTTGGTATCCATTGCAAACCGGTGCCCAGGGTTGCAGTCTTTGGACATATCAAACAACCGAGATTTGTCCGTCATAGGCCTATGCCACCTGACCAATGAGTGTCGTTTCCTAAAACACACAAGAATTAGCGCAACACATTCAGGTATTCACAAGTCTGTTATGAAAACTATCTATGACTTTTGCGAATACTAACGTTTTTATTTTATGTTAAAGTGATCTAGCACTCACGGCATTTATAAAAGTTTATAAAGCTTCTTTGAGTGAGATCTCAGTAGTAGATGGAACACAAAATGTAAGATAAGCAAATAATATTGTATAACTTCTTCAAAGTTAATTAGGCATAGTTTATGACATTGTGTTTCAACTCTTTTGTTTTGTTTTGTTTTTTTTTTTTTTCAAATGCAGATTACTACCGATTTTTTACCTCGCAAAAAGATGTGGGCGCAGCTTCGCTACACACCATTCCCGCCTCCGGCATAACCCCTTAGCTAGCTAGCTTTTGTTTTCTTTTTGATAAACTATATGAGGTCCAACTTGTTAGCCAGCTGTTGATTGTGACTCTTAACAAGCATGCAAACTCACCCTTTGATCTGATGAGTATAAAACAGAGATCCAATATCTGATTAGAAAGCTTGTTCATTCTGTTCTTTATACTAGTTTTGTCTTTTGTGAACATATTGAGTTGTTATCATCGGTTACTAGTTTTTTGAGTAGCCTATCATACACGTAACATTTAAACTTTTGGTGTAAAATTCAGCAAAAATCATATAAATAAATAAACGAAAATGATGCTCTAAATAGAAACACTTAACAAATAATATTTCTAATTTCATCAGCATTTGTTAACTTACCTGAATTCAATTCAGCAAATGGAATCGAACCCCTAGTTGTTCACAAAAACGAGCCGGCTCAGCTCAGGTTGTTATTTGATCCATGGGGCTTTTAAACGGTCCTCCGTCGCCGGTAGCCGCACCCTGCCTCCGGTCAACCGACCAATAATTTCTAAGTATCCAATTCCAAATGCTGCATTATTACAAATACTTAAAAGTGTACGTAGTTGGGCTTGCTTGCATGGACTAGACTTATTTACGCTGGCTATTGGGCTGCTTTTAATAATAATCATAATAATAGATGATGAAAATAACCCTTAAGTTATTTGATGTGATCCGATTGAAAAACATTTGAATCTAAACCCAATATATTTGTCACTAACCCCACCGAATTCTAACATATTACCCGAAATCATTTAAATGATATTGGTGAAGACAATTTTGTAGCATGTTCCAAAACTGAGAACTTGCTTGTCAAGCCGTTCATTAGCTACTCGAGACCAGCTTACTAAAAGCTACAATCGAGCCGACCCGAGCTCAAGCTAGCCTTGAAATGATCTTATTCAATTAAACATATATTCACTCTTATTATTATAGTATGCTTATAAAGGGGACATATATATACTATTACATTATTATATAAACAATAAATTTAAACATATGGGATGCAGATTTCTTCTTTTTGGTTTTTGAAAGCTTAAAATCGAGCCACTACATCCTCTTCTTTTACTTTATCAAACGTTTTTTTTTCTATACCCATTCTTTTTCCTGTCATTCATTCTTATGCATCATTTTTTTGCTCTCATTTCTTGCGCTCATAACATCCTAAATGCATGTATTTAGCCAAGAATTCTCCTATAATCTCTCTTGTTTCTCTCCTCTAACTCATCATCTATGTCACAAATACGACCTAAATGCATTGCATTGGGTTTGGTTTAAGGGATATGCTAATGTAACTGCTACTAATTAGTGATCTTATTCTTAAATTCTATACAATAGGCTGAGTTGTTATTGAAACATATGAAACTAGTGTTTTAAATACTGGTTCGAACAGCCTGCTAATACCTGATTCAAGGCATGAGCTTGGTACGATAAGGACCAGTAAAACTAGAAAACGGTATTCGTTAATTTTATGTCACCGGTAAATCCGGTTTACTGGTTCAAACCGTTGAACCGGTTTTGACAATCTTCAATTTTTAATTTTAAAAATTTAAATTTTGCTGAAATACCGATATTTTTGGGTGTTTGGGATTCCTTATTTTGTCTCCTTATAATTTTTTGTCAGGATATCCTAACTTGTTAGCTTATGACTCATAATACCTTGACTTATCAAACACCTTATTAAGTTAATAATTTAAATGAAGCTTAAATAAGCAATCCCGAACATCCCCTTTAGGGAAAAATAATTATGTAACCTTCCATATTTTGGGTAAAAAACTAGCTGACTTTGGATAATTGGATTACTTTTATCTAAGAAAAACTCGTTGAAAAACTTGGATTACTTTTTTGTTATAAAATAACTTTAGAATTGTTTTTTTTTTTTTAAATTATGGACTGTAGTATTAATCACTCATCATCAAGAAGTATAAGGGTCGTGATGTAATTAGATGAAAGTATGGGCTTTTGGATAATGTAATATTGAAACAATATTGTAAAAGTAGGTTTCCAAGGCTGAGTACTCCCCGAGTACTCGCTACAAGGTATGGATCCGAGGAGATTTCTCCAACTCCGCCTACTTACTAAGAATTAATCAAATGTGGTCAACCTTAGCCAAGAATCACATCTAGTCGGTCAACTTAGGGTCATTTTTGACTGAAGAATAAAATATAATTCATATTTCTATAATATTAAAAAATATATAGCACTTTTTTTAGTTAATGATTAGAAATTTTAGAATAATTTAGTATTTGAAAATGTATTTGAAAATGTATTTCTCTTACTTATATTAATATTCCTTTATTTTATTATATAAAATAAATATTAGTATAACTATGATATTTGAAATATATATAATATTCAAAAATGAATTTTCTTTATATTTACCAATTCCGAGTACTCCTATAGTACCCCGAGTACACCCAACTCCCCAGTCGACCGCATAGGGTCCGCCTAACGACTTTTGTAACCATGTATGGGATTGATCTCTTTAAAACAAGGATGAGTTAGTTACATGCTGGCAGTCCGTGAAATCTTATAAACTGTTGTCTACAACTAAACGGAAACCCCCCCCCCCCACCCCCCACCCCTTTAATCGTTTTTCAAGGTTTGACCTGAAAACTTGTTTTGTGCACCACTAACCACCGGTGTTACAAAAGCATAACTTTTATGACTTGTTCATATGCTCACTCCTTGATAAATTATCTTAGGCCCAAAAGACCACTTACCCAAAACATTTTTTTTTGTGTGAACGCTAATTCATATATTTTTCTCACTAGTAGACCTTATTTTAATTTATGAAGCTAATGTCATTCATAAACAAAGAACCAGAAGGCCCATTTGTGTACATAACTACTAACATGCATACTAAGTAATCTGATCTTCCTTCGTGTGTTCGAATCATTCTTGTTGCGATATGTGTAGCGGGGCAAGTCCTTGAAGATTGTATCTAGCTAGTCATAAATGTATCTAACCGTTTGGGTCATCCATCACTTTTGCATATCTTTCAGGGAATGACTCGGTGATTAATTAAAGACATGTAGTAGTAGTGCTTGCATCACTTTAATAGCCCCACGGTCGGGAGTTTGGGCAATGAGTCATCGCAAGATGAAACTATAGATTCATGATCACAAGCATTATAAAGAGACAAATATGAGAACGCCTCATGACGTTCTCAGGACAAGTCTGTGACATGTGTCTCATATGGATGAATCCCACGGCTAAAAGTATAATTTACAACAGTTGAAATGAATGTGCGTAAGTAAGAAACGGTACAATGATTTGTTTGATGTAGGTCATGGGGCGTGTTCCTTATCCGAGCACTTCTTAGTCAAAGGTTGAACATGTGCATAATGGATGGTGGATTGAAACTCTCGGTTTAATGTAGGTCCTAAAAATTTCCCTAGACATGTGAACACAGATAAGACATGAGAGTGGTAGTCGTTTTCAGTCGAGAATATAAAAAATTACTGTAGTATCATATCTTGCGATCCAACATAAAAGTAGCATATGATATATGATACATATATTTTGTAAATAGTTTTTGTATATGTATATATATCCACATGACATATAGAGTTATTTTCTATCATTTATTTTGTATATAGTTTTTGATGAAATAAGTGCTTAAGGTTCACATTTATCATATAGAATTATAGATATGCTTTGCTTGTTATATTAATGAACATTAAAACTATAAACTAAAACAAAACATGGATTTAAGAAATAGACATTTGCTTTGACTCTTGATACCTCTAAAAGGTATTAGAGGTCTCACGTACAAGAGTAGCTAAACAATCATAGGGTCAAATTGGGATCATCAATAAGCAAAGTGGTGGCCAACTCATATATAAAGATAAAGACTAGGGGAGAATGTCCAATAGAATAGGGGAAAAGGAACAAGTAATGCATAATCATTTACTATACTATATTAGTTTTAATAAAAACAAATAAGCATTTAGAATATAAAAACAAATGTTAAAGTTTAAGTAGATAATATGTAAACGTATATAGTAATAGGTCGAAATAAAGACGGTTTGTCATGTAATAATATAAATAATTAAATATAATAGATCAAATGTCATGTTAAGATATAAATATTTAAATTTCGAAAGCAACCCAAGCTTTATTTAGACAAAGCATTTATATAGACAAATTTAGAAACATGTTATATTCATGTAGTAGTGTACGACACAAATATACATTTATAAACATGATAATCGTGCAATTGAACTTCTGATTCAATGCATGCGGATAATGGTTAAGGCTTGGATCATTAGGTCTTGGTTCGAAACATGACTCGGGAAGGGGGGGGGGGGTTCCACAGTGATGAGTTTCATTCTTAATGATGTTCCATAGTGATGAGTTTCCTTCTTGATGATGTTCCCATATAAGTTAAGTCTGAAGAGTTGAAATCAATACAGCCTATTGGCATCTAGTCTCAGAAAGCTTACTCAAGTTTAAGGGTAGTTCCATATGTTGTTAAAACAAACCATGATAATCGTGAAAAATTACACGGTTTGTCAAAAGTGTCCTTTAGAACATGGTTCGAAGGTTGTACTCCCACGATCCCAAAAACGTGTGAAAAAAAAGTAAATAATAAAGGCTTCTTGTGATTTTCGTTGCCATATAAGTATGTTTTTGAAAATATTATTAAGGATTTGTTTGGAATCATATGCTGAATTAATAAGAGGCATGACTGATTAAGAAGTAACATCTATATCATTCAGCATGCCCCTTAAATTTAACCATTAAGATGTTTCATAAACCATTAAGAGGTGTAACCAAACATACTTTACGTATGATTGATTCAGAAACAGTCTGTTAATGAAATTATTAAAAAGCTACCAAACAGCCCATTAATAATTGTATTTAATTAAATAATCAATTCTATTGATACCTTTTGTGTTACAAAACACAAATTATTTCAATGGAAAGACACTTCCTATGGTATTTTCAATTGTGACAAAGATTGAGTGGCCTACTTCAATAACATTTCCAATATATAAATTATAAAACTTGATTCTATAGCTCATTTCCAAACTATTTTAAGGACACATATCTCGTCACTAGGCACTAATAATTCTACAACTAATCATCACATCAGTAGACATAGCACGTGTTAAGGATGGCTCAATCATATATGGTAACTTTCACTTATCATTTTCCTTCTCATTCACGGTTTATGCTTGTCTTGTAACGATACAATAATTGTCACCGGAAAATAAAAGCCGCCACTTTTTATAGAAAAAAATTGTTTTGACATGCGGTTTGATTGTATCTCATACGGGCAATCCGGAACAAGAAGCTAAGAACCTTGGAAACTAGTGTCGGATTTTGAAAAACCGATCATAAAAGAGATTATTTATTTTGGTTCGACAATGGAGCACTCGTTACTTATGACCAGTTGGGTAATGATGCTAATAACCTTTCGGTTAATTATCATAGCAGCTTGTTATTCGCTTACCTGTCTCTCAATTGTAATTGGATCATTTTATTATAATATAAAATTTGAGTTAATGATATGCCTATAAACCTCACTTGAGAATGGGTGGAACTAAATATAGATGCATTGTAACTACCCTAATGTATCGCTATTACATGTCATCATATGTTCCCTTATAAATTAAAAAGCAACAACTGTTGTGAATGGTTTGTAATTTTGTAGGTGGTAAGTTGTAACATCCTAACTTTTTGATGTGCTATATCTTAAAAAGTATTTTAATTGATACAATAATGATAAACATCCACTCAAATTGTGTGCATGGTCTTAATTATTGTTAAAGTTTGACTAAAATGTCAATAACTATAATTTCTGAACTTCTATCTTCGTCATAAAACTAAGATAGTTTAGGGATTTAAGCTGCCAAATAGGTGTACTTAAATGTCAGAATTGAAACACTTATCGTCATTGAACTTTTACCTTTGATCATTTATTAGCTTGAAATCTTATAATTAACAATCTAGCAATTAGGTAGATCACGCTCAGTTGTGCCAATTAATCGGATTAGTTTGTGTATCAGCATGACCAAACCACTATATCTAGTAATTGCTTATCAGTCTTAGCAGATGATTCATGTCTATATATTTATCCAATTGATATGATTCATATTTGTTCAGTTTATTGCATAACCTGAACCCGAAGTGTGTTACTCTTTTCTCATATTAATTTACAACCAAAGTAATCGTCTTTTCATAATCAAATCAACTCTTTAAAACCGCATGACATCGTTTGTCCACTTCAGTTAATTAATTAATAAATCATAAGTTTGACTTGCAGTTTCCTTTGATTCCCTGAGAAGGCGACCTTACTTACTCATGCTAGTTATAGGTATTTAAGCTTTAAAAATACTTGTTTTTACTAGAGCACGACATCTACATCAAAATGGAAAATAAATGTTGATGAACACAAATACACAACCAACTGATTGATGATAAACCCTAGTCCCAGATAAACAACTGTATAAACAATCAAAACCAACATAAAGCTAGATTAAATACACATTCAATCAAACTTCAATCCAATTATTAAACAAGAAACACAGATACATTCAGTTTAAGCATAAACCCTACACCTAAAGCGGTCACAAATATTTTAGCCTTGCCTTTACATGATGAACAACTTGATTATGTGTTGAATGGATGAATCAACGATCAGGGAGCTCTGAGATGGTGTAAAATTGCCTCTAGGTCGCCGCTGATCTCTGAAAAGATAGATAGCTTGAATGACGGCAGAAAATTGGTTTTATAATAATTAGGTTATTTTCCCGTCCTTGAGCTCCTTCGCGTAGCACGAACCCTGAAAACTTGTCCTTTGTGTAGCACGTAGGACAAAATAATTGTTTTTTGCTTCCTGCCTCCCTCACTTTGTGCGAGGCGTGTGATCCAACCCGTCACATAGTGCGACGAGGCTCCTAGGCTAGAATTTTTCCCATTTTACTCATTTAGGCCTTGAAACGCGTGTTGGTCACTTTCACTCATTCCAAAATGTCAATGCAGGCTCGCATCTAGCCTCAATAAGCATCATTAACATTCAACACCCTGAAATACAAAAACACGCTTGAATTATCACAATTCACACCAAAAACGTAATAAAAATAAACGTTTAATGCACTAAAATACATGAAATATACCCAACCATCACCAACCAACCACACATCGTTTAAATATGTTTTTTTGTCATAAGCTATACGAGAACTACTATTATTCTTGTAGTTTTTTTTCTATGGTTTATTATCGTTAGTTCGTTAACTACCATTGCGAACCTAACTGGTATCAATCGAATTCGCCTCCCTACCCCGCCGCAACTTGTCAGGTTTTGTTACCTAGTAATTAGTAAAAGTCCAAATTCAAAATATGTTTCCTGTAAATGAAAAATATGTCATGTTAATTTATTATGATATATTAAGATGAAAAAGAAAAGAGGAGAGAAACAAAAGGTTGGGATTTTTAACTATCCATAGTCCATAAAAGAGATGGCGGGCAGCTTTCCTTGAGGAACAAAATGCCAAAAATGATGTGTCCTTCCAACTGTTTACCAGCTTTATTCATCTATATTTATATTGTTTAGTTACAGACCAATAGTGTCATTCACAAAGGTCCAAAGCAAAAACAATTAATAGAATTTATATCTATCTTTCTAATAATAGAACATATTTAAGCTTAAAAGATCGATTTTTTTAACATCAAAATTTCATCTTTACCTTACACCTGTAAGGATTTGAACTCATAGTCTTGATCACATTTGCAAGAGAGGATTCATACCACTAGACCGATAATAATAATAATAATAGACCAAAAGATCGAGTTAGATTACTGAATTATATGTTTTGCTAATATTTTGCAAATTCACAAGTAATGATCAACATATACCAAACTAACATACTATATCAACTAGTTTTTATTTAAATAATTAAAATTTCTGCCTCGGCACCTCTAATTCAAGTTGAATTTTAGTTGTTTTGACCTATTTCTATAAGACTCAAGTTCAACTTGTGTATTGTAAAAGCTTGAATGTAGCTTGCTTGTTGTTTTAGTTATTTGTTTGTGTGTGTATACGCACACATATCACGTAGTTGTATGTATTATATTATATTTATGTGAAAATAAATTCATTTAGTGATAACGGAATCAAACACTACGTATGGAAATTTGTCTCATATTTGTTTATTAATGAGTATTCTAGGTTAGAGCTCAACTCAGTCTCATGTAACCATTTGTTTTTTGAGTGATTATGAGCGACTTGGCTCGTTTATATCGAAAAAACATAAAACTTAAGAGATAAAACAATAATGTCTTTTTTTATATATAAATATGTACAAGTTTTAGAAATATTTGTTTGTTTGCATGCTAACAAGTTCCATCAAGTGAAGTGGGCAGTGAATTGGCAAACTCAGAATCACATCCATATTGAAATCAGTAACAATAAAAATCAGAGTGAAAATTTATTAATATATCAAATCGTTGTAGTACAAACAAAAGTAGTGAAAATTGTATTAAGAGCACACATTATGTTTATTTCATTTCATATATTTTTATAGTACGTAGAATAATTTTACTACTGTGAATCTGTGTATATGTAACTGTCACGTTCGGCCATAAATCGATTTTTAAAAACCACTTGTTGCCGAAAATGATGATTATTAAATTTCCGATTATTTTTTCATTCTTAAAATTCGGCTAAAGTTTTGCAGTAGTGTTCTAAATGTTTATAGTTCGAAAAAAAAGGGTTTCAATGACTAGCGAACCATGCATGAATTAATATTATTTTTAATTTCATAATAAAAAAGTGTATTAATAAAGATATTTTCTCATACTCAATACACAAAATCTGTTGTAACGCCACATCATTACAATACATGTTAAGTTGCTTTTTTGTCTTTTTATTTTTTTTTAACTGCAAAAAATATAGATAAGCATGCAAGTTAGAAAAAACTAATCCACATGATAAAAGAAAAGTTTCTTTTTAACGATCTATTAATATCAATTTTATTTATGCACACATCATATTTTATTTAGTTCATATAATTGTTAGACTACAAAAATAAAATGAAAGTTACTATAGATAAAATTAAACAAAAGTTAATGTTTATATTGCGTTACAGTCTTTTAAATCATGTAAGTAAAATAATTTGTTTTTGTTTTATAGATAAAACATTTTAGTTGAAATAAACCAGTACACGCGCGCACGTACACAAGCACATATACATTGATTAATCTATATGAAACAAGTTGGCATTGATTGTTGGGTTGAATATTGGTGCTTACATCGAACTTTAATCATAATATTTCCATGCATATACATAGAAAAAAAAATGCAATTTGCACTCAGAATTGTATTAAGGAAAGAGTGATATCAACTACTAACAAAGTCAAATCTATCAAAATCAGATAAGATACGCTGTCAGCAACTGTTGTACATACTCACTCAGTCACTCTCATACGTATATTGTTATTATAAATCCCTTTACATATGCTTATCAATGTTCATATATGTCTGGTATATTTATCTTGTGTTTGATTATTGCGAACATAAGGAGCCATATGACATCCCTTTTGGAGTCAGACTCATCTCTCATCTCAGACTTTGTCTTAGACGTCAATATGGGCTCCCTAAAATCCGACCTGATCCCCTCAACATTCTTTGCTTTGTCCCTATAGAGTATGGCCGGCAGCCCGACATGGTGTGGAGATGGAGCCCTGGACATAACCATACACCATCAATTTGAAACGAGTCCTTTTCTTTAAAATGTGATGAAAAAAACCTGGTCGGGTCAGAGTAACTCTCAACTACTTGTTTGTCCATCTTTATGAACAATTAATGCAACAACTATAAAAGCAAAACATAAAATAACAACATAAAATGACAACAATCTGAATCTATGAATCATATGACAAATATTTCATCCACTTTATATTACAATATTGTGATTGTCTCATACTTTCTGGATTGTGTTTGATGTAAATAAACAAAAACAAGAATTATCAATTTAAAAGTATAATTTATTTAAAAAATAGTATGGGAGGAATGAAGGACGCATATCCCAAACATGTTTTGGTATTATTAGAACAATATTAGAGGGTAGTTGCCTTTATGTGGGGTAGTTCTTGTTTGGGTGCACCCAAGCATCTTTCCCTACCCAATGCAAAGGAGCTCTCAAATTGACACCCTTGTTTCCATGTGCATAAATTTAAGAGCAACATTCCAACTTCACAACCCTCTTTGCGCCAACCCCTCACCAATAATATTATTTTAATTAATGAGTCCATATCCATCACCAGGTGGGCTTGTCCGGATAAAATTCTACGACTGGCCCTTCCTTTCATATTCCTTGTCCTCACCAGTCTGGGTGCAAACGAGCCGAGCTGCTCGTGAGCTACTCGAGATCGGCTCGTTAAAAAACTCAACCGAGCCGAGCTTAACGAGCCCGAGCCCGAGCTCGAGTCTAAAAGTAAGTCCGTCTAATAAACAAGCCCGAGCCTGAGCTTCACTTATAGAGCTCGAGCCTAAACGAGCCTGCTATTTATATAATTTTTTAGAATATATATATATATATATAATGTTATGAAAAATAAATAAAAATAATTAAATAAATATATTATTTTATACATAAAACAATAATAATAAAAATAATTATAATTATATAAAAAATAATTAATAAATAGTAAACGAACCGAGCCGTGTTTAAGCTTGAAAGTCTACTCACGAGCCGAACTCAAGCTTTAAAAATAGAGCTCGAAACGAGCCAAGTTCGAGCTCGAGCTTTGTGTAAGTTAAATGAGCCGAGCTCGAGCCTAGTCAAGCTCGAGCTCAGCTCGGCTCATTTGCGCCCCTACTTACCAGTCCATTTTTGAGGATTTAACTTATTTAACTCACCCCTCTTCTCTTCATATCAGACACGCTTTATTCTCCTTTCCTCTCTCTTCCAAGTCGACCATAGATTTCTTCCACCGCACAAATGATCAGACAGTTTAATATGATTTTAGTTTATGACGTGAAAACGAAAAAAAAAAACGTTTTTCTTGACAATAATAGATCGAGAGATATAACAATAATCGCTAAATAATTGTGTGGATCTAATAATAAATAAATAATGTTCTTACTTCTTAAAGTTTATATACAATATTTAGCTAGAAATTTGTGTTTACGTGATTAATCATTTCCACAGACATTATAAGAAGGTACGATGAAGTACTTTTACTACCCTTTTTTAACTAGGGTAAAAGAATATAAAAATCTTTTGTATACAGCTTGAAACCATATGGGAAATAGTAATAGTCCTAGTAGAAACTTTTTATACATGAGATATGTTTATCGGAAAGACTACTTTAATTTGATAAGCGAGTTGTATGATCAATAATCGTACCAATGTGTCATGTCACTCGAGTTAATTAACCCGTTATATTTAATTTTGTTAAATATGTCATGGTATATCGTATCGTATTGTGTAACTCACTTATTAGGCATGCTTATACTTTTGTTAATGTACGTTAAATGTGTCTTGTTGGGTTTGAATTGAATAGTCAGGTTAAACGTGTAGAGTCAGTCTTGTAATTTTACTCGCCATGACACATTGGCCAATTGTAATAAAAAAAATTAATGTGACATAAGCACTATCGTATAAATATATAAAGAATATTATATAACATGTTACTGTCATAGCTTTCTTGCATTTATGATCACAACCGATATTTGTTGGAGATTGATCGACATGCATAATTTGATTATGACTTTGCATAAACAATCACTCATGAATCTTAACCGTTTGCTCATGTCTTGCGTAGTCACCCATAATATATATCCATTATTCAAGACATTTTAAATAACGGAATCATTACCTTTTTGGCTGCAAGCCCTTGATAGTTGATAGCAAATAAATAAACTAAAGATAATTCTAAACTCATAGGCCAATCACATATCAGTAAGACATACGAGATTCTTGGTTCATATGGAATGACGGTCTCTTAAATGACCAACATATTTTGGGCTTAATGCTAGTGGATGCACGAAGAACATCACTGGTAAGAGTGCAAGATAGAAGTAGTAGGTGATTGACCTCTTGAAAATTTCCGTTTTGACGACCAAAACAAATTCGTATGTTCTTCGTGAGCAAAACGAGCAATATTCATGGTACGTACGAGAAGCCAGATGCTACAAACTATTATTAAATCATATTCAATTAAAATTTTTCAAAATACCACCTCAACTACTTTCAATTTGTTTCAGAACTGACCTGCGATCTTTCCTAATAATTTGTTTCAAGATTAACTTTCAATATCAAGTACGAATCAGTTAAAACTAAAAGGTGAAAAGGATCATACTCCTTTCAAGTAACTTATCATGATATTATCTTAACCGCTACCAGAATCTTTAATTATGATAATTGGTAGACCTTGTACGTTTTGAACTTTTGATTTAACCATTTATAAAGAAAATGTTTAATTCCTGTTTTACCCGACATGTTTTCCATTCTCACTTATGAAAAGTGTTTTATAACCGACAGTTTTGGTAGCATTACAAGTGGAACAAACGGAAGATCATGAGAAGCAGCATAAGCCCTGGGAACATATACTTCGAGTTACAAAAAAGGTATATGTACTTTAATTTATTGCACTTTTTGCACTCACCTATAGAATCTTTTAGCATTTTGTTCTGTTACTCTATAAAGAAAATAAAGAAAAAATGAACAAGCATGAAGGGTTTCCTTAAATTTTATATAATTTTATTTTTATGAGGTTCTCAATTAACATTTGGAAGTGAGATAAACTAACTCACTACTAAATATATTACTATAAACCGTTTATATATGGACCTTACAGAATTTGAATTCTCCACCATTATTATAATTAGATGGAAGACATGCACCTTTATTATATTCAACACCATGTCCTTGGGGCGAGGATGCGAGATATTGCCAAAGTGTGCGTCTTATATATGTACACTCGACCAATTAATTGATGACGCATATATATACATGCCAAGTGTTTAATATTTGATAATATTTTATGTATAATATACATATATAGCGGGATTTAAAGTAACCAAATCAAGGTCATGCTTGTTGAGCCCGGCCTTGGTTTATATAAATTAATAGTGTTTAAAACCAGCTTCTTTGAACTAAGCGAGTTCGAGTTTGGCTCGTTTAACTTAGCATATTTCGACTTGACTTGTGAGAAAACTTTAAGCTTGAGCTCAACTTAGTCTCAACTCGTTTTTTATTTAATTTATATATATATACATAACGAAAATTTCACATACGTATAAAATATATACTATCTAGTAATTTTTATCATATTTTTATATAAAGTAATTATATTTATATCAATAATAGACCGTTTTTTATGTTTGCGAGTTTAACCATGCTCGGTTTCTAAAGCTCCGACTTGAGCTCTTTTATTAAACGGGCATATTTTTTTCTACAAGCTAATTTAAGTTCGACTCGATTGTAGCATTTAGTCATACAAACTCAAGTAGCTCATAATCAGTTCCACATGTACATATAAAGTTTGGTATTTATTCAAAAGACAAAAGCTGAGTGACTAAAATGTAAGATGTAGAGTAGTTGAGGGATGATTACTCAAACATAAAAGACAAAAGCTGCTACATAAAAGGCCCAAAAGACAAGTATTTTAGATAGAGAGAGATATAGAAAGAGAGAGAGAAAGAGAAATGAAAGGAGAGATGCTGATGTTAATAATATTATTGATAGGATTACTAATTTTTGTTGTGAAGGTGTTATGGTTGAAGCCAAAGAAGATTGAAGATCATTTTGGGAAACAAGGCATAAAGGGACCTCCATATTGTTTCTTCACTGGTAATGCCAAAGAGATTATGAGTTTAATGGAGAAAGCTTCTTCACAGCCCATGCCTATGCCTTTCTCTCACAATATACTCCCTAGGGTTCTATCTTTCTACCATCATTGGAACAAAATATATGGTATACTTTCATTTTTTTAATTGTTTTTGGTTTAAATTATCATCATCATCATCTGAATATATGAGTTCTTGATCATTTGATGCTTTCAATCTCCATGATCATTGATCATGTTAATAATACTCTTTCTGGTTATTTCTTTTGTGAGGGTTGTGTTATTTCTTGTGTTTTTCTGGATGGTACATATAATATACACACACACTTACAAGTTATAACCATATATATCACATGGGTGTATATGCATATATGAACAAAATATATTATGTGTTTGTGATGTTTAAACTATCCTCAAGATTATGTTAACTGATCATGATAAGATCAACGAGATTCAAACTGATTATGATTATGAATATGTGTTTTCGATTTAATGCTGTCAATTACCATGATCATGAATAGTTTGAGTCAACAGTTTTGTTTCTTAGAAAAGTTTTATACTCCTTTTGTTCATCCTTTTTATATGGGTTTATGTTTTTTCTTGTATTTTTCTATTTATGTTTATTGTTTTGAATGGTATATATAGCACATGGGTGTTTGTAAATATGTAGATATAGTCCCCATGAATCAATGCTAATTGTGGCATATAAAGTTTAAACTATGTCCTTCAAGGGGTTATAAATACTCTTTTAAATCATAAACTATTACTATTCAAATACCATCATCATCATCATCATCATCTATGTGTCCTTGTACTTGTTTAAAGTTCTTCTGCTTAATGATTACTAAATCTAGCTCCAATTTTGGTCTATATACAAATGATTGAACTCCTATATATGACCAGTTCTTGCAAGTTATGTCACTTTATTTTAAAGGGTATGTGTAATTGATATGGATTTTGTTGATGCAAATAATGTAGGTCCCATGTTTCTTGTATGGTTTGGACCAACGGCACGTCTAACAGTTGCCGATCCTGATCTCATTCGAGAAGTATTTTGTTTGAAATCGGAGATGTATGAGAAAAATGAAGCTCACCCCCTTATCAAACAACTTGAAGGTGATGGTCTCCTTAGTCTCAAAGGAGAAATATGGGCATATCATAGAAAAATCATCACTCCAACATTTCACATGGATAATCTCAAAGTAAAATTTTCTACCTCCCAATGTTCTATTATTAGTTTAACACTTCAACCATTCAACTTGTTATTTTTTTTTATAGTTATTGGTACCCGTGTTAACGGGTAACGTAATGAAAATGCTAGACAAATGGTTAGGCATGTCGAACTTTGGGGAGGTGGAAATCGAAGTATCGCAATGGTACCAAAACCTAACGGAAGATACCATGACTAGGGCCGCATTTGGCGCCAACTACATAGATGGAAAGCATATATTTCAACTGCAAGCTCAACAATTGGTCTTAACATCTGAAGCATTTAAAGAAGTTTTCATTCCAGGTTATAGGTATGCATCCCGGAATTGATCATTAAACACATTTTTTGAAAATGATTTCTTATTGAAATTTATATTACAACTTTTTCTGATGTTGTAGGTTTATACCCACAAAAAGGAATATTAAATCTTGGAAATTACATGATGAAATCAAGAAAAGCCTATTTAGGGTAATTGAGAGGAGGAAAAAATGGGGTGATGTGGACAATGTAGATGGGCCTAAGGATTTACTTGGGCTGATGATTGAAGCTAGTAGGAAACAATGCTTGCCATTGATCACTACACGTGACATTGCGGAGGAGTGCAAGAGTTTTTTCTTTGCCGGTGAGCAAACCACCACCAATCTGCTAATGTGGACCACCGTGTTGCTAGCAATGCACCCACAGTGGCAGGTGATAGCACGCAATGAAGTGCTTAATGTATTCGGATCACATGATATCCCAACCAAAGATTGTGTTTCCAAGCTTAAGAAGGTAATTTTACTCTCAAACACAATTGGTATCCTAGTTACAAATGTTAACTAATGTTATTATGCAGTTGAGCATGATACTTAATGAGTCACTAAGACTATACCCACCAATTGTGGCATCGATTAGACGAGCAAAAGCCGATGTTGAATTAGGAGGGTACAAGATCCCAAGTGGAACTGAGCTTCTAATTCCAGTCTTGGCAATTCATCATGATCAAACTATATGGGGTAATGATGTTAATGAGTTTAATCCAAGTCGGTTCTCAAATGGAGTGGCACGCGCATCTAAACACCCAATGGCCTTCTTTCCTTTTGGGCTCGGTGTTCGTACGTGCATTGGACAAAATCTTGCAATGCTACAAGTGAAATTGACTATTGCAATGATATTACAAAGATTCTCTTTTGAGTTATCTCCAAAGTATCAGCATGCGCCAACTGTTCTTATGATGCTTCATCCGCAATATGGTGCACCAATTATTTTCAAACATTTCCGATATGATCCTATTGTTTAGGAGACTCGATGGTCATATAGTTTGCCCAAGAGTAGTACCCTACTTGTGTGAGTAGACCATTTGCCTTTTAGTGCACATAGAAACGACCATAAAGAGCAGCGTGAAAAAAAAAAAACTACCAATACTATCATAAAAAACCAATTATTTTGTTATTGAGATTAAATATTAAATTATTTTTTCATATCTACTCTATTTTCACTATATTATATAAATGACCCTTCTCAAGTACCAAGTAATGTATGATTGGTATTAGTGTTTAGATTTTGGGCATGTAGCTAGCTAGTTAGATATCTTTATCCACTCTTCATATGTATTTTATATAAATCTTGTTCCAATCTACACCACCTTTTGTAAATATGTGGTCTTACTTTCTTGGTTGATCCTTTGGCTTGTTCTTTTGTTTTAGCATCAATGTTTGATATAGTAATATATGCTGTATTTTAATGCTTATAATTATGATACGTATAATAAATTGCTCTATCTACAAATCTGGCTATGTAACTTACACATAATGATGTTGCGAAAACCAGACTCACTGATGGTTTAAATGGGAGCGATAAGTGAGATGCAAAATAATAAAATCATGCTACAATGATTGTGTTGAAAATATTGATTTTAGGCGAATCAATTAAAACATTTAAAAATCATCAATGCTAGTCTTCTCCATTGTGAACCAACTGGTTTTTGAATTTAACTGGTTGACATATTTTTTAAAACATAAGTAAAGGAAACTCTTAAACTATAGGTATATGTATATATATAAGTATTCAATTTACCAATAATAAAACAAAAACCTAAACATATTTTCTCATAAATCCTAAGGCATAGAGAACGAAATGATGCCCTTTTAAGTTGAGTTGAGTTCCCAAAAATAGGGAAAAACAAAACAAAGTGTTGTCCTCTCGATTCAAGTAAAAGAAATAAAAAATGTTAATGGTTTCGTAGCTTTAATCCATGGTCTAAAGTGTAATGAAAATTTATACACTCATTATTCATAAGTCTCTCATAGTTATATCTATGTGTGTTTAGTACGAGTCTCACCCGTTGCCCCTAGCGCAATAGAGTAAAATATCAACTTAAAAATCATATTGGAAGATATATGTAACTAATAAGTTGTTATAATATGTAACTTAATTATAATATGAGATCTTACTTCTTAGTACAATAGATTTTTTTCATGTAAGCGAAAACGATTTAATATATACAAATTAGAATTTGAAGTATATATGTTTATTCATGCATATATATTATCAATACATAAAGTTAGTGGTCGGTTTAATTACTTCCTTTATTTTAAATCAAATATATGTTACAACTATTAAAAAAAAACAAAACTTAGTTAGAATAACGAATATATTAAATAATTAACCTTGTGACTTTTTCCCTAAGCATGCTTTTTAATATAAAATCTTGAAGATGTCTCCCACATTGCACTAAACAACAAAATTTACATCCTAAAACTCCATTCAATAAAGTTTCCAAGTACAAAAGTTATTGCAACTTTTAAGGTTGTTGTCTTTCAAATAAGAATTTATGTTTGTTATCGGCACTTTAAACGCTTATTTTTTTCAATATAACTTGAAAATTGAAATTGCTAGTAAATGAGACTTGACATAACCCGTGTTTGAGGTTGACAATGCCAGTTTGGAGTTCGTTTGCCATCCCTAAGAGAGGGAGGGGCGCTTGCAGGTAGGGCTACACGGGTATATATGGTACCCTCATGTGGGTACGTCGTCACCTCTTATTGGTAGAACTTGGGATAATTGAGAAGATCACTCATCTCTCCCTAACAGTGAATTCACCTCTAATAACTTGAAAATATAACTTGATCAGAGACTCTAGAACCTTAACAAAATGAATATTCCTGTCATAATCCAAGATAAGATTGGAACACGATACAAAAACGTCTAGGGAGAACAGGCGCTATTGGGGTACTTGTTAAACAATTGGAGAAGCACCTCCACCTATTGAAGGCACCCCTTTGGGGAGTGTAAATCTGTAATAAGTAACCAAAATGGGTAATGGATGTTTCATTTTGCAAGTGAACCATCAACCAATCATTCATCAATTTTATAATTCTTAAAAAAGAAAAATGGTTTTAGTGTGTTGAGAAGAGTGTTTTTTTATGATTGAAGTGTTTTAGGGTAGTTAAAAGTATAAATGGCATTGTAGTTCAAAATTGATAGAAGTTAATTGGAGTACCCTTTCCTCCCTTGGGTTTTAGGCTAGCTAATTAACATGAATTGTTTGTTAAATGGGTTAAGCCAATTAGGACCGTTTAATAAATAGGTTTATTCAAACACGACCTATTTAGTATTCCTGATTGAACCGTTAAGGGTGTTGTTAAACGCACCCATACCATTATTGTTACTCCCTCCCCCCCCCCCCCCCCTCCCCACCTCCCTCCCCCTCAAGTTTTATATTAATACGATTTAGACTTTTTGTTTTTTTATAGTTATTTTGTTATTTTTTATTATTATTATCATTTAAAAAATTGTTTTTTCTTCTCTATTTAATAATAATATCTGAATTATCCTTTTAGAAGTGTCCTTTTGTGAGTTAAAAAACTTGAAAAGTGAGGGTCAGGTGGGAATGACACGTGGACATCTTTGTCCAGTCAGAGAGGGACAAAAGCAGCAATAGCAATCCCTTTTGCCACCCAAATTTCCTTTTTTATTTACTTTTTTAAATAACTGCCTTTAACTTATTATGCCTTAAAACGAGAATAAAACCCATAATTATTTGGTTGACAGTTAGGCATTTTTATAATTATATCAAGCTAGTGATTTTTGTTAAACTATTATCTTAGGTAACCTAAGTTTTATTAATAAAACATTTTATCTATTTAATATTAATATTTTATCTATTTAAGTTTTATTATAACATATTTAATTTTAAAATTGCATATATTCATTTGATATAAGTTCAAGATTCACCAGATTTCTTTTTTATGGTCCTTCATTTTATTTTATGTGTTACAACCAATTTTTATTCACAATAAACGTAATGACTTTCATTTTACTTTTCTATAATATCCTAAAGAACAGGGTTTATAAAAACAGATAAACTTTTATTGAAAAGGTAAATTTTTTTGTATTTTGCGAGAGTTGAACCCAAGACTTCTAGATGTTTAAGAGAATTTTGTCTCTGCTACGTACTGTGCCACCAACCCAAAACAAAAAAAAACAAATAAATTTCTTTCATTATTCTCTTTTATAATTTGTCTCTGCTACGTACTTTGCCACCAACCCAGGCCACATTGGTTTGTAAATTTAGTAGTCTCTTAGGGTTTTGCTTCATGCCACTGTAATTTAGCTGATCTCATATAATAGGGTATTGATGAGATTATATGGTTTTTCAGTAAGATGCTTTTTACAGGTTAAAAAGACACGAAACAAGTTTTACAAGACACCTACTCCACTGTGTTGCCAGGTTAAAACGGCTAAACCTAAGCATTACTCTTTTAATTCATTTTCTTGAACCAAGACCTACACTACATGAATAAGTTATAAGTACAAAAAGGTTATTAGTTAAGAATGAGTTTTCAGTTTCAATTATTTAAATCTACACAATTCTCAAAAATTTGAAAATAAATTTGTTGGGCTAGTGCTTATAGACTTTTCAATTGGGCCACAAAAAAGACTTATGATCAATTTATCGTTTCAACTTTTCAAGCTGTGTGTTCATTGTTCACATATACTAAATGGCTTGATGTAGGTCCGTCACGTGTTGGTGCTTATGTAAGGCGCGTAAAAAAGGATTTTTAAACAAGACAGTGTAGATCGAGAACATTCTTGAAGAGGTAAAAGTTCTTAGTTTTCTGTGGATTAAAAACAAAGTTAATTGTTTAGATATCGATTTGGATAGGTGGAAAACGTTGACGGTGTAATTGTGTTGTTTGTTTGTTTGCCTGCCTTTCTAGCTTCTTGCTAGTTAAGTAGTTAAAGTGTTCGGCTTTGTTGAATGGAAAGTTACCGTTCAAGAAAAATGTAAATATGTATGTAAAGGTATAATAAACTTTTGTGACAAGACCGGAGGTCAGGTGTGCTCTGGCATCAATAAGTGGTGAAAAGACAAAAATACCCTCATAAAATGTACCACCGACAAAATTAAGTTTTGAGTTCCATAAAGTGGTCAGGTTTGCTCTAGCGGTGAAAAGACAAAAATATCCTCATATGGCATTTAAGGTTTACAACTAACTCGGACTTCTACATCAGGCAAAAGTATCGAAAACAAAATTACCCGATACCATACAACATAACTTACATGAAAAAAATAACATTTTTCATGTTGGTTTCATCATAAATCAATCCACTCTTTTAAAGTATAATCTCATAACCAACCTTCGAAATGTTGTAGTCGTTTTGTTCGGCTTCATTCTATATAGAACTTGTTTCTGACAGGTGGCTGCGTCTTACCAGACGACAACTTAATTTCATAGCTGAGATCAACGTTCATTAACCGATGATTTTCTTCAGACCGAGTCATTGAAAAGTCAACAAGAATCTCATTCCCCTCGGTCACTCGAACAGGAGGATGCAAAAGGAAGACCTGCACAAAACCAAAAAAAAAAATACCTAAATTATTTATTTTTTTTTTATCAGTGATTCATAATTCTTTACTGTAATTTTTAGTTACAAATGTGTATGTTAAAAACATAAAAAAAATAATAATAATTAAACTAGTTTGTGCATATGCTTTTTTGGTTAAATATTTGTAACTAAATTCAATGAGAAATGAATAAAAAAATTTCTGTTTTAAATTTTAAAGACTGGAAAAATTAATAATTAAACTAGTTTGTGTATGTCTAACCTGTTGACCCCAATGTGTACCGTCGTCTACGCTGGGAGCCGTGGTCAACTCAACCTCACACTCAACAGGATTCTCCTTTCTTCCCTATAATCATAAATATTAATTATATAAACATCGGTTTATTGATCGTTGCAGACGAATGAAAAAAAAAAAAACTCACTTTAAAATGAACATCAAACCAGCCACCAAAACCGCATAACCTCATATCCTCTTTAATAATCGTTGACGAAACGCTAGCTTCAACTTTAAGGATGTCTTCAACGGTAACCGTTAAACAATCAATCTCCTTTAAAACTGCAGCGGTTCCAACTACTTGATTTGGATGAAGGTTATTCCACACTGAATTCTACACCATCAAAATAATTTTAAAAAATTGTTTAAAAATTATTTAATTAAACAGAAAAAAAAAATAAGGTTCCAGTTTCCAACCTGCAAGTAGTACTTTTTTTGCTCTTCAGAAAAAGGTTTTGTTAAAACACTCATATCAACGCCATAATCAGATTTGGTTTCAGTAATGAAACTGCGCCAATCGTCCATACTTCCTTCATAATCACTCATTTTATGATCTGCTAATCCAGACCTAATCGGTGCCAACCACATACGAGCATGGCTTGGATACCTGCAAATTAAAACAGAACCGCAACCAAAATAACCAAAAAATTCAAGCTCAAATGGTTAAACCGAAACCGAACAGTTTTCAAAAACTCAACGAATTTTCGGTTTTTGGTTCGTTTGTAGCCCAAAACGGGCCCATGCATACCCTAACGACAATATCTAACAATTTATAAAATATGGAATAGCCCTGCTTGCGGTGCGCACATATGATGTATATATGTGTGAACCCTCGGGTGGGCAAAAGTGAAATTGCACTAATTTTGACGTTATTTTACTAATCTCGTGAAAATAACGTTAAAAGTGACGGACGGTTAATCAGGCATCATGTAGTGGCGTTGATAGCCGAAAGACAAGGGTACATGCACCGATCAGCCGGTGTCCCGATGATTGAGTGCTATGTGCCTTATGTCCAAGGCTTGATGCAAAACTACTATCGAGCCGGGGGTCTCACCGGAAGCAGCCTCTCTATCCTTATGGGGTAGAGGTAAGGCTGTCTACATCTTACCCTCCTCAGACCCTACTATAGTTTTGCTATTGGTGGGATATACTGAGTACGATGATGATGATGATGATTATAAAATATGGAAAATGTGTAAAATTACTTACATAACTCCAGTTGGTTTCAGCCATCGATCACGGGCACAAATAACCGAATCAAACATGGATTCACGCAGAAGAAAATATCCCATCCATTCGGATATTATAACATCAACTGTTCATTAATCATAATTCATAAGTATTCAATATTATTAAAAAAAAGAAAAATCATATTATTTGAAATTAACCTTTTTCAGGCAAAGTTATGTCTTCAATCGAACCCTCGATCACTTCAACGACATCATGAAGGTTATTTGCTTTAACGAGCTCGCGCGCGTGGTCAGCCATTTTAGTGGCCTCCACTGCATATACCTTCTTTGCCCCTGCTTGAGCTGACCAAATTGCTAAAATGCCACTACCTGTTCCTACATCCAACACAGTCTTCACCATGGAATAATAACCGATTTAGTTCCAGTTTCAAAGACTCGAACATAGATTTAAACGCGCCATTCGGGTTTGAATTTTGAAGGTTATATCACTTATATCAAACATATTATTCTGAAAAATCAAAGCTAGAATAAAGTTAGCATCATAAACACCATTGCTTAATCTTGGAGGTTGAAAACCACGCGAACTGCATAAAACATGTGCATACCGCTTCAACAAGAAAAAAATGTGCAGAGCTAAACAAACCAGTGACGTGTCATACTGGTCGCATGACATGAAGAAAATGGTCATATGAGCCGTATGACAGGGAGAAAATGGGCAACACGTACGGATCACATGACATGAAAAAAATAGTCATATGGGCTGTATGAGTGACAAATCATACAGCTCGTATGATGTTACCAACAAACAAAATATAATTGATGTGACCATTGACAAAGTCATATGACCATTTCGCCCTATCATATAGCTCGTATGACGCAACATGCTTTGGTGTGTATACTTGATTTGACTTCATATGAAACGCATGATGCCGAGTGATGTTTGTATAAGACCCTAAAAATAGTAAAGCTGAAAAACAATTGTTTATTTCTCAATATGGGTGCAAATGAGCCGAGCCACTCGTGCGCCGGGCCGAGTTTAAAAAAGCTTGAGCCCGAGCTCTTATTAAGGCTCGTTAATAAACGAGCTCAAGCCCATGCCTGAACACTTATTAAGGCTTATTAATAAACTAGGGGCTTGCGCTTTTATTAAGACTCATTAAAAAAAGAGCCGGGCTTTTATTAAGGCTCGTTTAATAAACAAACTCGAAACAAACCGAGCCAGAGTTCGAGCCCTTTTAAATTTTCACAAGCCAAGCCAGGACCTAAACGAGCCCCAGCTCAGCTTGGCTTGTCTACACCCGTATCTGGCTATCTCTCATGACTCTCTTTAACCATTGCCAAAAATGCTAAAATAAAATTGCACATTTACATATGCATGTGTCTAGAGTGTATATGTATAGTGCATTTAGACTAAAAAGAAAGAAAGAAAAGACTATCTATGTTATACTTTTTAAAAAAATAAATCTCATATAAATTAAAAGTTAAAAGCCAATACATTCTAGCCATTATTAGGGGTGGAGAAGGTTAATATGGGTTTAAGTAAAATGTATAATGGGTTAGAAATGGGTCAGAATGGGTTGAGATATCAAAAACCCCTAAAAGAAATGTTCAAAAATCATAATTCAAAATATAAATCAAAAACTAAAAAGTTTCCTCTGTTGCCCCCTTTCAAAAAAAAAAAAAAAAAGCTCAAGCTGAGCTTAAATGAGCCTAAAAGTAAGCTCGTTTAATAAACGAGCCCAGGCCCAAGCTCAGCTTATCCAGATTGAGCCGGCTTGTGAGCCTAAACGAGCCTGTCATTAATATAATTTTATAATATTTATTTATATATATTTAATAATTGTGAAGTAATCTATATAATGTTTTATCAAAAAATAACTAAATAATATATATTAAATTATAATTAAGAAAAAAATATAAGAAAATAGTTATAAATATATAAATATTAGTTAAGAAATAATAAACGAGCCGAGCTCGAGCTTGAAAAACTACTCACGAGCTGAGCTCGAGCTTTAGAAATAGAGATCGAAACGAGCCAAACTCAAGCTCTGTGTAAGTTAAATGAGCCGGGCCCGGCTCGTTTGCACCCCTAATTCTGGCCCATTATTCATTTTATTTTAACTGCCTCTCTATTGTAATTGGATTCTTTTATTTTTCATAAGATTAATTATAAAAAATATCAAAAAATCAAAAAACTGATAACTTCGGTTTCGGTTTCACCTATTAACCGACCCGTGCTCAGCCACTATCTATTCTACACTTAAAAAAAGAACCTTTAAATTCATCAAAATCAAATGCATTCTATTCAATTAATATAACAACAAATAAAGTGGCAGGTAAACGCAACCTCTTTTAAATAGCAAAACTGTTCCTACTAAAAAAACGAAGCTTTGGGTCTTACGGGCCGAAAGATTACTATAAAAAGATACATACTTTACCAATGAAGTGATGCTTGTTGTTGAAAACAGAGTTGAAATAAGCGTCCATGCGAACACGGTCAGAGAGCATCTCTTTCTGGTGGTAAAGAAAGGCGTAGGTGCAGAAATAGTTTGCAAAGTCAACGCCTTTGTCAACGCCATTGCTGCTGCTGGTGGTGTTGGTGTTAACTCTGCTGCCCATTTGATTGATGATAATATTATTATGGAGGGAGAAAGAAAGAAAGAGGGAAGATTTATATGTGTGTCTTTCAATTTAGGGCACAAGGAGTCTGGCCACGTAGGAAAAATGGGACTAAGGGTATTTTAGTCATTATAGAAAACCTGACGAGGAAATTGAAATTGGAATTGGAAATTGAATTTAAACGGGTCAAAAGAACAGGAATGGTGAAAAGTTGGAAACGTTATACTCACCAACTTATATAACTTTTTGAAAAATTCAAAAGTTATTTGGGATTTTTTCTACTCACGCCTAGAAAAATCTAACAGGGGTATTTTAGTCATTTTATGATAACTAATAAGAAACTTGAAACGGGTTAAAAGAACGCAAATGGTTAAAAGTTGGAAACCTTATATTCACCGACTTATTGTAAGGCCAAAAAGTTGTGACTTGCGATATCAAATTACGAAACCCATTATATATTTACGGTCAAGTTAATAATATATATCGGCGAGAAAACCGGACACGAAACGAGGACTTCAGGCACGCGTTTAGCTTCGACGGGAAGAAAGCTTCTAGATGAAATGATTTTAGCTATAAATATGTCATATGTATTTTCATTTGTGTGTGTGTGTGTGTTTTGGATGGTGTTTTCACCCACCCAAGGGGAGCTCACCTTGGGTGGGTCGGTTCGTTTAATCTATTAATCCTTTTAACCGATTACGGAGCCGTTCATTATTATATTTTCTTTATATTACTTGTTCGGTCGTTTGATTTCATCGCACCCGTCTCACACGTTTATCAAGAACAAAGCCGTTCGTTGTCGGATCCGGCGGTTTCAGGACCTACACTTATAACTTATTAACTTTTGAAAGTTAATAAGTTGTTTGGGATGGTTTATGTTTTGAGGGAGTATATCAATAAGCCACAACATATGTTGTGACTTATTAACTTTTGGGAAAAAGTTATACGGAGGTAAAATAAGGAATCCAAAACACCCCTGTAAGTAGTTAAAAAGGCGGGTTTGGTATTTAAGTTGTTGAGCTAGTTAAACGTGATAGACTAAGAAGTTTAATTAGCTTTAGAGTAAATTACAATTTGCGTCTTTGTGGTTTTGGGACGGGAACCACTTCAGCCCTTTCTTTGGAATATGAAGTGTGTGCGTCCATGTGGTTGTCGATCAGTATCACTTTGCATCCCTCCATCATGTTTCGCTTTAAAAATCTATTGAAAAACATTTTTATGCCCTTTTATGATGTCACAATTGCATTCACGTGCTTTACATGCATGCAATTTGCGTCCCTCGTTCTATCTTCCTCCTCTGAACTAAAAAAAATCAACTAAATTCCAATTCGTATAGACAATAATTAACATTTTATAATTAACTAATTATATTAAAAATTATATTATCTCTTCAAAAAAGAATAATGATGACATCAACAACCATTTTCATTTTTGGTATTAATTTTATGAGCCATAAAAAAAGTTGATCCAAGTTACCCATGCAGGAGTACGTCTGGGTTAACCCTCCTTCCAGCTTTGAATCTTTTTAACTCCGGTGGCCGGAGAGAGGATCGACATGTGTTTGCTGCAAATGCTAATATTATGCAACCCAAGAACAATCCATTCCTTCAATAAAAGGGTTTTTTTGTTCTTCATTTAACCAAAAAAGGAATAATAAGTTGTGTTTGATCTTTAATATTAAATGGAGGGCAGCACCTTATCAACATCATCATCATTATCAAATTGTGCAACAATTGATGAAGGATTCATGGATAAAGAGGTGTTTTTGAATGTATATGATCTCACACCTTTCAATTCTTATAGCATTTGGTTTGGATTTGGTATTTTCCATACTGGTATTGAAGGTAATTCATTTATAATTCATTTCACATTTATATTATATGTATAGCTTATCAATTTTGAAATTAAAATTCAAGATTTGGGCTCAATCTTTCATATGTCAAATGGCATTTATTAGAAGATTATCTGTACCAATTATTTGGTGAAATGCCTTAAAGAATTAAATTGATTATGACAATTTTGGTATTGATTTTTTATTATGTTATATGTATCTGAATCTTGTTGAGGTTTATTGAAATGATTCATATGGATAAATAGGGTTTCTTATGATAGCTTTTAATTTGAGCGTGTTTTATATTAGACATTTTTTATAGCTGAATAACACCATTAATATACTATTCAGACACCACTGATGTATGATACAAGTCTTATGGCGTGAAGAAAATGATCACACTGGCCCTATAAACAAAATGGGCATATGGGTTGTGTGAGTGGCAATTTTACCACCCGCATAATGTTTTGACTAACAAATGATTACTATTCGCAAAGTCATACATCTAGTATAACCATTTTTCACTCTATGATACAACCGTATATTGTGATAGACCCTAGTCTGCAGAGTTTGGTTTGACATCATATGGCCCGTGTGATGTGACATGTACATCTGTGATGGTGTTTCTATAGCATCCCCCCCCCCCCTTTTAAGTTTCGACTACTACTATTTGAAAGGTAAAACTTAAATAAAGTCGCAATCATTTTAATAATAGAAAATTTAGTTGGACGGGTGAATAAACCCCTCTAGTTTGGACGACTTATATGTTTTCATGTGGATGTTGTTTTCTGTTATATTTTATGATACGTGAAAAATGATCAATAAAAGCTTGTTGTAGTGTATGGCAAGGAATACGGGTTTGGAGCCCATGACTATTCGATTAGTGGAGTCTTTGAAGTTGAGCCAAGAAGTTGCCCGGGTTTTATCTACAGATGTTCGATTTCATAAGGTCATACAGACATGTCGGCTTCTGAATTTAGGGAGTTCATCAAGAGCATTGCTTCTGAATACCACGGGGACACATATCACTTAATTTCCAAGAATTGCAATAACTTCACGGATGATATTTCTCATAGACTCAATTGCAAAGCGATTCCTGGGTGGATAAATCGATTGGCAAAGATTGGTAAGTATTTTAACGAGTTTATTTGTAAATATGTTAAAATGTTTACAATGACGGATCTAGAAGAAAAATTGAGGGATGTCTCAAAAAAATTTGTGTACTAGAGATATCATAATATTTGTTGAATGATATCCAAATGCCTAAAACGTAGAAGAAAAAAAATGAACTGATTTTATACTTCGCCGTGAAAGTTGAGAGGTAGCCCAAACACCCCTTAGCCTCTCTATATTCGCGCTCATATATACATTTTTATTTATCTTACACGAGTCAAATAAGAAATGTTTGTTTTTCAGGTAGTCTATGTAGTTGTCTGCTTCCAGATAGCCTTGAAGCAACTACTGTCAAACAGTTGACTGAGTACTATGCATATGGTATGTATCTTTATTATTCAACAATAAATAAACTCTTGTAAGTTGGACTTTAGTTATTTGATATAAATTTTATTAAAAAATGTTATATACAATATAAAGTATTTTTGATATTACTAGACAAAATACTATATATACTACTCACTTTTGACATATATAAACCAAGTGGATATATATAGTTTGAAAGATTGTTTCAATGACTTTACAGAAGATGAGGAGAATGATTCCGAGTCAACTTCGAGCAGTGAAAGCGAAAAGGCCGACCAAAAAGTCTTCCTTTCACAAACATCACAAACGTCACAGACTGAAGTAGGTTTCATTAAAGCGGTCCCGGAGTAATAGTTTTGTTTCTATATGATCTTAGGCAACAATGGTTGTGTGTACAAATGTACAATGACCGATTAAGCATGCACGCACTCACACTCATGTTCCTCTCTTTCTTGAGTATAGGTTTTTTGGTAGTCATGTATTGTACTTATCGTATATGTACTTTGATACGATCGTTATATGTTGTGTTACAAGGTTTGTCTATTTGGTTATGCTTAATATATTAGATCTCCCGTGCATGACATGTGATGGGTATTTTAGTCATTTCTCGTTTCATCTGTGACTAAAATACCCCAGATTGATCCTGTTATACAACCAAGCTACGAATTGGTATATATATAGCAGGATCAGTCTTGTTTTTCGACTCTTGAAAACTAAATTACGGAAGGTCAAAAAACATAAAACATGACATTACCACACACAACATACAATATCATGACTTAAAATCTAGTCCTAGGTAGCAATGTACCATGTAACCATCAAAAGTTAAAACACTCGTAATATACATCAAAGGTTGATAGGTTGGTTGGTTGGTTGGTTGAGGCAACCCCGTATAGTCATCGGTATCTATAATTTACATGTGTTAGTTGTTTTGTTGAATGAACCGAACTATGACTTACCCTCGAGCTCTAGTTTTGAAGTTAGCCATGAAGCGACCTCAGCCATCTCTTCAGGAGTTATATAATGACCGAGCCTGCACCGTCAAGAATAATGTAACTGACACGAAACAAAATTAAAAAAGACGTTACATAAAGAAAGTCAGTTGCATACGAGTTAAAGGGCTTGAAGGTCAAGTTTTCAAAGCCAGCTGAAGTTAGCTTCTTGGCCGACTTCTCGCCGTAGTGAAACCGAACCACCTCATCACCTGCCATAATATTGCATAAAAAATTTTAAAACTAATGACAACAAAGATTGGTTTCTTTTGTTATGTAAAATATTGACCAAATAATTCTTCAACTTTTGCTTGCCTTTGCCATGACAGAGCAATATAGGTAAGGAGGCCCGACCTTCAACCTCGTTGCTTAGAGCCCTAGCATAGTAAACGACGATTATTATGATAATAATATTGTCTATATAATCATAACTAGCGCGTTAACCATCTAACGTTTTGCTTAAAATCTGACAAAAAGTGTCAGAACTATATAGTTTTAAAAACTAAAAGTTTCAACCGAAACCTATTCTGACCTGGCACATGGAAGCCAACCGCTAAGGGCAACAACCGCGTCCAAATGAGTAGGACAACCGGTCCCATTTCCAAATTTTGGACACGCAAAGCAACTTGCGGAGTATATTGCAGCTGCTGCACCCATACTAAATCCACCTACACCAAGTTTGACTGCAAAAGTCAAAAAAAAAAAGAGAAAAAAAAACAAATAGTGAACAGGATAAGTAGAGGTGGTTCAACCTGTTTCTTTTTTAGTTAATTTTTTTTTATCTTAACCATTTGACCGGTTAAGGATAAAAATAACGGAAATTTACTGTTTGGAGGCTCGGTGGAGAGCAAGCTCAAAATATATGCTGCTGAAGCATCCATTCCTTGAACATCCGGACTTGCATCTTCCGAGACGCCAACGACATCAAACCCTAGCATTCATGACACTAAATTTTGATGATTTTGTTATGGAAATAAAAACAGAAACAATACAACGTTTGGATTAAAATTGCGTCAAGGAAGAAAACGTTGCATTCATTTAGCGCAGATGAAGTAGTAAAAGTATATGCTAATAAAGAACATAATATATAGGTATAATATAGTTACATGCAGTTGTAGACATCCCGCGAAATATAGTTAATCGTTGAACAGGAGAAGTAGGACATATCCATTTGATCTGCAATGTATTAAGCCCAGAAACGGCGTCAAATAAACTTTACGAAGAATTCATACCTATTTAGGCCGATTGTTGATGGCATTAACAGATAGTGTAGGATAAAACCAGTTTTGTCATAATAGTTTCTTGTTGTACCATCTAAAAAGGACCTCGGCTCATAAAGAAAACGATATATAATAGTGGCTTAGACGATAAACTTGTGCTCACATTTGGAAGAGGAAGAGTCTCCAACACCTGAGACCAGCTGCAAAGAGAAAACAGATGAATAAAACGAGAGCAAAGGCGCACACGAGCTGGCCGAGCCAGGGTTCCCTCGTGCTCGGATTGGTTTGTAAACGAGCTGAGCTTGAAAACGAGCTTATTTTTAGCTAGTTTTTTTATAAACTTTTTTGAGCTAATTTCGAGCCGCAAGCTATTTAAACATATCAAGATTTAGTATTAGCAAGTGGGGAGCAATTAAACATTTGCATTGCTCTAAAACTAAAGCATATATTAAAAATGTATAATTATTAATGTTAGAAAGTGAAGAGTTGACTAATCAAAAAATTCAACACACACAAACAACTATATTATAATAATAATAATAATAATTTAAGCTGGCTCGGTTTGGAAATGAGCCCAACCGAGTCGGCTTCAAGCAAGCCTTTTCAAGCTAGTTTGTGAGTTTTTGTTGGATATCTTTAGTAGATTAACTAACATAACTAGTCATACCTTAAACCATCATCACCAAGACCATGCAACCACACAATGGTTGCCTGGTGTTTCCCATTAGGTTCCACCACATAAGTTGTCCCAAACTTAACTGCCCTGCTTGCAAATCTACCACCTTTCATTTCATATGAAAACATCAGTTTTGTCATTACAAATCACTAGCCCTATAAACGAACCGAATTTTAGTGGTCTGTTCGTAAACCGTTTGGCGGAAAGTTAGTCCATTTAATAAATGAACGAACATGAAAATTTGTTTAATTAAATGAACGAAGATGAACACATATTTCGTACTTTCAGTTATGTTCGTGGATGTTCGTTTATGTATATTTATGTATTTATAAAAAAAACATTAAATATTATTTGTATTTTACAAATTATATCATCTGATACCTAATATATGTCTAATTAAATATTATTTGTTCGTTTGTGTTTATCTATGATTGTTCGTGTTTGTTTATGTTTGTTCATATATGTTCATTTATGTTTGTTCAAATATGATCATTTATGTTCGTGAACTGTTCGTTTAGATTTTAAACAAACGAACATAAACGAACACGGACGCGTTCACTTTTTTATATCACCCTGATACCTAATATATGTCTAATTAAATATTATTTGTTCGTTTGTGTTTATCTATGATTTTTCGAGTTTATTTATGTTTGTTCATATATGTTCATTTATATTTGTTCAAATATGATCATATATGTTCGTGAACTGTTTGTAAACGAACATAAACGAACACGGACATGCATGTTCACTTTTTAAACGAACGAATATGAACACAAATATTTGTTCACTTTTTAAACGAACGACTATGAACACGAATATTTGTTCGGGTAACTGTTCATGTTCATGTTCGTTCGGGTCGTTTACAGGCCTACAAATCACCACAGATTCACACAAACTAACCAGTATCCGAAGGAGCATCCGTATAATTCATGTTCATGATCACAGAGATGCACCCCATTATCGAGGCCACAAAAAAGAAAACATGTGATGAAGAAATCCCACACTTCCACATTGACTTCTACTTTATCTATGAATCAAACCAAACCACTGTTTACATAAATTTACGATCGAAAACGCCAGATTATGGGTGCAAACAGACTCGGCTCGTGATTCATTTTTTCAAACTCGAGCTCGGGTGGTTTGTTATTTATTGAGTAATTTATATATCCAATTATATTTATCTTTACTTTTTGAAAAAAAAAAAACCTTAATGAGCCTAAGCTTGGCTCAAGCTAGCTATGCAGTGTGACGTTAATACACATAACTCATCAAGAGTTAAAACTTAAAAATAGATTAGGCTCGTTATAAGGCTCAACGAGCAGTATCGTCACCAAAAATCGTTAAAAAATTTTAAACCAAAAGACAAGGACAATTAATAAAAAATTGGGCCTTAAGTAAAATAATTGGATTTTAATTTGGGTGTGCAATTTTTTTCTTATGTAAATGGAATTCAAAGAACTTGGTGAGGGTTTAATTTTAAACATTAAGAAAACATAACTTCTTTTTATAAAATATGTATATATAAAAAAATTTCGGCCTTACTAAGATGATCAGCAGATTAGGTAGGGACGGCCACCCTCTCCGCCCCTCCCTAGGACCGTCAACAAGCCTAAACGATTTTTCTTATGTCAAGTTTGAGCTCGATAAATAAACAAACTTTATTTAAGTCATAGTCAGAAAACACTTGTTGGTTTGTTTACCATGAAGAAGACGAGTTACAAATATGTCTTATGAACAATTGGACTTAATAAATGTACATCTTGCATATAGGGTATATTCCAATTATGCACACCTGGATAGTTGTATGTACACACACCTGTTGCATGCATGCTACGTGCCAAGTGATTGATTGTGTGCCCAAATATAACATACGTGCAACTAAAATGTACCATGTAATGTTGTCTTTGATTTTTTTATTTTTATTTTTGTGACATGGCTAATGGTTAATAAAGTTTACATTGCCGGTTTCAAGTTTTAAGCCACGTTAGTGTCGCCGATTGATTATTTGCCTAAATATTCAAACTCATTAATTATAAAAATTTTACTTAAAATGTTTTAGTAAAATAATTTTTTTAAATATAAAAAAGTTTAAAAATTGCTAACAAACATTATAAATGGGCCAATAATGACCCATATATAGATTATTTAAAAAAATGTTCAAATAATTCATATAATTGTCCAATAAACCCAACTCAATTAACATTCTTAAACATAATACGTAAGTGAAAATTATATTAAAAAACAAAAACAACATCTATCGCCTTAGTGACTAATAAATTATGTTTCTATCAACCAGACGACTATTGCCTTTGCCAGTTTGCCTCAAGGCTTTAATCATCGCCTTACCTGCCGCACTTCAATTAGCTGACAACAACAGTCGGTCGACTGCCTCTTTCTTTGATGAATCTCAGTTGATCCAGACCTCACAACAAATCTTTCTTTGATTTTGCGTAATTAAATGGGTGACAACTATATATATAGGATCAGGATCATGTGAGAACTATTTGAAAATTGAGAACCATGAGAACCATTTTGGACCATAAAAAACCTAGAAATAAAAAATATCATAAAAAAACAAAAGGTAAAAAAAAAACAAAATTCTTATCCCGGTTTCATAAAAAAAGTTCTCGGTTTAGCTAAATTATACATATATACGAAAGCAACCTCTCTATGTTTACATCTTACCCTCCTCAGACCCTTCCATAGCTTTGCTATTGGTGGAATATACTGAGTACGATGATGTTGATGATGTACATATATATACACACATGTTTTTTATACACATGTATAATTTAAGGAAAATAATAAGGCACATATGCGTACATTACGTAACTAGAGATTAAATAAAATTATACAAATGTGTATAGGTATAATACGATTTTTTTTATGAAACCAGAAAGAAATATAAGAATTTTGGTTTTTTTACTTTTTAAAAAAAAAATCTTTATTTTATAAGTTTTTAAATATCTTTTTAGAGGTTTTTTTAATGGTCCAAAAAGGTTTCTCAAAGTTCTCAATTTACAAAGGGTTCTCTTAAGATCCTTATCTTACATATATACATATATATGATGTGTGTATTTGTTATATTGAATATGAGTTCTTTTTTTGAGTCGCGATTGAAGATGTTATGAATCATTTCCAAAGCATGAATATGGGTAGGAAGCAATTATAATATGTATTATCTTTTTTATTAGAGTTAAGTGTCATTTTAGTACATGTGGTTTGTCCATTTACGCAACTTTAGTACTGTTTTTTAATTAATTGTAAATGGCTACCTCACTTTTCTAAAACTTGCAATTTTAGTATTTTATTCTAGCCCCATCTATTTTGTCCGTTAAATCAGGGGCAAATTAATAATTTCGATTATTTTGTTTATTTTCTCTTTTGAGCTAAATGCTATTTTCATACCTATGGTTTGTTCAATTACGCAACTTTGGTACATTCTTTTTGAATTTATTGCAACTGAATACTTTGATTAGTTTTTGATAGATAGGCAAACCAAGAGAGACATTACATAATACAATTAATCTACAAGTTCAGTTGATGTTATTCAAGTTTTTGCCCATGTGATTCGTCAACCGTCGTTCATCTACAAGTTCAGTTGATGTTATACTAAGAGGTGCAAAGTTGTGTGATTGGAATCAATGTGTTAAAGAGCAACTGTTATAACACCCGAACTTTTGAAAAAAAAAATCAATGCACATAAAGAAAATGCAAAAAAAATGGCTAAGATGAACTCGGATCTTGAGCTACTAGAAGTAAATTGGCAATTAAGAACAAAAGGCTAAAAAATATGTTATACATTTCATGGGTGTTTTTCATCTTCTATCATGTATGTAATGTCTCTCTTGATTTGTCTATCTATTCAAAACTAATCAAAGTATCTAGTTGCAATAAATTCAAAAAATGGTACTAAAGTTGTTTAATTGAACAAACCAAAGGTATGAACATGACAATTATCTCAAAAGAGAAAATTAATAAAATAATCAAAATTACTAATTTACCCACGTTTCGATGTAAATTTTACCCGAACTTCTGTTTTCACTTAACGAGGCTAGCATCGACTGTCAAGCTTTTGTATTAACTTAACGGGGTCATTAGAGACTCGAGGGGTGGTTAAGGATGTGATTCCCTCGTTCTAGTCTTCTTTTACTCGTAGCGGTATCCATTTGTTCGTTTGGGGTTTCATTTGTTCGTTTGAATACTATTGCTTCTGTTTTCACTAAACGAGGCTGACAGTGACTGTCAGGCTTTTGTTTTTCACTGAACGGGACATTCAGGGCTCGTGTGATGATTAAGGAGGTGAATCCCTCATTCTAGTCGTATTTTACTCGTTGCGGTCTCCATTTGTTCGTTTGGGGTTTCATTTGTTCGTTTGAATACTATTGCTTCTGTTTTCACTGAGCGAGCCTGACAGTGACTGTCAGGCTTTTGTTTTTCACTGAACGGGACATTCAAGGATCGTGTGATGATTAAGGAGGTGATTCCCTCATTCTAGTCTTATTTTACTCGTTGTGATCTCCATTTGTTCGTTTGGGGTTTCATTTGTTCGTTTGAATACTATTGCTTCTGTTTTCACTGAACGAGGCTAACAGTGACTGTCAGGCTTTTGTTTTTCACTGAACGGGACATTCAGGGATCGTGTGATGATTAAGGAGGTGATTCCCTCATTCTAGTCTTATTTCACTTGTTGTGGTCTCCATTTGTTCGTTTGGGGTTTCATTTGTTCGTTTGAATACTATTGCTTACGTTTTCACTGAACGAGGCGGACAGTGACCGGCAGGCTTTTGTTTTTCACTAAACGGGACATCCAAGGACTCGTGGGATGATTAAGGAGGTGATTCCCTCATTCTAATCTTCTTTTAATCGGTGAGGTCTCCATTTGTTCATTTGGGCTTTCATTTGTTCGTTTAAAAAGTGTCGTTTTTGTTTTCACTGAACGGGCCTAGCATCGACTAGTGGGATTTTGTTGTCGATGAGTGGGGCTTGCAGCGACTGGTGGGATTTTGTTGTCGATGAATGGGGCTATCAGGAATTCATGGGATGATTATGAACGTGAAGATGGAACCAAAGAAGCAAGACTTATAGTGATAACAAAAACAAGATACCTATCAACGCATTGTCTAATTTTATGAACCACTTTGAGCCAAGAACTATAAAGAACCGCATAAAAAGCTCTTTTTTAGTTAGGCGATCATCGGGTCACAAAATTGCAATTTTAGTTTTTTTTTCTAACCCCGTCTATTTTCAGTTAGAAAGAATGATATTTACAAAACAAAAACAATATGTTGTTTTGGAGTCGAGATCATGCACAAATATGAAGTGTAAAGAGAGAATGAGAGAATCACGGTGTGCCGGAGTGGCATGTTGGTAATTATCGTAATTACGTTACAACGTTTTTGAACTAGTGTAATTATAGTTACACTACAATTTACAAGTAGCGTCATTTTATTACGCCACTTATAGCGCTAGTTGGAAAATATTTTGTAGTGCAATCACGTTATTTGCATGATTACGAAAATGGAGAGGCCCAGAATTGTTAAAAAAATTATATATATTTTATATTGAATTTTGTTTTAAAACATAAATTTTCAAAATGGATCATTGGTGCAATGGAAGAAGTGGTAGTGTATGAAATTAAAGGTCATTGGTTCAATCCCGTTAGCGGTGTATTTATTTTTATGTAAAAAACTTTGTTGTTGTTGGAGCTTTGAAAATGCAACCAAATTGGTAAAATTGTCAAATTATTTAGCACATTGAAAATGCGACCAAATTGGTAAAAATGTGATTTCAAATGCCCTTTTATGTTGTTTCGAGCCCCAAAATTTTAAGAGATTCTTGGAGAAGGCCTACTTCCGGTCGGTCACCGATGACCATCAATGAGAGAATTTATCTTTTTTGCAATACCAACCTTGTTTATAGGTAATCTTCGAGTTATTTAACTCTTGAATCAAATTTGTTTTTACTACACGCAGCTATGTGAAAGAAAAACACTCACTAAGCTATACAAATGAATCCGAAACCTTAGCCTTAACCCGTCATGTACTCAGTACTCACGTTGAACTTAAACTGACCCGTTTGCAGCCTGATCAAAACCGAAGAGAATCCTTACACGCCAATAGAGAAGAGCTTCCATGAAACCGTTATCCAGGCACCAACGCATTTAGTCATCTGCTGCAAGAAATTTAAAGCAATAAAACATATCTTACCTCACAGAATTAACAAAAATGTAAAGTTTGACTTTTATGGTCAAACAGGCTAGTTTGAAATTAAAGATAATATTATGATCCATATTGATAGTTTAAATGTAACATTTTACTTGTTTATAACATTTGTAAAGAAGCTTCATGCAAGATTCAGTTTCTTGGTATTCTAAAGAATCCAAATGAATTTTGAAAAATAAAAATTGACCAGTTGACCACAAAAGTCAACATACATGTAACTTCAAGTCTTCAACCAATCTTTCATACATACCTTTAGCTTGTTGAATAAATCCATTCCCCAAACAGTTAAGACATCTTTGAATCCTAAAATCAAAACAACAATTTAACCGTCAACTATCCGCTTTAATTTGCATTTTTTTCTTTTTTATATATATATTATAATCATTTCGTCACGAAAAAGACAGTTAAAAAAATTTTCAATCCAAATCAAAATTTAGCATAACTTCAGTAAAATTTGAAGGTTAACAACTATTCATTTGACTCTAGTCAAAAGTCAATAAGAGTCATAGGTACACGTATTAATTAGGGGCGTAAACATGCCTAGCCGAGCCCGAGTTCGACTAGGCTCGAGCTCAGCCCGTGTGTTGTTTTTTCAAGCTCGGGCTATTCTCTGTTTTTATTACTTAATGTATATACATTTGTAATTATTTTTTTAATTTAAGAAAAATCTTAAACGAGCGCTAAGCTCGGCTGTGCAGAAACTTAGAAATACACAACACTCAAGCTCGACGAGCCTAAACGAGCTTCCCATACAAGGCTCAAGCTCAGGCTCAATAACTAAATGAGCTTTATTAGAGGCTTGGGCTCGGGTAGAGCTCGAGAAAGATCGGCTTGTTTCAAGCGTTTTATCGATCCGAGCTCGAGTAGCTCTTGAACAGCTCGACTCATTTGCACGCCTAACATTAACAATTTCACCGTCAACTATCCACTTTAATTTACATTTTTTCTCTTTTTTTATATGATAATAATTTCGTCCCGATAAAGACAGTCCAAAATTTTTCATTCCAAATCAAAATTTAACATAACTTTCATGTAATTTGAAGATTAACAACTATTCATTTGACTCTAATCAAAAGGCAATAAGAGTCATAGGTACACATATTAATTAGGGGTATAAACGAGCTGGGCCAAGCTTGAGCTCGACTAGGCTCGAGCTCGATCTTGGCTCGTTTTGAGCACTTTTTCTAAAGCTTGAGCTCGGCTCGTTTGACTCACAAGAGCTCAACCTCGGCTTGTTTCGAGCTCTTTTTCTAGAGCTCAAGCTCGGCTAGTGAGTTGTTTTTTCAAGCTCTGGCTCGGCTGATTTATTTATTTATTAATTAACTTATATTCGTTTGTAATTATTTTATATATTTCAAGAAGAAACCTTAAACGAGCCTAAGATTGGCTCGAGCTCGGTTGTGCCGTGTGAAACTAATACACAAGGCTCAATGAGCCTAAACCAGCTTCCCATAACTAAATGAGCTTTATTTGAGGCTCGAGCTCTAAGAAACTAGACCTTTTTATTGATCCAAGCTCCAAGAGCTCACGAGCAGCTTGACTCGTTTGCACGCCTAATATTAACGGAGTTTTTGTTTCTCGAAGATGGAAATGAATATACCTATGTCCATCACAAGTAGGGCAAAGGCATGGATTAATGAACACAGGATCATACAATGGAGACCACTCTATTGTAGCATTGCCTTTGCATAATTTACACATGTAAAATCCTGTTGATTTGCATGCATCACATGATCTTGCATTCTTTTTCACCATAGATGATGATGATCTAATTTGTTTCTGCACCAAAATAATAATAAAATCATTCGCAGCACAAGTAATTAGCGGAAAGGTACAACCCAAATTCTTCGTAAAAATTAGGGCTGTCATTTTTACCCGAACCCTATCTAAAGCCAAACTTAAATGGGTCGGTTATTAGGTAACTTTTTCTCTGCAAAAAACCTGAACAACCCCACCCGAAAACCCCCCGAACATTAGTCATTTTTTAAGATGTGTTTTGGTTTGGAGTTTTTTGGTATTTGGAATATTAAGTTTTGAATTTAAAGTTTGTTTTGGGACTTTTGAGCATTATCATATCATATTGTCAAATGATGTCTAAATTTTGAAGATTATTTTTTTAGTAGCATGATGAATTTCCTTTTTGTGGGGAAAAAACCTTTTTTTTTTTCATTTTACATTTAAACCTGACAAGCAAACAACCCAAACCCAAGTGACTCGAACTGAATAAATGGGTTGGTTATCGGTCACTTGTTCCTAGCAAAAAATATGATAACTTTTTTAGTAGCATGATGAATTTCCTTGATATTTTGTCGGAAATTTTTTTTTCATTTTGCATCTAAACCTGAAAAGCGAACAACCCAAACCCAACTGACTCGAACCGAATAAATGGGTCGGTTATCGAGTCACTTGTTCCAAGCAAAAAATCTGAACAACCCGACCCAAAAACCAACAAAAAACCACTCTTAGTAAAAATCAACAAGCCGAACCCGACAAGCCCGAATTTTGATGATATTTTGTGAAAAAAAGAAAAAAAAAACATTTTACACCTAAATGTTCCTAGCAAAAAATCCGAACAACCCAACCCAAAAACCAAAAAAAAAACACTCTTAGTAAAAATCAACAAGCCGAACCCGACAACTCCGAATTTTGATGATATTTTGTGAAAAAAAGAAAAAAAAAACCACTTTACACCTAAATCCGAAAACCGAACTAACCCGGCCCGAATAACCCGAACTTTAAATGGTCCATTATCGGGTCACTTTTTCCTAGCAAAAAACCTGAAAAACCCAAAACCGAAAAGCCCGAAAGAAAAAAATTGGGTCTTTCTTGTTAATTTCCCCAATTGAATCTTTAAAAAGTGAAATTAAGCAATCAAGTAACAAGAATTCGTGCTAATTACCCTTTTGTGCAGAGTGATTAATGTGGATGAAATTGCAGTGATGGAGAAGATGCCACCTATGGTTATAGCTGCCCCTTTGGCTAACGTACGCAGCAGCGGTGATATATTTACATTACCGCCGCCGCCGTCGGCAGCTGAAGCCATTACCGTGAGGTTTCTCAATTGGGGTTTATCTTTTGACGCCAATTTTTTTTTTTTTTCTAATTTGAGATTTTCGTTCTGTACCTAATAGACTATGCTGTCTTAACTGGACCCATCAATTTTATAGTTTGGCTTGGACATTCTCCCGAGAAATCATATCGTTGACTGTCACTTGAAAGTCGTTGAGCCACCATAAAAGTTAACCTTTCTAGCGTAACATACCGTGGGACGAAACCCGAAAAACTCGAGATTCTAACTGACAACCTTACAAAAGGCCTAGCTCAAAAAGTGGTTTTACGACTTTATCGTCATACATATTTAGTTAAAAACAGGTATTTTTGTTTCAAGCAATAGATTAAAAGTGTTTTCTTTTTCATTCAAGAAAAAGAAATCAAACTTAGAAAACAAATCAGGTGACGTTCCATCCAAGTCGCCGAAACATGTAGGGCGCGAGGGGCGTCAAAGGGCGAAGGCACCATGGGTTTGATGGGTGTGAGGGGCCGGTCTATTTTCTAACCAATCGCCTCTTAACTTATAATTTTTATTCAAAAAAATTATACTTTTAGTTAAAGCGTTACGTGTTTTTTGAAAGAAACACTAGTAACAGCTCCCATGCCAACGTAACAGTGATTGTCATTCACTTTTACACTTTTAAGTTAAACAAGTACATGTAATGTAACAAGAATGTTCAGCCTCTAATCTTTATTATCACTAGTTACTAATTTTTGACTTTGTTGGTCAAACTAGTTATCTAGAAATTAACATTTTGACAAAATATTCAAGTAAAAGAATAAAATAAATATTTTTTCAGGATAAGTTAAAATGAAAAAATGTAAAGAGAATTAAAGAAAGTGAAGCCCATAATTAAATGCCCCCTCTGCTACAGGTCCATGCACAGTACCATGCACTTTACAACTTATGTTATAGTATAGTTTATCTCAAATGTTTTGCAACAAGAAACCTACCAAAGATCTATCAAAGCTGTAAATATTTATCTTGTTTTTAGATCTCAAAACCTTTTATCACGTATAAAGTAGGGAAAAAAATCAAACCTTTAAAGATTTGTAGGTGTAAACATTTTACAGACAGATCTTGCAAAGATTAAACCTAGCTTTAAAGATCTTCTTTCTGGTCCCTAAATGTTTTTCAAATAGAGCCAAAAGTTAATATTATAACACGCAAATCACACATCAAACGTAGACATAAGAGTGCAACATTTGTGATAGTGTGTTAGTTTATTTCGGCTTTTGTAGCTTGAGAGAACAGGTTAGTCTTATGAGAGTTGTTTTACAAAAGCTTATTTATCTCATGCACATGCTTCCTATTTATAGGGAAGTATGGCATGAGACATACTCTATTATAACATAGCCCAATTAGCTTTATGTACAAGTGGCCTTTGGCCCAATACAACATAAACAAAGACAGGCCCAAACTAAGTACAATATAAAAGACTAATTAATATACAAAACGAGGCCCAACACATTGGTTATGGATAAGACCAGAAGTGGACTTCAGTCTTCTGAGCAATCCATTGCAAGTGAGCTCATGAATAGTTTCCAACCACTCATGCAACAAAATACAAATTTGTAAGCTTTTTTTCATATACAAAGTACAAACAATATCAATTGGTATGAGATGCCAAGGTTTACGAATACCAACCTTTAAGTAGTTAAGTTTTGTGTGGCAACTTTTAGGTATCGATCGGAGCAACACATAACGGAATAACTCTCTCTCTCTCTCTCTCTCTCACACACACACACACAACTAGACAAGTGAATTTTAAGTGTTTTAGTCAAGGTGGCCTACGTTAACATGCTGCAATGAGGGTTTCTTTATATGTTCTATACAAATATTAAAATACAATGATACGGTGTGTGTGTGTGTGTAAAGATACAATTGGCTTAAATGACTTATAGGGACCATGAAAAGTTGAAAACATAAACAAGTCTTTCCTCCTCAAGAAAATGCGTCGCTCCCATTTGTCTTCTAAATGTCAACCAAATTAAACCCAAAAGGCCTTCACAAACCTAACAGCAAACGCCCTACAAAGAAAGTACGAAAAGATCCTAAACTATCCTCTTATTGATCAAGTTAAAAAAACACACACACACAACATATAGATCACTATTCACTAAATGTTGTTTGTTGAGACAATTAGGTAGGTGCAAAGATATGCTAGTTGGTAAGGATATGATGTAGAATATTGATTCCTAAATGTTGAGGTTGATGGTGGTGGGGTTGTGAGGCCAGAATGTATGGGACATATATGTTATGGAGGATTGAAGGTCCCCATAAAAATGCCACTTTGAAGCACGACATTTTCTGGTACGTGTGTGTTGTTAACTGAAGAAGATGCAGCTCAAAAGTGGGAAAGGATAAGATTTTGTAGTGTCATATATACAAAGTGAACCAAACAAACAAACAAATCAAAGAATATCACATAAGATGACATATATCCTGTCAATGCTAAAAAGAGAAGATTTTTGTGTTCATTTGGTTGTTTTCTTTTGTGTGTCACAATATCCCTCCATCACAAACCAAATTCTTCTTCTCTTCTACCATTTTCTCAAATCACAAGGTTTTGTTTTGTGTTTTATTCAGATTTATTATGTGAAATCATTAAGGGTCGTTTAGTCATTTTATGTCCACTTAACTGGAAAAACTAGCGTCCGTCCATTTTAGAAAAATCCATGTGCAGACGGTTACAAACTATTGAAAACCATAGACGTAATTTCTCGAAGATAGGGATCAAACTTGCAATATGAACATACCACAGGAACAATCCGTATAATTAACTCCGTAAAATATTTAACTACACTTACATCAATTTTATACTTTAAAACTTTTTAACATCTTTAAAGTATATATATATAAGCTTTCCTTATAATTTATAACATATTAATAAATTCAATATTGATGTGGGTAAACCACTATAAAATTGTTTCGGGTAATCAGTCTCGTATTATATAATAAGATACACGTAGCATATCCATAAGAAGATTAAAGTCCATGCTTGTCTTTGGAAATGGTCGCGGGGTGGGAATGTGGTATTGGGGTATGTTCAGTACCGACATGATCATCACCCTGCGCTTTTGGTACCAAGTCAAAACCTTCCCGATCGACATATATGCATATACTAGAGTCTAGAGACATCATATATATGCATATATGAAGTAAAACAATTATATAAAAATTAATATGTTGCACGGCAAATCCGTGGGCATGAGCATCTTTGTTTCTTACAGCTTGATATCTCTTGCAATTATGGCTAACTATATAAAAATGATCAAAAGCACACTCTCCTTTATATCCACCGTTGGAAAGAGGTGCCTTTTTCACTTTTGCAAGGGTACGTTTGACCATCTTCAAACGGTGGAAAATAATATATTTACATAATTATTAAATATTAATAAATTATTAATTGACTACCTCAATTGCATCTAAATCCATTCCATACTTTGAAACTTAACTATGGAATCCCATGTACTTGCATGTAGTGATTACCATTAGGGATATATTGAAAATTTGAAATGGTTTGAAAGAGTTAAATAATTGTCTTATGTATTGGCAATCATGTTGAGGGTTTGATTCAGTTGGTTTTAACAAAAGTTTTTGATCAATCACTAACAGTGGTTTTGAAAAAGAGAAACTGAACCGGTCGGGTTGGGTGAGACGACTGGTTTTCATAGTTTACAGTTTGATGGTTCAGTTATGGTGATTTTAGACAAAAGAAAATTATTTTAAAAAAATAATTTTTTTATTAAATTTAAAAAACGTAAGGTTTGTTAATGAATATTTCGAAAATAAAAATTTAGTAATAATAATAATTGTTAACAAACAGCTGATCCAAGCTTCAAAACATACAGCGTCCAACCTTTAGACTATTCACTGTGGAGACTGGAGAGGCTTCGTCGCCCCTCCACGTCATCACCACGTAGAAAATGGGGTTTTCAAACCTCTTTTCATAACGCACCGCTACGATTTAAACCCCTTTTACCATGTTATATATATGTGTATCTTCACCATACCGTCCCAACCCAAGCCGCTCCTTTTCGATCCGCCCATAACAAAGGGTCTTAAAAGCGGAGTATATGCATTCCAAACCAATTAAAAAGGTGACTTTCTTTGCTTGACAAATAAGTTAATAAGTTATGGTGGTGAAAGTTAAAGTATTTAGTAGGTAACAATTAAAATGTTGTTGGTAATGTGTTTTCTTTCTATCAAAACTTTGAATATATTTGAATATTCATATACTGGTAGTAGATTTGGAGCCACTAAATAAACAAATAAACATAATGTAATAACAAAAAATACTTTCTCATTAAAAGCCTGTCTCCCCACATACACATTATACATATATAAAAAACCACGGAAAACAAATTATAATCTCCCATTCCTTATTTCTCTCTTCCATCACCCCATGATCATGCCAACCATAACAAGAGATGATCAATCCGACTACGACAGCTGCTCGTCCATCACCATGCCAGACTCCAGCAGGAGCTGGACGAGCAACGCTAGTGTCAGCAGTCGCCGGATATCAGTATTCAGCGACTGCTCTAACAAACCACACAAGGCAAACCAAGCTGCATGGGAGGCCATAAATCGTCTACGTAGTGAAAAAGGTGGCCATGTAAGTCTAGACCATTTCAAGATATTGAAACGGGTCGAGTCAGGCGACATAGGGAACGTGTACTTGTGTCAAATCCGGAATCCAGTGGCAGGTTTGCCGAATAACTTGTATGCGATAAAAGTGGTGGATAGGGAGGCGTTGGCTATTAGGAAAAAGTTGCAAAGAGCGGAGATGGAGAAGGAGATCTTGTCAGGTTTGGATCACCCGTTTTTACCGACGCTTTATGCCGAGTTTGATGCTTCACATTATTCGTGTTTGGTTATGGAGTTTTGTCCCGGTGGTGACTTGCATGCTGCCCGGCAAAGGCAGCCGGCAAAACGTTTTAGGATTTCATCAGCCAAGTAAGTAAACATATTATTATTATTATTATTATTATTATTATTATTATTATTATTATTTGCTTAGAAGGTTTGTAATTAATAAAAGAGTGTTTAGTCCAATAATTTCAAATTTGCGATTTTCGTCCATGTGGTTTCATTTCACTTTCAGTTAAACCCGAATTCACTAATCTCGTTAAGTCTGGTCGTTAAACTTATCAGCGTGTTCTTCACGTGAGGGGCAGTTTTGTCCCTTTTTCCCAAAATACACCCCAGCTCCTCACGTGAGGGGCTTGCGAATTAGAACTGGGGTTTATTTGGGGAAAAAAAATAACAAACTGCCCCTCAGGTGTAGGACACGCTGATGGGTTTAACGACCAGACCTAACGGGGTTAGTGAATTCGGGTTTAATTGCAAGTGAAATGAAAACACAACGACGAAAATCACAAATTTGAAACAATTGAACTAAAACCGTAAATTTAGACAAAACACATGGACGAGACCACAGTTTACTCTTAATAAAATTTGTAGTTTGCGTTCGACAGGAATGATTGTGGTTTACAGTATTTTAATATGTTAGATGATGATTTAGGATTTTAGGCCGAAAATGATATAACAAAGCAACATTTATAAAGGATATATATAAACTTGTATAATATTAAATTTATTGAATAAAATAACATGAAATTATGCTTTTATTAAATATATGTCCATTGTATTGTTCTTTAATTTTGTCTTTATATATACCTTAAAGTCTTATAATCAGAATTCTTAAATAAGAGAAATAGTATAAGTATCGTAAAAGTAAAATGATTATATGGCTGATAGTACAAATTGTATAAGCTTGTAGAAGTATTTATGAATGCAAAATAAACAGTGTTTTTTTTTATTATCTATATTAGTGTGAAAAAAAAAAGAAAGAAAAATTCTGTTGGATTTTATTTTATATACTGTAAATCAGCTTCGTATTTTACGAGGGATCTATGGTTGAATTATTATGATTACGATATTTTTAAATAAAATTGTTTATATTCTGTAATGCATATAAAATGTTTCTTATATATGCGAAGAAACTACGTCTACGTTACTGTAGACAATACAATTTATTAATTTTATAAAATAGTTTTAGTTTTTATGTTGAGTTATTTTGCTAACATATATATGTTTTCTAATCATTTTAGGTTTTATGCTGCGGAAACGTTGGTAGCCCTAGAGTATCTTCACATGATGGGCATAGTTTATCGAGATCTTAAGCCCGAAAACGTGCTTGTTAGAGAAGATGGTCATATAATGCTCTCAGATTTTGATCTGTCATTAAAATGCGACGTTGTCCCTAAACTTGTTCAGTCTAAACCTGACGCATCTAGACAACTTGACCACGACGATAATAGTGACCATGACCATAACCTAAAATGTTCAACACCCTCTTGTGTTACCCCAATACAACCTGTCCTAACGTCATGTTTCTCATTACGAAGAACCAAATGCACCCCTCCAACCACCATAATCACTGAAACAATCAGGTTTCAAGAATACAACACTGAGTTAGTGGCTGAACCCCTAAACGCAAGATCAAAGTCATTCGTGAGAACCCACGAGTATTTGGCCCCCGAAGTGATCTCAGGCCAAGGTCACGGGAGTGCTGTCGATTGGTGGACCCTAGGGGTTTTCTTGTACGAATTATTATATGGGATCACACCCTTTAAGGGTGAGAACAATGAGAAGACACTCATCAACATATTGAAGCAACCACTAAGTTTTCCAGGAATTGGTGTGAGTACAAGTAAAGAATATGAAGAAATGGTGAAAGTGCAAGATCTTATTGCAAGACTACTAGTGAAGAACCCTAAAAAAAGAATTGGCAGCTTGAAGAGTTCCATAGAGATTAAAAAGCATGAGTTCTTTAAGGGTGTTAATTGGGCATTGATTAGGTCAGTTAGGCCCCCAGAGGTCCCAAGTGAGATGATGAAGGTGAGAAATAGAGTAGTTGTGGTGCCCAAGCTCATGAGCAAGAAACAAAGAGATGCACCATTTCAAATCCCTACTCATCATTTTGACTACTTTTAGAATAAAGATATATGTATGTAAATAAAGATCAACTAATTCTAGGCTAGACTTGCTTTTTGGTTGTTAATTTTCGATTTTTACTTCGTTTAATGTTAATACATACATGAGAGTACAAATCGTTATAACAATGCTCTATCGCATGAAGGAAAATTAGATTTGATAAAAAGGATCTGGCCGGTGATTGCATTCGTTTAATCTTTAGTGATTGACTCGCAACTGTTTTTTTCGTTCACAAATAGAATGTTCTAGTGGGAAACTAGTAAACTAAAGGTTTTATTGAATCTATAGGAGCCCCGAGCCCTAAAAATACATTCCATTTATATGTTCATACCTTAGCATTATATATCTATGATTTAAAGACTATATTATAATTACGTATAGCTAGTTCAATTTTTTTACACAAGTAAACGCAGAGCTAGAAACTAGTTGTATCGATGTTGATTTATAAAAAAAACAAAAGAAAAGAAAAAAAATCATATGTTAAGTATTTAGTTTGAGAAAAAGTTAGATCATTGACATGTGATTAACAAATTACAAAGCACTTTTTGGAATATTTACTACTTGCAGTCATGGATTTCTTGCATATACTTTTTATTTAAATTCATATTATATGAGCAAATTGTAGCTGCAAAGTGTGGGGCAACTCATTATAGTTTTCTTTTTTTTCTCTCTCATGAATTCATGTGATCACCATTATTACTTACCTCCTCAATCATGAAAAAAAATTAAAATCTTAGAATTCAAAAAAAACATCTATAAAAGTGGTAGCCCAAATTTTCAAACTACCACCAATACGGTAATACCCAAGTGAATCTTTTTAAAACGGAATGTCAACTGTCTATTAATTTTAACACTCTAGTCATGGCTCATCCAAGAATACCATCAATGAAGAAACTCATCATTATAGGTAAACTAGCTTGAGTCATGTTTCAAACGTACGACAATAAAATTCAAGCCTTGAATATTACCCCTATGCCATTAGACCACAAGACTAACCGCATAAAATTATCAAACTGTATAAATCCTAAGCCGGCTGAACCATACCAATTTGTTTTCAAACTACTTGACTGCCAACTTTTAGCTTTCTTTAATTTATCAAGTAATTAAACATTAAATCAAATACTTAGTTCACAGTTTTAATTTAATTTGTACTACAAACTTATACACAACATAGATTTAAATTTAATTTAAAAAAATGATTATGAATATATATACTTTACTAGATTGTATGAGTCCAAAAAGACAGTAGTCAAAACAAAATAATGAAGCATCCAAGTGGAGGATGTTATGATTTCATCATTCAAAAAGACTCTTCATGAATTTTGGGTCACTTTGTCAGCTAACAGTTTGCATGCGGCACTCCCTTTTTTCATCCCTCTTCTCCTTTTTTTATTCTTTTTCTAAAAGAACAATGCTAATCCTTTTATTTTGGTTTGTCTTAAAAAAATATTTATTTATAAGACAATATTTCAAGTTTATCTTGTATCATTAATCATTATAATGTATCAAAATGTAATAGCCACACGTATTTAAAACTACGTGTCTTTTTTTCTATTGAACACTTGAAATGAAACGAGTGACAATCTTATTGATCTGATTTATAACATTTTCGATGGATATTATCAGCATGATATGCTGATAAGATTCAGATAATATTTCTTCCAAATTGATATGGTATTTGTTGGTACCATGAACAATCTATCGGTTACCTGTCGTAAAATTGAAAGATTAGATTTTCTAGATAAGTTCTATATATAAAGTTGTCGGAAAATATATTTGTTTGTGTCGGAATTCTCTATTATATTTACATTTTAGATGTTTCAGATTTTCACATTCTAATGTTTCTTGATATCATCTAAGACCAATGCTAAATACATATCATCTTGGTTCCTTTATACGGGATAGTGTACACATAGAGAGTGAAATAATAATTTAGTGTTTAACAATAGAAGATCGAACTTAAGCAAAGGTCAAGTTAATGGGATTTAATCTATTTTGCTTCTTCTCCCATTTTGAACAATTAGAACTACCTCGATACTCAAGTGAGCCTTTTTAAGACGAGATATCAACCGTTAACCGTTAATACTGATTTTGACACTTCAGACCTAACTTACTTTGAAACACAATTAAAGAGAAAACCCATTACTATAGGAAAACCCTATTGTGCAAGATTTCAAACCTGAGACTATAAGAACCATCACTCGCGTGTCAATGGATCTGAAGACACACATACATAGACATGCTCATACATTACAAACATAATGTATTCTTGTTGACTTGATTGTCAGTGACTGATCTCGGGACTCTCTCAAAACGAGTTGACTATAACAGTATATTTAAACTAGTTACATGATAAAATATAAGTTACACGAGTTGACTAATCACCAAAAGTTATCGTGAAATTTTCAGACAAAACAGTTAATTTTATTTTGGGTTTCATTGGATTCATCGGCAAAATTCGGAAAAAGTTAAAAGAAAATTTATTTTGTGAGGTCCGACGATATTCAAGTTTATATATTTACGTTGTCGTCTGTTTATTGGGATTTCATGTATCCATCAAACGGGTTTTGTTTCGGTGATACTTATATTTTTGTCGTGGTAACGCCATGTACTAAACGCCAAGATTACAACAATCACCAACCAATGACAAAAGTTTCATCATCTAGAATATTATTTTAGAAAACACATGAACAACGAATCTTCACTAAAACATTGAAAAAATGGACATGAAAATCACTTTTACCAAATGTATCGATGCAAGTAAACATGGTGCTAATTAAGCATTATGAGAAACCTGCAAGGATTTCATGAGATATTTTGGCATGAAATAGGCAAGAAAATGTGACACCATTGGCATGATATTTGCACCATTTCAAAGGAATATGACAAAACTTAAGACGAAATTTTGTTTCATACATTGATACATATCCAAAAAATCATTTTAAAAATATATCACAATATATTTCATTTGACTGCATGCAATCAAACTATTCCATATAACTAAATTCATATTAAACAAAGACTGATATATAGTATATTGTTTTTTTTTCTTTTTCTTTTTCTTTTTTTTTTTTTGCCAGCAATCAATACGCCTTTATCCCATTTGTTTTTGATACATTCAGTTTCCTAATCCCAGATGCTGTGGAGTTTCTAAATAAGGTTTAACTAGCTATCATTCATAACTGACACATATTTTAACTACATGTAACATAGCAATCATTGTCACGTCACCATAGCTAGATACGTGTGCCAATATCATATCGTTAAGACCAACCGTAACAACTTATATTCTTATTATAAAATTATAGAATTACCTTTATGAACACTATATTCTTATTGAAGATTGGAGCGTTTTTGGTCCATTATAAAAGCTCTTATTTTATTCTTTTGTTCTTGAATCTATGAAGGATTATAAAGTGATGTTCAAATCAATAATTCATCTTGATTAAGAAAGGGAACAAACTTAATTTAGTTGACTTGTATTGGAAATGCATAAGAACAATATTAGAGCACATCGCGAGAGATCGAAAAATTGTAGGGCATTTGTTTCAACAAATGTCAACTCTCTAATTAGGGAAGAATATGCAACTATACAAAGCCTTTTAATATGGACCAACGAAAGCAATCGTTACAAATCCATATTATAATAAATAAATAACTTTATCCGACACGCGTTGTTTTTCTATAAGATCAACTCTTATTTCTCCCGAACATTTGAGATCCTATATAATCTCTTTAAACTTACAAGCATTTCATGTTTATATGTCATAAAAGTTAAAAGCTCATTTGAGATCCTCCTGTAATTGCTCCAATTTGAAAAATGTATATACATTGTCTATATGACATTAAAAGAAAAAAAAAAGACTAATCAAACATTGCAAACAACACCAGGCACAATGTACAAAAAAATCTGTGTCACTTTCATTCACGTCTAAACGAACCTTTAAAAATGTGTTTATTTTGGTTCAAGCCTAAACAGGATGTTTTAGAAAAGCATTGCTTTCATTCAAGAAATAAATGAACAATTATTTCTATTCATTATCTACATATATTAGGATTATGTTCAAAAGCTAGCCTATAGATAAAGTCCTTGTTATTTAGGCACGTGGCGAAGTATAGTTTGTGGCCTGGGTCACCCCCACCCACCCTGGCGTGTTTTCGTTTAGGCTTTGCCATTGTTCATGTTCATTTATTATGGAAAAAAATGAGAATGGGTATGCCAGTTATGTATAAAATAAAAATGGGTAAAAATAGCATTTGGTTCTGGCTCCATGCATGCAAATTATTGAAGCATTATTGTGTCTTCGGATTCTTAGGGAATAAATTTGTATATATTGCTCCTGAATCAATGGATACTTTTAATTTCAATTTGTCATTAGCTTAATTATGGGTTAAAATGTGGCGGGAAATGCTTCAAGAATGGTGGTCCATAATTGGTTCTTTGGAGTTCTATCCAATCTGAGCATCAGTATTGTTTTTCTACAGTTAATATTCGTATTCTAGTATGGACCGAAGGTCACCAAATTATAGATGTCGCCATACATGTGTGTTCTTTGCTACAAACACACACACACACATATAGGTGAACAATGACGCAAGGTTAAATAAATACGCAACATATATATATACATATATATATATATAACCAATTAATTACATACAATAATAAACCATTGCGCGGTATATATGACTAATTACACATAATAATCATCTAGCTAACATATATAAATAATTATGCAACAAAGACTGCGAACTTATGATAATAATTGTGTAACCTATATATTTTTCAATTCCACATAGTATCTTTGAACATTAACAGTACGTTGTTTGTGTTTAAATATTTTCACACACAATCACAATTCACAAACACACATATATAAGGATGTAAACGAGTCGAGTCGAGTCAAGCTCGTCAGAGCTTGAGCTTTGTTCGGTTTACTTAACAGAGCTCGAACTCGAGCTCGTATAGAGCTCTATTATTAAATTCGTGCTCGACTCGTTTATTACTAAATTATATTTTTTTAGATATTTTTAAATTAATATCTTTATAGTTCTATTTTTATATATAACGTAATATATATTGTTTAATTATTTTATCTTAATTATATATATATATATATATATATATATATAATACTTTGATAAAAATTATATGAGCAAAAGGCTCATCTGGACTCGCAAGCTAGTTTGAGCTTGATATATGAAGTTTAGGCTTAAGATCATTCATCAAATGAGCCTCAATTCATAAGAGCTCAAACTTGTGCACGGGCTTGTTTAAGCTTGATATATTTGAATCGAATTTTTAGCTGCTCGGCCTCGAGTGCCTCACGATGGTGAGAAAAAGAGGGGGGGGGGGGAGGCGTGCATGCACAAACAAAAGATTTGTAAGGTTCCATAAACTTCATGTAAGAGGAGATTACACCCAACAAACTAACATTTTCAGAAAAGAAAGAAAAAACTAGAAGACTACATGACAAGAGAGACAAACATATAAAAAGGAAGAGAAACAAATTAAAAATGGCCATCAAAGCACATGCTTATCTTCCACAAATTCATTTGCATCCTGTAAAAACAGAAAAAGAAATCTTTATACATCAATCAAAAAAGAATAAAAGAAAAAAAAAACTAACAAAACACAAACATCATTTTAAAAAAACGAAAATATTACTAAATTAATTACCTCAATTACTCCTTGGTGCTTTGCATTTGTAGCATTCCATCCTGCTTGCATAATTGTGAAGCCCACAACCTAATCTGCTTGAAATCAAACAATATGTGAACAAAGACTAAGTAACACTTCACATATACTTAATCATTTATTTCACTTGAGAATCTTAATTATACCTGTTGCAAATCCAGTCTCTGGTTTTCCAGCCTGGAACAACACTAGCATCATAGCCATATGCGTTAGGAGAAGCCATCATTGCACTATAATCTCTAAGGGCACCACATATATAGCACGCGGTTCTACTTGCGTAATTGTGTGTACCGCAGTTGAATGTGGCACAATACCAGTCGCCAGCTAAGATGTCCGTTCTATTCGTCCCATAATATGACACCTCATCTGGGGTGGCGAATTTAGGACAATGGCATCTTTGACAAGCGTCACGTTTCTTGAAGTTCAAATGTTGGCATGCAGCACACATCCAATCTCCACTGCTCATTTTCTTTTGTTAAGTTTTATAACCTGAAAATAACAAAGAATATTAATCAAAACCATCACATTATTTTTCATCTCATTTAAAGGCATTGTAAATGCCAATTTCTTAATGTTGTACACACCTTAAGAATGTGTTATGTTTTAATCAAGGACTGGTGAAAGCAAAATAGCAAAAGAAGAGAGGATATGTTGATATTTGAGTTGGTGATTTTTTGATTGAAACTTGAAGGGGTTATATACTTGCCAAAAGATTCTAAAGCATGGGACCCATGAAAGAACATGAAGTGTTAATATTTATTCCAAGCCATTTTTGGTAGTGTGTTTGCATATGGCCTCCTTGGAATGGGATTCCAAAAGTAGTAAAAGGGCCATTCAGTTTAAGATAAACCTTTCTAATAAGTGTTATTTCCATGCTCAACTGCAAATATACGCCTCGTGTTCGGGTTCACGTGTCTGACATGATTTTTAGGATTGGGTTGTGTCAAATTTTCAAGTTCGTATCCATATTTTGTTTTAAATTAGTTAGTTTTATGTTATTTATGACGTTTGCCCTGTTTTTCGAAATCAATTTTGGTGAACCATTAATACGGCATGTTCTATAGCCTAAATGTAAACATGAGTATCAGTTAAAGATCATAAAATCTTGTATGAATATATAGCATAACATGTATAAATAAATTCATTTAAGATTCTTATTCAGTTAAAGAATAGGCTCAGTTTTCTTTGTGTTATTGCCATCTGTCTTAAATCCTTAATCCATATGCTATCCTAGCTCCTACATGATAAGTAATTAAACTTAGAAAAAAGGTTTAGATGAAGGAAGCAATGTACCAATGAATGAAACAAAATCACAAGAATGCCCCTCTTTACATGATTCCTCTTGCATTATTTGGGTAAAGAAAGGCTTTAAGTTATTCTCTTTGTTGTTGCTATTTCCACTTGCAGTCATGATATATTATCAGGATCACAATTGTTAAGAGAAAATCACCCAAATTTCTACATTGTATTGAAATATTTTATTATTTAGGTTTATTTGTATCAATTAAGTCTTTAATAATATTGCATGGCATGGACAGTGGCCTGGCTCTTTACCACCTTAACCGCGCCACACATATACATAGAAACCATAGCCGCCACTTAATTCAATACCTAGGCAGGGCGGTTGTTATGGTTTATTCGAGACAACCGTTAATCTCTCAAGAACACAAGAGAAGAAGAGAAAATAGACCCAAATTAATAATAACGAGATTACAATATATAGGAAAACAAAGACGAAAAAATAGAAAAAGGTAAAAAAAAAATAAGAAAACATAATTTGACTATAATAAGGAAACTAAATAAAAGATAACTTAATAGTAATAAACTTATTAATATAATAGGATCGTATTAGCGGCCTGTCACCGCCACTTTTTGTAGCATTTCTTCCCGCGTCGTCAACTCCTATCGCTTCGTTAGGTTTTTGTTTTCTTTTTCATATTACCCATTTTATTTCTAATAAATTTTCGTTTCAGTTCAAGATTTTGGTCTTTCTTAATTGTTATCATGACAGATTGACATCTCTATATATTATCTTCCTTTTTCTTTTATTTACCCGTAGCTCACTTCAATTTCTTCATTGCATCACTTCCTTTGACTTTTGAGTGCTAGTGTTTTGGATTTTCTTTTAATGCCAAAATCCCCAAATAGTTTACATCCTTTGTGATCTCTAACCTAAGACATTCCAAGCAGCCACCCACAATGGTGTAATTAAAGTATTAAAGATTATTAAAGCATTAGTTTATGAAAGAACGGTGGCGGCTCAACTTGTGACTAAAGAACGAGAAATCGGCATGGAGTTCTAAAGAAATTTTGGCATGAAATTGGCAATAAAATGTGTTAAGATTGGCATGAAATTGCTTCCTCAAATTCCATGACATTTTGGAATCTAGTATTGGCATGAAATTTGCATCTTTTCAAAGAATATGACAAAATTTGACTCAAAATTTTCCCAATCCAAAAAAAATGTTTTAAAAATACATCATTAGATATTTAACTTGTACTCATTCTAATATTTAATCAAAATATTCCATATGACTTGCTCATTTAAACTAAGTTGTAAGTTAATTTCTTTAGTTAGCTGCGCCTAAATGTGTCCAAAAGACATATATCGAAATTGTATGTAATAAGATATAAAACCAGTGCAATATCATTTAACTTAACATAATGTCATAGACTAGTTTACTTTGAAGCAAAAAAAAAAAAGTACAAGGTTACATTATGATGAAAAGAGAGAAAAAAAAAAGATGATCATTGAGGCACATGGTTGATTATCTTCCTCAAGATTCATTTGCATCCTGAAAATAAAAATAAAAAAGTTGCAATCTAAATACATTAATCAGAAAACATAATTTAGAAAATAAAAGTTTTACTTGATTACCTCAATTACTCCTTGGTGCTTTGCATTTGTAGCATTCCATTCTGCTAGCATAATTGTGCAGTCCACAGCCTAATCTACTTGAAATCAAACAATATATGAACGAAGATTTTAAGTAACATTTCACATTAACTTAATCTATTTCACTTGAGAATGTTATTTATACCTATTGCAAATCCAATCTCCGGTTTTCCAGCCTGGAACAACACTAGTATCATACTCATACGCGTTTGGAGCAGCCATCATGGTACCATAATCTCTAAGTGCACCACATATATAACATGCGGTCCTACTCGCGTAATTGTGTGTCCCGCAGTTGAATGTGGCGCAATACCAGTCTCCGGCTAAGATTTTCGTTCTATTCATCCCATAAAACGCCACCTCATCCTGGGTGGCGAATTTAGGACAATGACAACTTTGACAAGCGTCTCGCTTCTTAAAGTTCAAATGTTGACATGCAGCACACATCCAATCTCCACTGCTCATTTTCTCTTGTTGTAAGGTTGATTTATAACCTGAAAATACCAAATAAAGAACCATCACATTTCATATCATTTAAAAGCTAGCATTGAAATTGTCAATCTCCAAAGAAAGAAGAAAATACCTTGAGAATGTGTGATATTGTGAGGAAAAAGAAGAGAGGATATGGCAATATTGAGTTGGTGATTTTCTTGATTGAACGAAGGGTTTATATACTTGCCAAAAGGCTCTAAAGTATGGGACCCATATAACCAAATGAAATATTAATCCTTTTTACAAGACATTTTTGGTAGTGTCTTTGCATATGGCCTCCTCGGAATGAGATTCCTGAAGTAGGAAAAATGCCATTTTGTTCAGATAAACCTTTCTAATAAGTTTTATCTTGGTTAGATAAACCTTCCATGCATTTGTTAACAAATTTCATCCCTACCAAAGTTTCATGTATTTGGAGTGAGTCGAGTGCATTAAACGGTCAAGTTGGATTTATTTGAGCCGACAGGTCACCATGAATCGGACCAAATGGTTGAAAAGGCCACGAAATCTTGTATCGATTTAGGCTTTCACATTCGTTGAGCCCGCCTTGGGAGTGACATAAACGGTTAGGTTGGATTTATTTGAGCCGACTGGCCGGTCACCATGAATTGGACCAAATGGTTGAACCAGATTTAAAAAAATAACTTTTTTTCTTCCAAAATCTCATTTACTAATTCAATTGCTACATTAAACTCTATATTTTGTTTATTTTAGTCTTCATGTCCACTTTTAAATTATTTATGCAATGGCATGTATATTAAATTCATTTAAATTAAACATAAGGGGAGTGGGTGCTTCTTTAGGAGAACTCTAGACTAGGGCCGTAAACGAACCGAACGAACACGAACAAGGCCTTGTTCATGTTCGTTCGTTAAGAAAATAATGTGTTCACGAATACTTAGCGAACGGGATTCTATGTTCGTGCTCGTTCATTAAGGAAATTAATGTGTCCATGAACGGTTCACGAAGCACAAATAAAATCGCCAGAGCCTAGAGATTGAGACCGATGTATTCATTAATGCGAATAATTTAAGCCTATAAAAGAATCGAATGAACACAATCAAGGGCATGTTCGTGTTCGTTCATTTAACTTTAAAAGAACACGGACACTTAATCGAACAAATATTTATGTTCATGTTGGTTTATTTAAAAAGGGACATTTATTTTTGTTTGTTTAAAATCTAAACGAACATAATTGAACAAAGATAAACGAACATACATGAACAAACATAAATGAACACAAACAAACATAAACGAACTTAAATGAAAACACTTAAATAAACACAAATTAACAAATATAAAACCTTTAACTATCTAGATAATATTTAATTATTTTCTATTAATACATAAACGAACATAAATAAACAGACATAAACGAACATAAATAAACGAACTTTCATGAACACAAATGAACGAACGGAACATGTGTTCATGTTCGTTCGTTTATTAAACGAACACAAATTTTTTGTTCATGTTCGTTCGTTTATTAAATAAACGAACTTCCCGCCGAACGGTTCACGATAGTTCACCGAACGTTCTAAATTTACAGGCCTACTCTAGACTACCCTAGATTCACCAATGTTGTACTGTCATCTCTTTTTATTCATCAATTGCCCTGGACTACCTTAGAACACTATCTTTAATTACGTTAGTTGTCTTTCAACTACCCTATGCCATTTTAATATCCTCTCTCCTCCGCACACACACTCTCGAGCTCACCTACTTGCATCGGGTATTATAACATGTGGAATATAACCACAAACAAGGGGCAAAGCATCGACGTTGGGGTTGATGATCAGCAAAGTGATTACCCAGGGGTTTTCTGAACCCCCCATCCCCCACACCAACCCCCTAATAAAATATTTAATGGCATGTGTACTAAATTCATTTAGGGGGTGTTTGTTTTTTCTTCAAACATCTTCAAGGGAGCTAATGTCTGCAGGCGCGCAGACATTACCCTTGAAGACTGTTTGTTTTTTTTCTTAAAACAGATCTGAAGTTATCTTCTTTCATCTTAAAAGAAAAGCAAGGAAATCTTGCTTAAAACATCTTCACAAAAAAACCTTTGCAGCCACCCTCTCATCCACTGCTCCTACCACCGTCCGCCAACACCACCACCCACCGTACGCCGCCACCACCACCCCCGTACCCCGCCGCCACCGTCCACCACCATCCACCGCCACCACCACCGTCCACCACCCACCATCCATCACCACCACCGTCCACCACCCACCATCCATCACCACCACCGTCCGCCACCACCACCACCATCCATCACCGCCACCACCACCATCCATCACCCACCACCACCACCATCCATCACCGCCACCACCACCACCATCCATCACCGCCACCACCACCGTCCACCACCCACCATCCATCACCACCACCGTCCACCACCCACCATCCATCACCACCACCGTCCGCCACCACCACCACCATCCATCACCACCACCGTCCACCACCCACCATCCATCACCACCACCATCCATCACCACCACCACCATCCATCACCGCCACCACCACCATCCATCACCCACCACCACCACCATCCATCACCACCACCGTCCACCACCAACCAAAACCATCCATCACCACCACCCATTGTCCACCACCACCATCCACCGCCACTACCCACCGTCCGCCGCCACTACCACCATCCACCACCACCACCTTCCACCACCCACCAAAACCAAATCGGCATGGCAAGCAAAGACTAAAAACTAGATGTAACTTGAATAAATGACTTCTATCTTGTGAGATAAGTTTGACAGTTATGCAGACAGTATCAGCTTATAAAAACAAACAGTCTTATATTTTCAGCTTGCAGATCTTCAGACCACATCTTCAGTTGCAGACATGAAAACAGATGAAATCAGCTTGCAGACAGTTTATGTCTGCAAAAACAAACAGCACCTTAATATTCTTACTCGATCCATGTCTTGTAAATTATGCTATCCTAACTCCAACATGAAAAGTAAACATATTATAAATTAACACACTTAGATGGAGGCAATGCACCAAAGAACAGTTCACAAGCTATAAATTCTAAGAATGCCTCCCTTTGGCACTTTACATGATTCCCTTGCATTATTTGGACAAGAAATGGCTTTCAAGTTATTCTCTTTCTTGCAATTTCCACTTGTGGTAATATAATATAAGGAATATATTTTTTAGAAAAATCTTCAAATATCGAGTGTTTATATTATTTGACTAACTTTTTATGAATCATAACATATTAATCGCTTAGATCTCTACAATTTCTTTGTGACCGAACAATTTCGATATTGTCTTGACGACTAGAATCTTGAAACGTGCATTTAGATTCTCACTTATGTGTGTTCGTCAGAAGCTCGCACAAATACGATGAAATTGTTAAATTGTCATGAGATCTTGAAGGCAATGTTGCAATAAGCGTTAGCAAACCACGTTAAAAGCGATCTCTTTCTTTTTTACAATTTTATTATGACACCCCTTTCTTAGGTTCACTTTTCCGCACTTTTAATATCCATAGTTCACTTTTCCAGTCTTGAAATTCTTTTCCGCAGTTTCCTTTAAAAATAAAGTTTCATATAACACCCTTAAAAGCCGATTGTAAGACCCAAACCCGGGAGGACTAAAAGTTGGCCATTCATAAGCATAATAGTTCAATGCTAGAAATAAATAATACCTTAGCAACAGAAAGCATTCAAACATTCGGACTAAACACGAAATCAAGTCAAACAAAGTCTAGATCCAACTAAACAAATTAACATAAAATGTCAGCCTTTTCTAGAGGTAACTCCATAAAGCAGCCAAGAGATCCTCATCTAGCAACCTAACCTAAAATCAATCTGACATTGTAGGTCTTCTAGATGGATCTCAAGACTTGACTCGGATCAATCCGTGTTGTTGGTTAGCGGAAATCACCAACGACACTCGGATCTTGGATCTTAGTTTGTTATTACAAAAGAGAGAAAATGAGAGGAGATGTTTTGGAGAGAGAGAAATTTTATTTCTTGAAGTAATGAAGAGTTGTTATGAAGAAATGGGTAGGTGACCTTTTATAGGGTCCCTATTTTTCCAAAACTTACAAAATAAACGTACAAACTAAACGTACCGAGTACGTACTACACCGACTAAAGCAAACTAAAACGACATATACAATCCTAAAAACAATATAGAATATTGGCCCTACAATCTCCCTCTAGGATTGAGTATGTCGAGGAACCTTCGTCAAGTTCTTTGCTTCATCTTTGTTTCTTGAAACTTAGTACTTGTCTTGATCCAGGATCTTGAACCAGATTGGAACTTGAATAGTTCTTTATTTTCCAGTTCTTATCTTATTTTCTGAGAAGGATCGGCAACAGCAAATTTTAGAAACATCAGATGCGGGAGGCTCGATATCTAATTTTCTTTTGTTGACTTTCTTGAGCCGACTGGTTTCTTTCCTTGTCTTCAGATACAATCAGTTTCTTTTTAGGTTAACCACCAACTTTCACGTTCTCGTTTCTTTTAAGTGCTTCAACATCTGCAACTCCAAGCAGACTTGATCTTGATCTACCTGTCCATGTATAACTGCACAAAACTTAGAACGAATAAGATTCATTCACAGACCCTCTCGAGGGTCAAAGAAGAATTTGTTCACAGACCCTCCCAATTTCAGTCTCTCAACTTGTAAATGATTTGTTTAAGTCCCAGATTTCCAACGAACTTTGCATAAACGACCTTGACAGCAAAACACATGATTTTGAATGAAACAAAGTTTAACAAAATATGTACGAACATAATAAAAGTTTAAAATCTTTTTGGCATTTTCATATATTTTAAAAATAACGAAAATATATACATAATATTTTGAAGTTGAAACAAAAAATAAAATAAAAATAAGATAGGAGTAAAGATGAAATTAATATTATATATCAAAAATATTTACTTTAAACGTTTACTAAATTATTTTTCTGAGAAAGATCACAACATGGAATCACATTATCTGTTAACGTTCTAGATCACACTTCTATTTGGACATTATTATGCCAAGAACCCAAAGTCGATTGTAGATATATTTTGTCCACTTTAAACTTAACAAGTATTTTGATGTCAACATGATACATTAAGGTACAATTAGGCACAATGCTTTTGTGGTCCCCATTTAATCTGACAAATTACAGACTCCATTGTGGCAACTGCCCAAATCCGACCCGACCCAGGTACCCGTTTTCGGATCCAATTTTAAGATTTTAAATTTGATTATAATCTTTATAAATTTATCATATATATATATTACTAATAATAATAATGATAATAATATTAATTCCTTTCCGCCGTCCCGCCCCTTTTTTCTCTCTTGTCGCCGTCCCGCCCCTCTGCTTAACCCTTAAGCCTTGAACCCCTTTTTCTCTTAACTCTTTGCTTGTCCTTTGGTTCTTCCCGCCTAAGAATGTCTGCGCAGCTCCACGCGCCAGACTCCTTACAAGGAAGCCTGCGTGAAGACCAGCTGTTCCCGCGGCGCGCCAAGGATGGTAGTTCTTCCCGCGGCGCGCTAAGGATTGTAGTTCTTCCCGCGGCGCGCAAAGGATTGTAGTTCTTCCCGCGGCGCGCTAAGGATTGTAGTTCTTCCCGCGGCGCGCTAAGGATTGTTCTGTCTGCCTTCGCCCTCGCGCACTCAAGCCTTCTCGCGCTAGACACTTAAGTCTTTTCTCCAGTTTAAGCCAGCCTGTATGCTTTTGAAATATCTTATCTTCTGTGCTATACCTGCCAAGGTATGGGCACAGTAGGCCAGATCTGACATCTGTCCGAAAAGTCGCTTTCGGCGCAGCTTGCTTACCAACCCTCTTGGTTGTTAGAAAAAGTAACTGGCATAATCTTTTAAAATCTTCTTTTCCATGTCTTGAACAGTACTTTGACTGACCCCTCCCATGCTATGAACAGTAACCTGTCAGCCGTCCCCATCCCCTGCAGCTGCCATCATATCTCCTGCTTTTGATATCTTTTGCTTTGATTTGATAAGATCTTTTTCCCCAATTCAAGGGATGTGTTCCCTAGGGTTTTCCTATAAATAAAACTAATTTCTTGGATAATTAAACACTACACTCAAACACTTAAACACTCCCCAAAATCTCTCCCTTACTCTCAGCCGAAGATCCTCAGCGACGCCTCCACTCCCCTCTTTGCAATCCGTCTTCTCTTCTTTTCTGCCCAGAAATCTCGGTAAATATATAATATATAATTTTTTTTAAAATAATTTGTTTAAGTGACTTGCATATATTCAAGACATAAAAACCAATCGTTAAACCAATAACCTCTTATTTATAGGTTAACTTTCGCTTGTTTAAAAGTTGGTTCTTACGTTATCTTTCAACGCACATTTTACAAGTGAGTAATCTCGTACCTAATCCCCTTTTATTTTAAACGTTTTGGGATGTTCATGTGTTCGTACAACTTGAGTCTTAAACTTGTTTATGAAATTATGTGCGCAAAACCCATGTGTTATGGACGTTTACTAGTGTTGTATATTTGTATGTATTGATCATTAACCGCTTTGATCGGCCTATTCCGAAGTTTTCATGGATCCATTAGATGAACACGGGAGACCTATTGTTACGATTTTCTTGGTTTGTTTGCACATACACGAATGATTATTTGTTTTTGCTCGATTTGGAGCACGCTATGAACTATGAGCTATGATCTATTTAGGCTTGATCACAATCTGTTTACACACTATGTTGAACACCAGTTATACACATGTTGCGCGCAGTGCTTTGTTATTATCTATTTATATCTATTAAACTTGATTTCTCACCGACACGCAAGTGTTGACGTTTTATTTTAACACATGTTCAGGTTTGCTGTAGCTGCTTTTGGAAACTCGAGGACACGTAGGATGTTTTCTTTTACTTTGGACCTAGTTTAAAATATAACAAGACAAATTTATGTATTTGAATATTATGAGTTATGATATGTGATTTATGTTACTTTATGGTGTGTTCTGCGCATGCGCAATGAAATGTATTTATCAAATATTGACACCCAAATAGTGTCACGAGTAATGAAACAATTCGTAGCGCCCCGATGTATAATCCGCCATCAGTCGGGGTGTTACATCCATCATACCTCGGGCTTAATTTGCTTTCACATGTCACCTCAACTTGACATAAACCTTTCTTATTTGATCATAGTAATCTTATTAACACACTTGACACTTTGACTTTGTGCACTTGAAACTTTGTACACTTAACTCGATCTAGAAAAATTAAAATAAAGCAGAAGTTCAGGCCATAACAATCAGGTCGGATAATACCATATTATCGCGCAGAGAAAGTCCAAGGCTTGAACAAAAGAAAGAAAATAAAACAAAGTAGAAGATTCATGGCCTTAACAATCAGGTCGGATAATACCATATTATCGCCCAGGAGAAAGTCCAAGGCTTGAATCAAAATAAATGAAGAAATAACGCAGAAGTTAAAATTCCTAGAACTGACTCTTTTTCTAACTCTTTTTCTTGATTTTTCTTTTTCTTTTCTGACTCTTTTGTTTTTCTTTTTCTTGCTTTTCTTGAAGCTTTACTTGACTCAATAAAAATTAAAAATGACACTGATTTTTCATAAGACAAGTGTGATAAGGTAAAGAGAGGCTTGGGTATAGCATGTTTAATTGCATTTCAGCCTTCATTAATATGATTTTAGTTGGAGTCGGCAACCACTTCATAACGTGTAACCACTAGCATAAGCAGATATTTAAGTTTATATCACTATGACACTTACTCATTTGTCAAGCCTATCTACACATCAAGCAATGATCTTGTTGGCTTTTGATCTACTCTTTTCTTGTGCTAGAATCGTTAGAGATAATTTCTTATCATTTTCCAATGGTCGGATCAATTTCTCAAAATTTTAAAAATTTTAAATATCCGACTCCCTCTAAGCAGGAGCTCCCTCTAAACGGGACAATTCATTTTAGATTTTCTTAAAAGTAATATAAAATCTTTTTGGTAAATCAAATGATTTGTTTTTGTTTTTCTTAAGATGAATTGAAAATCTTTTTAGTGAGTTAAACTTAACTCATTTTCTCCCTCTAAAATTGTAACATATTTGAAAAATATTTACAATTTTATATACAAAAAGATAGATAGTTTGTTTTAATCAAAATTGATCATGCCGATCTATTCGACCCGAAATTCAAATCGAGCATGATCGATGGCTTTAGTGAAAAGGTCACCAAAGTTGTTGTCAGATGGACTATCTTAAGCATGCATTATCACATTGTATGACAAAGTTGAAGAGATTCAAACCGAGATCCAACAGCTGATGCTGGATCCATCACTTGAGAGAAGTAGTTGGACGAGGTTAGTTGAGAAACGCTCGAAAGTTGTTGTTGAACCATTTAAACAAGGCTTCCCTTCTTTGAAGTTTGTCCTCCTATGTCGCTTATGAAAGACTCGAATCCGCCATCGAATGGTTTAGCATCAAATAGCAAGGGTTCGTCTCCCATCATATGCCGGGTGCAATCACAATCTAAGTACCTAATACTATTGATTGTCCTCCTTGATTGACCCTGCATGCACTAAGCGTTCAAATAGACATGGGTTCCCGGGATACTTTTGTCCCGGGAAGGTCAACCGTAAATCGACCAAACTTAATTTTATTTCCTGAAAACCATTTATTTTTTGTTGGAGCCTCACTTGATGAAGAACGGCCCTTAGGAATCCAAGCAAAAACTTGTTCCTTGGTTTTGGCAATTTTGGACTTCTGTTTTCTTGCTTTTGAAACTGTTTTTGGTGAATCCTCAAACTTTACAGTCTTAGGATCCTTTTTGATTTTATCCTTCTTGGTTTTCCAAAAAGGTTTCTTTTTGTGTTTTACTTTATTTACTTTGGATCTCACATCCATTTCACTGGGTTCACTATCAACTTGATCAGTCCTTGAATCAGGACTACTAAAAGCTCCTTTTTGGGGACTGACTAAGTCGCCTTTGAATATCAAGTTGTTGCTTGAACCAGTGTTTGCAATGTCTTGCAAGGTGAGAATAGTGACCACACACAAAACAACACTTTCTCCTAGGAGTGCCAAAGAACTCATCTGAACTATAATGTGGTTGGTGTGGTGGGAAAGGTGATCCTTGGAAAGAAACATGATTATAAAACACATTTGTGTAATATGGATCAACAAAATTTTGTTGATAACGACCATAGTAGTTGTTGTCACAGAAGTTGTATGACTGAGGATCTCTTGATTGATTGGTTGTTTGAGAAAATGATCGTTTATTTGGTGGAACATATTTACAAGAAGTACTTGCCTTTTCATTTTCAAAAACTTTGCTTTTACATGAATTATCCTCAGTCTCACAACTTGATGATGAACAACTTGATATGTTCACCTCAACAGGCCTACTTTCGTTGACACATTTTTCAACAAAAGTTTCATCACAAACGGTTTCATAATCTGAGTCAAAAGAAGAACATTCATTTTCATTGCAAACGTTTGTACAACTATCATCACTTGAATTTTCACAAAATACATAATTTGACCTTGACTTTAAACTTCCCAACATGGATTCACAAACTTTATTACAAACTGGATTGTTAATAGTTTTGGTTAGATCCACACATGATTCAAAACGTGGTTCTAACTTTCTTTTTAGCTTACAACCCAGGTTAACCGTCCCACATTCACCACCATTTACATCACCAGCTGCTACACAAGACACATTGATGTCAGATTTATCAAATGATGGGACTGGAGCAGCAGTTTGAGAGGCAGCAGGAACAAATTTCACAGGCGTTGGTATTCTACCAACTCCGTATTTCATTTCTTCCTCTGGAAAAGTATTATAGCTAAAGTGGGGCAAACTGGTGTAGTTATCATTGAATGGTGGTGGTACGGCAGTGTAATCGTACCCCAACCCCGCTTTAACTTTAGCGTTTCTCTGGGCTCCAATAAGATCATCTAATTTTTTAGATGATGCCTCAAATCTTTCAACTTGATTTTCTTTTTCTTTCTTATCAGAAACTTCAAGTTTTAGTTTCTCAATCTCTTCTTTTAAATTATTAATTATGTCTTTATAATAAATGACATTATGCTCTTCTCGAAAAATTTTAAGTTTAAGATTTGCTACATCATCGTGATGAGTTTTAATTTTTTCAACGTAGATCTTGTCAGCCTTTACATATTCAGCATTTAATTGACGAAGTTTTGCATTTTCTTTCAAAACTTCATCCTGAAGATATCTATAATATGTAACCTTATTTATGCAAGCTTGAGTGCACAGATTGTGATTTACCTCATCGATTGGTGATGTGTCGGGAATGATAGGACATGCGTGACTGCTTTTACCGGCAGCACTTGTCCAAACTTTATTACTTGTCCCAACTTTATTTTCTTTGAACTGATTATTCATTTAGAGCTTATCTTCCATTATTTTAAAAGACTTGATGGTATAAGCCAACTCTGAGAGTATCATGGTATACAGGTTTGTGGTTCTTTTGATGGTAACCACATTAATGCTCCATGTATAAGGCAGTGAATTCAACAGCTTCATGTTGATCTGAAACAAACCATTGATGATACCGACACTTCTCATTTTGGTGACGAGCGACTCAAATCTGTTGATGAGAGAGGCAACCGATTCTCCTTTAATATGTGTAAACATATCGAATTCTCTTTTTAACATTTTCTTTCGGCTTTCTCCCATATCCAAATTTCCTCCAAGCTTAGGTTCATAAGACATTCTTTTTTTATTTTTACTCGATTAGAATTTTTTTTTTAAGAGAAAAAAAATTTAAGGTTTTTTTTTGCTACAGTGCCGAGTCGCTACAGTGTTTCGCATGAGTTGCTACAGTACTGAGTCGCTACAGTGTTTCGCATGAGTTGCTACAGTACTGAGTCGCTACAGGTGCTACAGTGTTTCGCATGAGTTGCTACAGTACCAAGTCGCTACAGTGTTTCGCATGAGTTGCTACAGTGTTTTGCATGAGTTGTTACAGTACCCGATGCGAAGCAATTGCTACAATACCCGTGCGAAGCGAAGCGGTTGCTACAGTACCCCCGTGCGAAGTGAAACGATTTACCCTCGTGCGAAGCGATTGCTACAGTACCTCGGAAGCGACTGCTACAGTACCCGATGCGATTTTTTTTTTTTTGAGAATATAACACCCAAACTTCCAAAAAGTCAAAAAGACTTTAGTCTAAAAATCAATAAATCGGCCTAGATCTGAGTTTTAAGCCGAATCTGAGCTCAGACACAAAAACTTAAAATACTAAAAACTTAAATTTAGTGATTCTCATATGTTTCTAAGGTGTAAGGGACTCCAAAAGAGATGAGTAACACGAAATCAACCTCAAATCCAACAAAAACTAAGATCAAAATCCGAAAAGTTTGACCCGAAAACCACAAAAAGTCGAGCCGAAAGCTCTGATACCACTTGTAGGTCCTCTAGATGGATCTCAAGACTTGACTCGGATCACTCCGTGTTGTTGGTTAGCGGAAATCACCAACGACACTCGGATCTCGGATCTTAGTTTGTTATTACAAAAGGGAGAAAATGAGTTGAGAGGTTTTGGAGAGAGAAACTTTATTTTCTTGAAGTAATGAAGAGTTGTTATGAAGAAATGGATAGGTGACCTTTTATAGGGTCCCCATTTCTCAAAAACTTACAAAATAAACGTACAAACTAAACGTACCGAGTACGTACTACACCGACTAAAGCAAACTAAAACGACATATACAATCCTAAAAACAATATAGAATATTGGCCCTACAGACATGTATGCTAAAAGTCGGATATACTTAGTGAATACTAGTTTTATATTTCATAAATAGTAGTTAAACTATGAATGAAATCATTTTGTTGTGGAAACCATGGCATATCTTTAAAGCATATCATTAAAAACATTAAAGATGTGCATAATCTTAAAACAAGAGGCAATCTTAAATTCTTGATGTTTCGTAAAGTTCCAGATATGTTTTTTTAACGACGAATTTTTGTCAGCTGAGATACCTGAACTCAAGATCTCCTAACCCTTTGATGATTAGGAAGGTGTAATGCGCATTATATGTGTATTATGTGTGTGAATGCATGTTTTCCTGTTGAAAGTGATTATGGGAATAATTATTCCATACCTCCCTTGTGGATACAAAGAGAAATTATGGGCTTTGTTGATCTTAAAATTCCAAAATCAGAAGATACTTATATGGAGGACCATATTAAAAATGGTCACTAAATATGTTCAGAAGGGGGCGTCCAGGGGGTGGCTCACTTTCTCACACACACTTGCATACATGTGTGTGTGTATGATAATGGGGTGGTAAAGGAGATTTAAACCACAGCGTGACGCGGTGACGTTATGAAGAAGAGTTTCGAAGCCCAATTTCCTACGTAATAATGACGTGAAGGGGCTTTAAAGCTGCCCCTCCATAAACATTATAGCATGCCAAGGGTTCAAAAGGGGGGTTTTATTGATTATACACTCGTTATTAATTATAGCATGCCCCCTTAATATTGTTAACCTATCTTCAAAGTATTACTAAATTGAAAGGCATTGCAACATGGGGTAAACATTAACTTAAATATAATTGGAAACTTAACCAAAATTAACTGAAAACCGAATCAACCAAAAACTAATTAATTAGTTTTGGTTTGTTAACCAAACTAACCAAACTAAACCAAAAACCAACAAACTATATGAATAAACCAAATTGATTAACCGAAAACAAATTAATTAATAAAATAGATTAACCTACGACTTTGATCTCGATTTACGCAAACAACCGAACCAAACAAAGCACACTTAGCCCAGAGGTGGGTTCCGGACCGGACCCGGTGTACCCGACCCTAAACCGAACCTAGTTCAACCCGACCTCAAAACATGTTTCAGTTTCTCTCCGGACCCACCAGAACTGGTTCCATCTCTACCCATACACGACCCTACCAAAACCCAACCATACCCGAAACCAGTTCGTACCCTATTCGGCTATTAGCTTTTATTGACCACACCCGAAACGATTACTACCCGGTTCCACTTTATTTGGAATCCATCGATCTGAAAACCAAACCAAACCCTCAAAATCTCCCTTCCGTCATCACTCTCAATCGCCAAACATGTCGACTTGCTTCAGAAGACTAACCAAAGCTACACCGATCGCATTCTCCAACGCCTTTCGCAGCCACTCGCAATCGCAATCGCATTTACGAATTCCAGTCGGAGCGATCGCCGCTGTCTCCGGTGGAATCTCGTATTTTTATTACTTTTCCGAGCCTAATTTGGTAATTTATTGCATATTATTATTATTATTATTTGTGTATTGGGTTTGATTACAGTGTAAAGGTGGTTCTTTTATGATTTGAAATTGTGGTTCTTAAGCAGTTTGTTGATTAGGAAGTGGTTATTATTTGTAGGAGTGTGTATGGGTCGGTTTCGGTCCAAAGTTATGATTTTTGAAACCGGTTCAGTTTCGGGTTTCGAAGTTTAGGTTTTTTGGGATTTTGGTTTTTTCGGTTTAAAATTTGAGCTTGAAAATTTGGGCCAAAAAGGAAAGTTGGTAACGGTACTCGTTTTTCATGTTTTGGTTGTTACGGTTAGATTTCGGTATTTTAATTGGTGCGTGTACCGGGCTGAAAAAATCGGTATGGTATTCACTATTCAGTATATGGTTTCACTTGTTTATCGGTACGGTATATGGTTTGACTACAGTTAAAAAGAGGATTGATATTATTATGTGTTTATATGTCGTTGTGTGGAACACGTGAAAGCGTTAGGGTTTGGTTTTTAGGTTTCTGTGTTTGCTAGTTAGGAGCTAATTGTTTGATTGTTGGTTGGTTTTTATGATAATGTGATATGTGTGTTAGGGTAATTACAGGTTAAATTAGTTAATAGCTGAAAAGGTGGATTTTAGATGTTAGGGTGCTGTTTATGAACTGATTATTATTATTAATATTATTATTATTATTATTATTATTATTATTATTATTATTATTATTATTATTATATAGTGAATAAGGGTACTCGGTTAGTTTTGTGAATGCCAAACACCACCTCTAGTATAATCGGTTTGTTGTAAAACCGAAGGTGAATGATTAGTTGCCACTCGGCTTTCTCGGTTGTGAATCTAGGCTCTCAAATAGGCTGCAGTTCTATAATTGCCTTCATGCTTCTACATATAACGAATGTTACAACAAGTCTACAGCAATATGTGCTATAATCTGATACATATAGCAGGATGTTGTAAGGTGTTTTAACAATAAACAAAACTCTTAATGTTTATGCATTCTTTCAATGTAACATAGTTCAATCATTTGTTTCGAGGTTTACACCACTTGTGTCTAAGAAATCATTTAACTCTTCAGGGATACTGAATCCAATTTGTTTTCTCTACATTCAGGTTCATTTGGATCAAATCAATGAGGACGCAGGCCCTAAAACCGGTAACTATTATTTGTTGCATATCTCTCATCTCATACTAAAACTGCTGTAATTTTAGCTCAAACGGTGGTTCTTCTGTAACTTGTATTTCAGCTCTCATTTCTGATAAATGGGTAGAGTTTAAGCTTCAAGAAAGAGCTAAAGTTAGCCATAATACTCAGCTATACAGGTTACATTCGCAGTTCTTCATATTCTTATTGTATAATTATCGAAAGTTGCAATTCTAAAATTACAAATGATATTATAATTGTAGGTTTTCGTTCGATCCGAATCTCAAATTGGGACTCGATGTTGCATCATGCCTCATCACAAGGCAAGTTTGTTAACACCTTTATGAAATCACTAGTTTTTATCCCCCGTATTACGGGGGTTATTTTACATTATTTGTTTCTAATATTTGTATATTTTTTTTATTTTTATTCTATCTATTGCAAAAAAGTTGATAATATACTTAGGGTTTGACGACGAAAATGTTTCACAAATAAATGAGATGTTATAACTCGGTTTAAAAGCTATTTGGGTTTGGTGAGACCCGACCCGTTTTTTTTTTACTATAAAATTGTTTCTTAATTATAAATAATATCTTTTTTTAAAAGAAAAAATCGGATATTAATTTTTAGTATATCCCTATTTGATGAGATTAATTTTTAATATAATAAGATGTTATAACCCGTTTAAGGGCTATCTGGGTTTGGTGAGACTCATACCCGTGAATTCTAGTCAAATGCATTAGAAACCTTCATTTACAAATAAAACAATCTGGTAGCTTCTGAGAATTTAGGAAGGTTTCGTTTATATATATTTAAGATATTTATAATGTTATCAACTTAGGTTAACTACGTGGTTTTAGAAATAAACCTTGTGTGTTTTTTCTTGATTTGTAGGGCTCCGTTGGGAGAAGATGCTGAAGGAAAAACAAAATACGTTGTGCGCCCGTAAGTTTCGTGTGAATATGAACATAATTATGAGTTTCTGTAACTGAATAATAATATTGAACTTGATGACTTGTGTATGTTCAGGTACACCCCGATATCAGATCCAGATTTTATGGGTTACTTTGATTTGATGATTAAGATTTATCCCGAAGGGAAAATGAGTCAACATTTTGATAAACTAAAGCCAGGTGATGTGCTTGAAGTAAAAGGGTAAAGTTTTTAATTAAGTTAGTATAAAACTCTTGAATTCAAAATGACCTGTACATTTAATTACAACTGATTGAATGGATCTTTTGCAGACCCATTGAAAAGATCCGGTACACACCCAACATGAAGAAACACATTGGCATGGTGAGTGCAATTTGTAGGCCTGTAAACGAGCTGAACATTCAGTCAACTGTTTGTTTATGTTCTATTAAATAAACGAGCGAACATGACCACGTCTTGTTCGTGCATAATCACTTCATATATACCCGTGAACGGTCGTTTATTGTTCATTACTTTACGTTTGCATAGGATAGTTCGTTTACGTGCGTTAATGCATTTATAAAAAATTTCAGACTCGTTACAATTTAGTCTAGTTTTAGTAACTTTTTAGGCCCAACACATTGTTGTGTGCATTTACGTCTAATTGGTTTTAGCTCAGTTGTGCCCGTTCGCTTATGTTCGTGAACCGTTTGTTTATGCAGTTAACAAACGAACATAAAACGAATACGAACACGATCATTTTCTTAGCAACAAACACGAACAAGAAAATATGTTTGTTTAGTTATTCATGTTCGATCGCTAGTTCAGTTGAAGTTAAACGAATGAACACGAACATGCTCCGTTCATAGTCGTTCGGCTCATGCACGTTCCTTAATAAATTTATGCTTTCCAGATTGCAGGTGGGTCCGGTATCACCCCAATGCTTCAAGTCATTGAGGCCATTCTTAAGAACCCCGAAGATAACACCAAAGTAAGCAAGTCTTTCTTCTTTTAGTGTGTCATGTGTCGTGTACATAATCGAGGACAAAAAGGTAATTTACTATTGATATTATTTCAGGTATCTTTGATTTATGCAAATGTATCACCTGATGACATTTTACTGAAAAAGAAACTCGATATGCTTGCTGCTAGCCATCCCAATTTAAAGGTAACACCTTTTTTGGTTTCTTTGGCATATATGCGTATTTATGATTTATTCTTATTATTATTTTTTATTTAAAATATCAGGTGTTTTATACGGTTGACACTCCATCGAAGTATTGGGTTGGAGGTACAGGTTACATATCAAAAGATATGGCCTCAAAAGGGTTGCCTGCTCCAAGTGACGATACACTTATACTCGTAAGATCATCTCGTCATAAATAATATGAGAACTAGGGCTGTTCAAAAAGCTCGAGACTCGAAGCTCGGGCTCATGGTTTGCTCGATAAAAGCTCGAATAAAACTAGCTATTAAAAGTTGATTTGAAACATCTTGAGCTGATTTGGTTCATTTTTGTAACCGATCCAAAATCGACCCAAGCTCGGCTCGAGTCATGGCTCGGCTTGTTGGCTCGATCTTAAGGTCGTTTAACTTCAAAATCGACCTAAGGCCCAACTAAGTTGCGTCCTTTAATTTCGAGCCCGAGCTCGAAACCACCCTGACTCGACTCGGGCTCTACTCGTGAACAGCCCTAATGAGAACTGATTATCTTAATATTATAATTATTACATATGACATACTATGTTGTCGGTTGTGTTAGGTTTGTGGACCACCTGGAATGATGGAACATGTGTCTGGCGGGAAGGCGAAAGATTGGACACAAGGGGAGGTGAGCGGTGTGCTTAAGGAGCTTGGATACACAGAAGATATGGTTTTCAAGTTTTAGAATAGAATTAATTAAAGGAATAAGTTTTGTTATCAGAAGTGCGAGAGCGCTTTTCAAAACTTTTTGAGTTCATACTGAGAACAAGTCAATATCTATGACCTCGTGGAAGTGTAAGATTTCGGTTTTTGTTATTGTGGAAAGAAAGACTTGGGTAGTTGGGTTGGTGGCAAATGTTAGTAGAATAAATGTATGGCTCGTTTTTAAGTCGATTTCACTGTCGATGGCAAAACTCACACTTGATTTTGAGGTTAAATCGATTTTGTCTGCAATCGGTTTTGGTTTTTGTTGTTTTTAATGTCTTTTGTTTGCCTTCACCATCATCTGCAATTGGTTTCTTTCATCTGCAATTGGAAGGTTAACTGAATTACATTAACGAAGAAAAGGGCTTTCCCGTGTACAAACATGCAAATGTGTCGTATTTACATATTGCACGTCATATAGCCAACACGATGAACACATACGATTGTGTTCAAATGTTTCGTAGATGTATTATTGAAATCTTTTCAAAATATTGCCTAAGAAAGTGAAGTCCTAGTGATATCCAACGATTACTAGAAGCACATTCAATTGAACACCGACTTTTAGGAAAGCTATAAAGCGTTGATTGTATGCCTTGAGCTTAGAAAAATTGCTCACTTGCATAGAAAAGTCTATATACACAAGGTGCCTATGGATATCTGACCATTATGCTCGAGACAGTTGTGTCATATGATCTCTAGATTTGACATGCATATATTGGCGCAACGGAGTCTAACAACGACATCAACTTGATTATCATTTAACCTAGAAAGAATAAAAAGGTTTACATAATTATGAAGCTAGTCATTTTTTTGAAGATTTTTAGCCTCATCATTGGGATGATCTTAAAACACTTTTCATTAGATTTTATTAGGGGTGGCAAATGTGACCCATTGGGTTGAATGAATTGTAATAAAATTTATATAATGGGTCAGAATTTGTCAAACTAAAAAAAGAAAAAGATTGAAACGGGTCAAGACGGGTTGACATTTCTTGAGTTTTTTTTTTTTAATGGAACAAGAAAAATGGAGGAAACTTTTCAGCAATTTTACTTCTTTAGTTTTTTTATATATTTCGAGATTTTTTTTTTTTGAATTTTTTAATGATGGATTTTTAAATGAGTCAAAATAGGTTGAGATTTCAAAAAACCCTCGTTAAAAAATTCAAAAAAGATAACTAAAAAATCATAACTCGAAATGTAACTCAAAACTAAAAAGGTAAAAAAACTAAAAAATTTCCTTTGTTTTTCTCGTTCCATTCAACTCGTTTCATCCTTTTCTTTTTCTAGTTTTACCCTGTATACATTTTATTACAACGGTTTGACATGTGCAGGTCAGCATCATAGTATCACAACTTCACAAGTAGATCTGTCATAAACACATTTGATAGTCATTTGTTTGACTCAAAATGTTATTAAAAAAAAAAAACTCAAATCATGTCAAAACTCAAAACCATGAACCATTTCCAAAATGCAAATTTTCTCATTCTGAATCTTTCATGTAACATCAAATATCCCTTTGACCAAAAGATGTTAAATTTTTCCTCATCCTCAACAAAAAACCTATAAAAACCAAATCTTTATTACCTTTCAAGAAAAAAAAAACAAATCTCAGCTACCCATCCGAACCCACGTCTCACGGTTCATCATCTTCTTTCTCAACCAATATCTTCTTACACGCCTCGTAACACATGAACGATATCCCAGCCGCCGGCACTATCTTAACACAGCTAGGGCCCAGCCCACGATACAAACCCGCAGGCCCTTCTTTTTCAAGAATGCTCAAAAGTGCATGAAGCATGTTATTATAGACCCGCCCGTTAACAGCGCCCGCCTGCATATGTTTACGTGCCACCTCAAGTGGGAAAGTTGCACTGCTTGAGATTGCGCCCGCTGCTGACCCGATTAACAAAGTTGCAATGTTCCCAATATCTTCTTTTCTCAAGATTTTCTTGTATGCTTTTCGCAAAGTGTCGTATGCGAAATAATTTGTAGCAGCATACGGGATGACACCGATTAAACTTGGTGTGAGGCCTCGGTAGAGTTCGGTGGGACCCTCTTCTGTCACGATTTTTATAAATGCGTCTACAAGATTCTTGTACACGCCCCTCTGAGGAAAGGAAATATAATGTCAAATATTTTTATTGCAAAATATATTATAAAATTTATTTCTAATTTTTTATCGTGAAATGACAATATGAATCGTAACTTTTATGTGAACGTTTTTTGTCTAAAGCGTGAACAAGGCCAAAACTAAAGTTCATACTTTTTAGAAATATTTCGTTAATAATACATTCTTTTAAATATATTGAATATTTTATTAATTTTATTACAAAAATCATCTTGAATAAAAATGATTATTTTAGCTGCAATAAAGCTTTTAGATATTAATCATTAACTAAATTTGTAATAATATGTCAACTTAATTGGCAGCATGCCATTTTTAATTCTCTTTTTCAGGAAAACCAACTTTGGTTTGGGACAAAATGAATACAAGTATTGGACACAGTTTAGGTGAAAGTTCGAAAAAAGATGAACTCGACATTTAGATAATCGATCAACTACACAACATAAAATCAATTATCAAAACTCAACTATAAATCAAAGGTCCATTGGTCCAACCTTGAAGACGTACATCAACATAAATATAAATTTGAACGAATAAAACAACAAAAGAGTTTAGAATGGAGAACATGAAATACGAATACCGATTGCAATGCTTGCTATGGTGGGATGCTTATTGTTTTTGCCTCTTGGAATGAGACCCTTAGCACCACCGTCACTCCCGCTATTTCTTCTGTTGTCATCATTCTTGGTTCAAATTGGTGGCATGAGATAGAAGGATGATAATGGCCACCAATAACACCGGCACCAAAAGAAAAACGGGGGCAACGGTGATGCCAACATTCTCATTCCCAGAGTAAAAAGCAACATATATTCCACCACCATAAGTATCACAACCACCTATCCGTATTCCATATTCTCATCTAAACTTATTTTGTTCTATTAGTTAAAAGTTATAACTAACTTCTTGTACGTCTTATGGATCGACCATTGATTTATAATGGAGTTTTGATACTTAAATCCATGTTGTGTAATTAATCACTTACCTAGAATGCCATGTTCTTTTGTTTTTGATATTACACCTAAATTGCGTTAGCCAAACATAGTAGTATAAAGTGATATGTGAGTGCTAGCCGGTACTCATTAGTGTAACGACCTATTTGTTTAACATGAGTATATGCAATCGCTTATACATAAAGCACAACCAAAATAGACCCGTTTACAGAAACCGCCACCTCTATATGCAATTCATAAGTGAAAACGGTTAACTTTTTACCTGTACCGTAAGTCGAGTTTTGAGTAATTCAAGAGGGTAGGTGCATATGGTGGAACTAATTCCGGCACAAGCACCTGCAATCAATGACTCGGGTATACGCGGCTTTGACTTTTCTCCCGCTTTAGGAGTCAAGCTTTTCTTAACCGTATCATAAGCAAATAACTGCAAAAAATATCACATACAATCTCATAACGCATTTGCTACTAAAACTAACATATAAAGATTAAACACAAATAAGTTATACCTCAATTGCTTTGCTCGGAGCCACACGGATGACATTGACCAAATTGCCCCTAAAGAGGCCGGTCCAACCTTCACTCTGCATAATATCTTGAAACACTTCAGTACTAGAATGCCCACAACTACCAACCATCAAATGAGTTCTTATTGTCTCTAATGGAGCAACACAAGTTCTCGAAACCGCACCCGCAATTGCACCACTAATTAACCTCCTTAATGAAGGATTCCCAATCTTGATCTTCAATTTCAACCCCTTTTTTTTCTTTAAAACAACACCGTTCGATACCTCCATTTTTGGTACCTCGATAACCGCAAAACCAGATTCGGGGGCCAATAAAGATTGCAGTTTGACACCTTCATTATCATTTGTTGTTATTGAATTTGGTGAATTGTCGTTCACATTTCCAAAACTACCCCTACCCATCTGCCCAACACTTGCAAAAAAGGCTCCAGATTGAGAAAGATTATCATCTCTAGAACACCAAAGAAACCCTATTCCGGAATTTGGGAATAGCCCGTCTTTATTATTCTCCAATAAACCCCTTGTATCCATTAAGCTCACCACCAAGATTAAAATAAAACCCAATAAAAGTGCCTGCTTTCTACAAGAACATGATGATAAAAACACTAATTCATGAAATAAAACCTTAAAATATGGCAAAGGTTGTCTTTAAGCTAAGAACATGCGGTTATGATGCTGACTGTTAAAAATGATAAATGATTAAAAAAATTGAATCTTTTTCAAGAAATATAAATACCTATTTTAGTGATTAATTAGGGTTTTGATTGACATATTTTAATATTCATAGTTCATCACCTAATTGGGTCCTTTAAATTCTGAAAAAAGATTAATCTTTATCAATCTTTTTCATCGTATTGGTTAAGAAACAGAGGGATTGAAGAGTATTACATAAAAAACAATATTAGTAAAATAAAACCTTATCAAATGGCAATGGCTGTGTCTTTAAGCTAAGAATATGTTAAAAGATAAATAAAAAACCAATCTTTTTCAAGAAACATAATAGCCCAGTTTAGTATATTAATTAGGGCTCTGATTAACATAATCATATGATGAAAACATTGATAAAAATTTAATCTTTTTTTAACATATATAGAAAAATGGCTGTGTCTTTAAGCTAAGAATATGATAAAAGATTGATAAAAAACCAATCTTTTTCAATAAATATAAATACCCAGTTTAGTATATTGATTAGAGTTTTGATTAACATAACCATATGATGAAAACATTGATAAAAATTGAATCTTTTTTGAACAACAATTAGTAAAATAAAACCTTAACATATGGCAATGGTTGTGTCTTTAAGCTAGGAATATGATAAATGACTACTAAAAAACCAATCTTTTTCAAGAAATTTAAATACCCATTTTAGCATACTAATTAGGGTTTTGATTAACATAACCATATGATGATAAAAAGCTGATAAAGATTGAATCTTTTTGAAAAAAATGAACAACCCATGTAAGTAATGAGCACTGTGAAGAACTATGAATATTAAAAACTGAGTCTTGGTTAAGAAACAGAGGGATTAAAGAAAGAGTGTTACCAGGTGAGTTATTGGTCTCTCTCTCAATACAAATTGCAGAGAGAGAGAGAGAGAGAGAGAGAGAGAGGTTGGGGGTTTTGGTGAGTGGGCAATGGAGGTCGTTTGGGTGGTGTACACAATTTGACCTAATTTTATATTGAGCCACAAGCCCACAAGATACGCTTCAATTCATGTTGTCAAATTTAGTTCAAGGGTTATATCATTTTCAATTGTATTATTTATTTTCATTTGTGTTGAATTGGATGAGGCATTGTTCATGTTTGTTCGTTTAATATTTATTAGATAGACGGATGGTTCATGCACATATAATCGTAAGGAACTTCTTGTTCATGTGTTCTTTAAGAAAATTATTGCTATTTGTACTTTTGTTAAATTTATAAACAAACGTAAACGAACATGTTAATTTGGAAAAAAAAATGAGCATACATGAATAAGAGGAAATTTTTAGTTCAAGGTTTATGTGAAGGGTTATAAATCATTTTCAATTGTATAATTTATTTCAATTTGTGTCTGATTAAAGAAAGTCTTGTTTATGTTTATTCGTTAAATATTTATCAGACAAGCGGACAGTTCATGAACATATAACTGTAAGAAACTTTTTGTTTGTTTATGTTCTTTTGTTAACATTATAGATGAACGCAAACAAACTTGTTAATTTGAAAAAATAAATAAATACAAAAACAAGGTTCTTAAACTCAAGCTTTGGACATACTCATTCGAAGTATGTATCATGCATGTACTTCACATAATTAGTTGAAAACACTTGATGATAATCGTATGAGGCTGACAAGGAGCCGACAATTCGTGGAACTTGGAGGCCGATGGGAGGAAGGAAAGGGAGAAACGAAGATGTGAATTTTGATGAGTGGGGAGCAGGGTTTCTAGTTTAAAAGTTAAGGTGGCATCGCCCATGTTTGGGTCAAGTTGTTTCGAAATTGCAAAGCAACTAAAAGTTACTTGAATCTAACCTTCAAAATCGTTTGTTTTTCACTATCACACTAATTATTATAACCGACGTTGTTCTTTAGTGTCAAATCTGAAGGTCGGTGTCAAATTTGAGGCGCAAGCTAGCCAACTGATCAGTAGCAAACGCGGTATGTGTAAGGCCAATATTTGTGACTTGCGATATCAAATTACGAAACCCATTATTTATTCACGGTCAAGATAATAATTAAAGTGGGCGAGAAAACCGGACACGAGACGAGAACTTCGACACGCGTTAGCTTCAACGAGAGATCTTCTAGAATGTTTTTATGTTTGGTTATAAATATGACTTCATATGTCTTTGTATGTGTGTTTTTGTATGGTGTAAATCATCCACCCAAGAGGAGCTCACCTTGGGTGGGTCGATTCGTCTGTTAATATATAAAATCTTTAACCGACAACGAGATCGTTCATTTATTTTATCTTTATATTATTATGTTCGGTCGTTTTACCGCACCCGTCTTGAGCGTTTATCAAGAACAAAGCCGTTCATTGTCTGATCCGGTTTCGGGACCTATAGCATGGTTGTTAACTGACGATTTTGGTGGTTGTAACAGTCAAATTTCATGTCGTATCATAAAGGATTGCGATGATTCTAGCACATGTTCACCCTATAAATAAAAATTGATATGGCCAAAATAGGGTACGAAAATTTTAAAATATTTCACACCTATTATTTATCTCACCAAGAAATGTCCAACCAAATATTCATGAGTGTCAACAAAAGAATTCAATATTAAATATTCACTGAGTGTCAACAAAAGAATTCAATACAGAAGTGTCCATACGATTTCCAAACATATCAAAACTATAACTAATAACAATTTCAACAGAAACATCAGAAATGCATCACCATTTTGTCAAGAGGACGATATTGGTGTCTCTTGATGGAGAATGGTACAACGGTTGATGTGTAACTTCTTGCATTATGCAGAGGAGAGAGAGAGAGAGAGAGAGAGTCAACTCAATTTGGGTTTGCCAGAAAGAAGAAAATGGATGAAACGGGAGAGTGATGCATAATGGAGAATTGGAGAGAGCTCGGAACAAGCAGGAAGAGCGGAAGCTCCACTCCAAAATACGGCTATACAAACACCGAGTCAATTTAAAGAAAGTAATATGTATAAATCTTATATTTATTTATATTTGACAAATAGTTTAAAGTTATTATGAATGATTCTAGTGACATAGTGGTAGGAGGCTTAGGTTCTCTAGTGGAGATCCAAGTTCGATCTCCACCTACGTCATTTTTGATGGATTAAAGCAATTAATGATTTGAGCTAAACCTTGTGCAAGGTTGCAATTCGAATCCCAATCCCACCTAGGTTTTCGTCCAACTGTGTGTTACGCCAGAGAGTTCTGCTCTTGTGGTGGCACAATGACTGTCAAGTGACGGGCAATGGTATGTTTTCTCAGGAGAAACGTCCAAGCCAAACTCTGAAGCCCATATGAACCCGGTTAAGAGTTAAGACAATGTAGTATGACCACAATGAGTCAACGAAACTCCCCAAAATTAAAAAATGCGATGACCTAAAATACACAAGAAAGTCGTCGTTTACCAAAAATATATAAACAAAAAACCCAAAATAAAAAGTAGATTGTTTTGTTATATTAAAAAGTCATAATAAATATTTATTTAATTTGATAATAACACAAATACTAATTATACTATATATAAATGCAAACCTCTAGCTACAGTAATTTTAGGAAGGCCCAATCAGTGGTTGTCATGTGGCAGCCACTAATTTCATTCTTTTTTTTATATTTTAACATCTGTTTTAGTATTTGACCATTTGAAACTAATTTTACAAAAAGCTGAAGTTGGTGTGGTAGCTTTGTTATGATGTTTCAAGTTCTACATCTTTAGGTCCCAAGTTCAAACCTCTTTGAGCTATTTTTTTTTTGTTTCATTTGAAAGTAAAAAAAAAAAGAGGAGGCTGCTGTAGTGGTATTGTTTTGTTGTTGTAACTTGCAAGTCTCGAGTTCGAGCCTTTTTTAAGCCATTTATTTTTGTGTTTTTTTAAATAGAAATAGATTTTTGTATTTATAAGCTTCATACTAAATCAAGCAATGAAAAAGTAAGGTGGTGGTGGTGTGGTTCGTTCTTTAATTTGTTTTAAATACGTTAGTTTAAGGATTTATTTTTTTGGTTTAGTTTTGATACTGTAAAGAACGTTGTTGATACCAACCGAATTCGCACCAACTTACGTAAAGGATGACCGAGTGAAACCAACACAGAGCTGCCCGGGGCGCCCGACGCAACGCGCCGGTTAACAACCTAGTTCCATCAAAACAATGATACATTGAAACCTTCTTCCACTAGGGCACTCAATTAAACAATTTCCCCCAAATCCCGTATCCAATACCCAATCAATCCATCATCAACCCCCAATTTAATTCACCAAATCCCACAATCAATTCCAATTCCACCCAATACCCACTTCAATTCCCATCACACACTCTTCAATTCACCCAATTCCCACTTCAATTCTTCAATCTTTACCCATGGACGGCAATAAAGACGAAGCCTTGAGATGTTTACACATCGCCAAACAAGCCCTAACCTCAGGCGATCAAACCCGCGCCTTAAAATTCATCACCAAGGCCAAAAGATTAGACCCATCACTCCGGGTCAACGATCTGTTACCCGATCTTGATCCGGGTCATCAAGATAACCAGAACCCACCTCCAAAACAGCCGGAAAACACCTCCGGCGAAAACTCCGGCGAGTTTTCCGGCGCACGGCGGAGGATTCCGGCAACTGGGTCTGGACCCGGGTCCGGATCCGGATCTGGGTTTTACTCGGATGAGCAAGTTGTGATTGTGAGAGAGATTAAGAGGAAGAAAGATTATTATGAGATATTAGGGTTAGAAAGAAGTGCTAGTGTTGAGGATATCAGGAAGGCTTATAGGAAGTTGTCATTGAAGGTGCATCCTGATAAGAATAAGGCTCCCGGGTCCGAAGAGGCGTTTAAGAAAGTGTCGAAAGCGTTTCAGTGTTTGAGTGGTGAGGAGAGTAGGAAACAGTATGATGTTGTCGGGTCGGATGAGCCCGTTTACGAGAGGCGTGCGAGACGAGGGGGTAACGGTGATGTTAACGGGTTTTATTATGATGGTGATGTGGATGCTGAGGAGATTTTTAGGAATTTTTTCTTTGGCGGGGTGAATCCGCTGGCCACAGCGCAGTTTACGGGTTTTAGTTTCGGGTCGGGTGGGGGGGTGCAGGGTGGGAACGGGTCGGGTGGGATGAGGACGTTGCTTCAGGTTTTGCCGGTGATTTTGATATTATTGTTGAACTTTTTGCCGTCGAATGAGCCGGTTTATACTCTTTCGAGGACTTATGGGTATGATCATGTGTTTACGACGCAAAAAGGCGTTAACTTTTATGTGAAATCTAGGAACTTTGAGCAGGAGTATCCGAAAAACAGTGAGGAAAGATTGAATCTTGAAGAAAGAGTTGAGAATGGTTATGTTTCAATTCTTTCTCATAATTGTCGGCTTGAAATGCAACGGCTGCATTGGGGATATTATCAGCAGGAGACACCGAACTGTGACAGGTTGAAGCGGTTTGAGGCGATCGCTTGATGCGTTTTAATAAAGGTCTAGTTTTTATAATTTGAGTTGAATTTGAGTTTCTATTTGTAATTGTTTGATGAAAATGTAAGTTTAATTGATGCATACATACTATTGGTAAAAGAGAAATTAAAGACAATAAGTATGCAATTGTTTTTGCATATTGACTATCAAGTGTACCTTCTCATATCATGATTTGTTTTGGTATATATTTATAGAATAAAAGTTTGAATCTTGATCTTTTTTGCTGGTTTTTTGTTTGATATACATTTTTGTGTTGTATTGTATTTGTATGGGATTTAACAATGGTTTATACGCGTTATGTTACACAATACAATCTTCTTTGAAACGAGTTGTTTGGTAATTGGATCGTGTTCTTTTGGCAAACGGGCTCACCTCTCCCTCATGTGAGCCCGTTTGATTTTTCGGACACATACACATTTGGAACCCCCCCCCCCCCCGGTCCGTTTCATGCATTTGATGTTCTTCAATGAGCCGATTTATATCGTCATTTTATAAGTGTAAAAAGCATCAAATCTTTTGGCACATTTGATTAAACAAGAAAAGACTAAAACTTGAAACAAGAAAGATTACAACTTGAAGAAACATTCGGACATAAGTATACAACTTGGGCACGATTATCGTTTGATTAAACAAGAAAGATTGCAAATGAAGAAACAATCGAGCGTGAGGCCATGAGTATAGTTATAGTTTTCTCGTGTTTTCTAGCAAGAGATGGAACGATTTCATTTAGAGCATCATAGGGAGACTCGTATAAGAAACGATTGAGCATCAATATGCAACGTGTAGGGAACTCGTTAGAAGATGACCCGAGGTTAAAACAATGAGAACACCCTCCGACGATCAAGTTAGTATGAAAAAGAGAGTCATGGTAAAAGATGTAACAAGCTGGTATAAAAAAGAGAGTCAATGTAAAAGTTGTAAACATGTATATAACTATATAAGCATAAAATATGAGTGGATGTGTTATAGTGGTAGGTAAAGCCCAATAAGCCCAACATATCTAAGTTTGGGCCTAAAATCAAGCTCTAACTAGAGGTGTATGGAAATAAAATCGACGAAATCTAAAGATTGATGTCGATCTATGCATCAATATGAATAATGACGAAATGAGAGTAATGTAAAACTAAGGTGAAAATATGGTTTAACATTTTGTGTTGGAGTGATAAATTAAAGAATATAAATTGTTTAGATAACATAAATCAAAGTACAAAAAAATACTCTTATGAACAACATATAAAAACTCTCACGAACAAACGTTTGTGAACACATTAGCGAACGTTCACGAACACAATTGAACGGACGGGGCTATGTTCATGCTCGTTTGTTTAACTAATTGAACAAAATTTCGTGTTAATGTTCGTTTATATATTAAATGAACAAATATAAACAAACTTCCCGGCAAACAATTCACAAACAATTCGTTGAACGTTTTAAAGCCTTTTTTCATTAAACATAATAGCGGGAAACTAGCAAAACCCGAAGACAAACAACCAACAAAACCAAAAGATCGAAAAAAAACACTAAATAAACTATTAAAAAAACCAAAAGTACACGAGATCAACGTAAATTCACCGGCATATTAAAAACGTTTTAATTAACAAAAAAATCAAAGAAAAAAAATATATAAAAGAAAATCAATAAAAGCAAGTTGTCAACTTGTTGTCAACAAAAAGACCAAAAAGCCCTTAAAACAAAGCCTAGCACCTTCACCTTTAAACCCTTGTAATCATTCTCTCGCAAATCTGTAAAACCCTAATCTTGCGTCCGCCGTAAAAATGGTACCTTTATACTCTCATCTTCAAATCCATCAATCTTTAGCTAATTTCCCATCTGGGTTTTAATAGTTAATCAATTTCCCATCTGGGTTTTGCTAATCTTGGTTTCTTGATGCAGACTGGTGAAGCTGTGAACCCAAAGGCTTACCCACTGGCTGATGCTCAGCTTACTATTACTATATTGGATCTTGTGCAGCAGGCTGCTAATTATAAGCAGCTTAAGAAGGGTGCTAATGAAGGTATGGGCTTTAAATTTTTGTAATTTACAAAACCCTTGTTTGGTTTGGTGGTTGTTTGAAGCTTTGTATGTGAGTTTAGGGATTTTGGTGATATGGGTTTGATTGTTTTTGATGATTCATGTGAGGATTTGGTGTTTTTTTGTTGGTTAAATGTTGGTGCTTGTTAGGTCAACGGTGAATGATTTTTTTTTATTTTATAGATTATAAATAAATATCATAAATCTTAAGGAATTAATTGTTTGGATGTCTTATGTAAAGTAAGATGGTCTTATTGCAGTTGACTTGTTTTGTATACAAATTCACACATGAAAGATGTTAATATGTTGATTGGGGATGGGAAGTTGTGCTTTCGTTGTAGGGATGTTCAAAAAGCTTGCGGCTCGAGACTCGGGCTCGTATCTCGTTCAGTAAAAGCTCGAATAAAACTAGCTAAAAACTTGATTTGAAACAACTTAGGCTCGTTTAACTTCAAGATCGACCTCGAGCCTAGCTATGCTGCCTCATTTAAGTTCAAGCTCAAGCTCAAACCCACCCTGGCTCGACTCGTGAACAACTCTATTTTGTTGTTCATATTTGGATGAATTCATGTCAAGAAAGCGTTGTTGATTCATCGTTTCCTATACGAGTTCAAATTGATTCTTGTAAATGTATAAAATCATGAAAATCATTTTCTATATTGTTCGTAGTTGGATGAATATTGTGTCAATTAACTCATGAAAAATGGTGATTTGTTTATTTGAGAGTTTTTTTATTGTTCATATTTGGATGAATTTGTGTAAATGAAATCATTACAAATTTCGTTACTATAAGTCTATAATAATAATGGAGGTCATCTGACGTTTCATTTTCTTGTAATTGGTTAAAAGTAAATGTTTATGAAAGCTATATATTTGACTTATATATGGATGTCTTTTTCTTGATATAGTTTTTAAACTTGTTAACTATAAATCTTTCAAACAGTATAACAAGATTAAGTTATTTGGATTTCATATGGGTATCTTTTAATTTTGGTTGTTTATGACTCTAAAATATGATTTTAATTTTGTGATTTAAAGCTACAAAGACCCTTAACAGGGGTATATCTGAGTTTGTGGTGATGGCAGCAGACGCTGAGCCTCTCGAAATTATTCTTCATCTTCCTCTCCTTGCTGAAGATAAGGTAATTTATGTTTATATTGATATAACCTGTATTTAGTTATTGTGTAGGTAGATTGCATATGCATTCACACATGTTTTAACCAGAGGGTATATGTATATAATTATAAACTGTCTGATGAAAAAATCAAGAATTTTAGTGGGATTCGGTTGTTTGTTAAATGTTTTAGCTTTTGAGTAAAATGGTTAAAAGATTCAAAAATCTTGATGCTGTTAGATTAAAAGCATGAAAAGAACAAGCTTTTTAGTATAACCAACCGGTTTTCTCTAAATTTTTGCATGAGATTATAATGATGAGTAAATCAGGAATCTTCATGCGTTAGATTTGAAAAAAAATTGAAAAATATCAAGAATTTTGGTAGAAATGATTGCTTGTCGTGAATTTTTTGCACAAGATTATAATGGTGAATAAATCAGGAATTTTATAATGGTGAGATTTTAATGTTGAAATAAATCTGGAATCTTGATGCGTTAGATTTGAACAAAAGTGAAAATATCAAGAATTTCGGTAGAAACGATCGCCTTTTGTCTTGAATTTTTTGCACAAGATAATGGTGAAATAAATCAGGAATTTTGATCCTTTCAAGATTATGTTATATGCTGTTAAATTAAAATCTTGAAAAGATCAACAATTTTAGTAGGCGTCTATCAACAGTCGCTTATGTTTTTAGCATCACGGGTCTTAAAATGGTGAAAAAATCTCGATAGAAAGGTAAAAGATTTTGTTCTACAGTTATAGTTCATCATATAAAACTTTATTTTGCAGAATGTACCCTATGTTTTCGTGCCATCAAAGCAAGCACTCGGACGAGCATGCGGTGTCACTCGGCCCGTGATTGCGTGTTCAGTGACCAGCAATGAAGGCAGCCAATTGAGGTCCCAAATACAGCAACTCAAGGTTCTTATTACATACCATTAATATTATATTTAGCCCAAATTTTGTTTAAATGTTTCTAAATTTGCTGTTTTTTTTTTCAAATCGCAGGATGCTATTGAGAAGCTTCTGATTTAAAGATGGATTATGGAAATTCGGTGTGATGGGTCGGTTATCGGCTTTGATCTTTCTTTTCCTAAAACAACTATGATTATTGTACTGAGATTTTCTTTATGAATTATGAACTCAAATGACTTGTAGTTTGGTTTATGCTTGAGAACATTCTCTTTAATGGATTGAATGATTGATAGAAATTTTCTTCTATTTGTGCTTGATATATTATTGTCATTAATGTTATTTTGGTCTAATGGTAGTTAGAACTTAGAGGCGTGCATCGGTTGAAACCGGACCACGCCCAAATGAACTTAGAAACTCTGAGATTGGGTAGGATCGAATATGAATTTGTATGTTATAAAGCTAATATGAATAAGGCGAAACAAACGCTACTAAATGTTTTAACGCGTAACCTATTATAATCCGAAAAACGCAAAAGGTTTTTGGTAGAATGTTTAATGCCTTTGTTACAAATTTTGGTAGGTTTGCAGTTGAGAAATATAAATAGTTGAAAACTCGAAATCATGAATCAATTTTTTGGACCCGTTTTTCGGCGTGTCGTGCATGGTACGTTTTCGGCTCCTAAGTCCCAAAGCTTTGTTTTAATAGGATTGGCTTTACTATTCAAAAGGGGTTGTGGTGGCGGCGGCACAGCTCGTTGCCCGTTTGTCTGAATGTAATCGTTTTTTATTTTAATGAGAAAATAATTATGATTGACCCATTTTCATATTTTCACTGCAAAGAAAAAAGTAGTGTAGCCATGGAAGATAAAAATAGTAAAACTGTCCTAAAGTTAGTAGCTAGTGAAAACTAACATATTAAAAAATTTAATATATGATATATTATATATAAAGGGTTTTAGTTTTTGCAGATATAGAACATCAAGTGGACGTGCCGGAGTGGTTATCGGGCATGACTAGAAATCATGTGGGCTTTGCCCGCGCAGGTTCGAATCCTGCCGTTCACGTTTTCAGCTTTTTTTTTTAATTTAATTTTTTTAGGTATATTGGTTTTCATTAATCCCAACTATCATCTTTTGGTCACTACCAGTCCCAACTAACGAATTTCCTGCTGACAGTCTCAACTCTTAATGTATTTGTTCATAACAGTCCGCGACTAACAGAATCCTAGCGTCATTAGTTTCAGGTCGCCGGAAAACTCAAATTTTTTCCCAAAAACTTAACATTTTCGTCCCAAACATCCTGGTAACTTTGTATCGGACCTTTAGGAACTTTTTTCTAGCAAAAGGCCCAATCATTGAGGTCGCTGAAAACCCTAAAACCATCGTTGGAATTGGTTGGTGGTGCTCAAGTGGTGGTAGTTGGTTGGCGGTGAGTCAATTGGTGGTGGTTGCAGTGTTCAGGTGGTGTTTTCTGGCAACAAATTTGACTTTTCCGGCCAAAAACGTTTTTCCAACGACCTGAAACTAACGGTGTTAGGATTTTGTTAGTCGCGGACCATTAGGAACAAATACATTAAAAGCTGAGACCGTCAGTAGCCCATTTATTTGTTGGCACCGGCAGTGACTAAAAGAAGATTAATAAATAACACTCGGTTTCATCTTTCTAAAGTCATCTATATTCTATAATGTTTTTCAACAATCTGAATTCATAAACACCTCTAAACACAATGTTGAATCATTAGTTATCCGGATCTTGACCCGTTAAACCGGCGTCTCTACGCGCTACAAAACTTTAACTTGCTCGATAACATCGTCCATCTTAACCGACTTCATTTCCGCCCCCAAAAACCACGCCATCCGATAAATCTCATTCGTTCGCGGATGCGACGTATCATCCGACGAAAATGCGTGACACGACCCTTTAACGTTATTCACATCGATCCAACTAAACCCGACAACTTTCTTCACGTTATTCTCCCTCATCCCTTTCCTTATTCTCGCAACTTCATCCCAGTTCGCTCGTTCCGCGTGCAAATTCGACATCAACACGTACGAACCCGACTCTCTCGGTTCCATTTTCAACAAAGCGTCCGAAACCCGCTTCCCCATTTCCATATTGCCGTGAACTTTACACGAGCCCAATAAGCTTTGAAGCACCGGGAGCCCGACCCGGCCCGGGATTCGGCCCAAAAAGTCCTCCGCCTCGGCTAACCGCCCGGCCTGCCCATACATATCCACCATACACGAATAATGTTCCGGGGTCGGCTCGATGTTATAAACATTAACCATTGACCCGAACACCTCTTCTCCCTTCTCCACCATCCCTTTTCTTCCACACGCGGGTAAAACCGATAAAAACGTTATCGAATCAGGCCCGAAAGACTCGGTTTTCACGTCTTCGTACAACTTCATAACCGACTCGTAATCCCCGTGTCGTGAATGGGCTGATATTATCGCGGTCCACGCGACTTGGTTCTTGTCCTTGATTTCGTTAAACACTTTACACGACTCGTTGATACTTCCGAGCTTCGCATACATGTCGAGAAGCGCACCCGACACAATCGGATTCTCGTTTAACCCGAGTTTTAACAAATACGAGTGGCACCATTGGCCGTATCTTAACGATATAGACTCGGAAGACGCGATCGCACTTAACACACTCCCGAACGTGTAATCATTCGGTTTTGACTCCACGATCGTCTCCAAGAACGTTTTCAAAGCTTCTTGAAACATTTTGTTTAAAGTGAACCCCGAGATTAACGCGTTCCATGTAATAATAACCTTGTTTTCAATCTCTTCAAATACTTTAATCGAGTCGTTTATCGACTCAAACTTTGCATACATCGTAATGAAGCTATTAGCAACGACTAACTCTTGAAAAAAACTCGACTTTATGCATAACCCATGAACCGTTAAACCTTCTTTAAACATATCATTACCACATATGGCATGAATCAAACCAACAAAAGTAACCTCATTCGGATAAACATCATCACTTCTCATATTATTAAACAAAGAAACAGCGTGTTCTTCACTTATCGAAATCATAGTGGTCCACGACACCACATTGCGGTTAACCATCCCGTTAAAAACCAACTTTGCATCTTTGATGCAGCCACATTTTGAATAAGTCGAAATCAAAACATTGCAGACTGATTCGTGTGTCCTATACCAGTTTTTCAAAGCCAACCCGTGTATCTGTTTCCCGAGCATTAAATTTCTAGCATGCCCACAAGCCGAAACCGCGCTAGTGAACGAAACATGATCAAGTTTCAATCTTAACCTTACCATTTCAATAAAAGTCGAAAACGCTTCTATCCCAAAACTCCCTTCTTGACTATACCCTGAAAGAATCGCGTTCCACGACACTAAGTCTCTTTCAGGCATTTCATCGAACACCTTTTCAGCCTCGGCTATTCGTCCCCATTTCGCGTACAAAGTCACAAGCGCGTTCCCGATAAACCCCTCACGCTGCATCCCGTTTTTCACCACTAACGAGTGCAGCTGCGTCCCGAACACAAACTCTTCACAGTCTGCACAATGTGCCAATGCAGTAGTGTAAGTCACTGCATCAAAAGAAACCCCTAAATGATTCATTCGACACGCAAAATTCAACGCATTTTCGTTATCTTTAAACGCAGACAGCAACGTGTTCCACAAAACCGTGTCGGGTCTATCCAACTTGTTAAAGATAACCAAAGTGCGATCAAGCTGTCCCGATTTCGAGTACATGTGCATTAACGAATTCGAAACCGAGAGGAACGAATCGAGCTTGGATGACACTGCGAAAGCGTGGATTTGGGACCCGAGTTTCGGGTCGCCACGACACGCTTTAACAGCGAGTGCGGTCGACACTTCGTCAATATGATTGACACCCAGATGCTGAATTTGTGTGGTGAACATGTCAAGAGCTTGAAATGGGCGGTTTTGGTGGATAAGGTTGAGCATTGAGTGGTGCAAAGGTGTGAAGTTTGGTTGAGGCATTTGGTCGAACAGTTGGTATGCATGTTGGATTGAATGGGGGTTTATTGCGGGTTTAGTGTGGAAGTGTTTGGATATTAATTGGCGGGTGATCTTTAAAGTGGTATGGAGGTATAACGATGGATTGGCGGGTAGTTTATTGTGGGTTTAGTGTGTAACGATGAACGACAGGCTGATAAGGTTGTGTTGAATGTTGACTGCCTAGTACCTTAAATCACTTTAGAGTTTATATATTATTGAAAAAAAAAAACACTAATGTTATTGTAAAAACGCGTAACGGTTAAACTAATAATACAATTACAATTTAGTCTTTTAGTTTTATAAAAAGGATGCGATCTTCACTCGTATAGGTCTGTACAAGTCATATAAGTCATGTATGACTGACAAATGTACAAAAGGGATACAAAAAAAACTTTTTGCAGTCTATACGCCCCGTATAGCCATGTACAAGCCATAAAGGTCTTCAACATCTCATATATAGCCTGATACAACATAAAACTTATATTACTCATATAAAGCTATACGAGGCACTAGAAACAAAAATCGACAACTTCCGACACAAACCAACACAACTCAAGGTCTATACGAGTCGTATAGGCGAAAAATGGTGTATGAAAATCCAAAGTGTTGTATGAAGTGCCTTATAAAAATGCAAGTAGGTTAATTTAATTGATAATATTTGGTTGTGGATTCGCACACTTGAGCTCCTTAGGTCGTTATCCAACTGGCACCTAAGAGGGCTTTGCCATTTTGGCGCCTAATAGTTTGGGTTGTGAAATGGTTTGACGCTTGGTGTAGTGGGTGAGGTGGCATAGGCGTAACCCAACTACAAATAACTTTAAAGTACAATCCAAAATGCTTAAAGTACCATATTTAAATTTTATAGGTGTGAATAGATATGTAAAGATGAATATAGAGATATGGATCCGGATACAGAAGAAAAATGGAGAAAATGCCCATAATCTAGAGATTGAGAACAAAATAGAGACTCCAATGTAAAAGTTTAAAAGCTCTCTCAATGGTGTTGTTAATTTTTAGTGTTATCATTTAGCCCGTATAACACATAGGTTTGTATGCTTGGTAAGAATATAATTTTGATTTCACATATAAACGAGGGTTAACTATGAACAACCGAGAAATAGAAAGGATGAATCTAATAAAAAATAAAAGAAGATTTAGTTAGAGATGAAGTATAATATTTATTATATGCTGAGTATTATTAGAAATTATAGTTGGATTGAAAACATAAATATAGGTATAAGATCATTGTATATGGTGTGGTTTTAAATATTAAAAGAGTCGTGATAAGTTACAACAAAATTATCGGTGTTGTTCATGTTGCTTGATCCAATTTAGTCCAACATATTTACATATCAAATCTAGATCAGAAAAGGCAACTTTATAAAATTCCAAACAATAAGAAACAAATGTAACTTCTAACACCTAAGACATGGTGTAAATAAATCTGTGTACTATAACACAAGTCACATACTCACATGTTAAACCAATCAACACAAACCAACAAACACAAACATCATACAACCTAAATCCTAATCAACAATTAAACACAATCAAACCTTAAAATCATTCGCTAGATTCCATCTTTCTACTTGCTTTCTCATCTACCAATTCATCATTAAACTGAGCAGCCTTCTTCTCCGCATCATCTGTTGCCTTAAGCCCTTGCAACTTTGCATGATTATAATAACCTACCCCTATAAAAGCAATCAAGTAACCAAACAAATTAACCGGTGTCACCGTATCCTTAATCACTGACCACGAAAACGCAATCAACAACCAGTCTTTAACCACACCCGCAACGTTCATAGTAAACGCGGACGTCTTCCCAACAAGCAAGAAAACCGCTAGGTTCAATGCAAACGCGCATAATGCGTTTGTTGAGAATATAAAATAATCAAAGTGAAAGGTGGAGGTATCCGATAACTTTGGAAGCTCGATAATGATCCATGGGACCGATAAGAACACTAGACAACACGGAGCGACATAGTAAAAGATGTTATCGGGTTAAATGTGATTCCTTTGGATGTTAATAATATTTGAATCAAAACTAGTCGTGTCGCTTCGAACACAACCGCACCTAGTTGTAATATAACCCCCCATGTGTTGAATTTTGCTTCACCGTATGCAGCAATCGCGACACCGAATGAGATGGACAACATGTGTAAGGCCCCGAACCCGGTAGCCTTACTTTAGCGTCGGATTTACTCATAAACACAGTTCTTACAAATCAGAGTTCATTAAAACTTTCGCGGATTATAAAAACTTTCATGAAACGTTACAACAATCCAAAACTTGCCTTATTTAAACATTCTTGTCTTTCAAAATAAACGTCAATTACATTAAAACATCTTGAGTCTTCAAATGCCAGTCTCCTATTCGCCCACCATGTGCCCGCTCAAGCTAGTTGTCTCATTCTACTCACCTGCGTGCATACTAAAAGTCAGCTACGCTGAGTGAGTTCTAGTTAATCGGACGCCATACAATACATACACATACATACATATCCGAAGATACATATCCATACCTAACTAGTTACCCTTCTGTTCTACATACATACTTACTACCATACATACATACATATCTACAATCACTAACCTCAGTCTACCGAGAGTACGTTCATAGTCCGCCGTCTATACCTGTACTCAAGGTCGTGAACACGTAAAAGGTCCGCAGTCCTTACCTATGTTCACCATTTATGGTACGTGCAAGGTCCGCAGTCCTTCCCTATACCATCCTACATCCACAACACGTACAAGGTCCACAGTCCTTCCCTATGTTGCAACCTAAACCATAGCACGTACGAGGTCCGCAGTCCTCCCCTATGCTACCACAATACAAATACAGCACGTATAAGGTCCACAGTCCTTTCCTATGCTGATGCCTATCTATAATACGTATAAGGTCCGCAGTCCTTAACTACGTTGTCGTCTATTATCTGTAACACGTATAAGGCCCACCGTCCCTATCTACGTTTACATCTATCATCTACTTTACGTATAAGGCCCGCAGTCCTTAACTACGTTGTCGTCTATTATCTGTAACACGTATAAGGCCCACCGTCCCTATCTACGTTTACATCTATCATCTACATTACGTATAAGGCCCGCAGTCCTTAACTACGCCATCACCAGCCGAGTCTATGTCCGACAAAAGCTAGAGGGATTTGCCATCCTAACTTACTATGTCGAACGTAGAACTCACATACCATTCGTGTACCTGTATACACATACTTCACATATACAATAATTACATTATAGCATAAGAACACTCTAGGCGTTCTTTACATCATTCATTTAACAACCATACCTCTTGTCGATACGTGCAATATCCGAAGATCGTTCACGCCCCGACAAGTATTCATTTGTAATGTTCATACATCTTCGATATATAATATTCGTACCTTTATTTTTGACCTGACAGTACGCGCAATATCCAAAGATCGTTCGCGTACCGACAAGCAATCATTCATATCCATCACATATATCACATATGGCATACACTTATCACTTAGGATAAATGTATTAACAACACATCGAGTATGCACACAGCCCCGAAAACATAACACATAAATGGGGCTAGAAACTCACCTGAATCCTGTTACGCTCTCCGTTAATCGTTATTCCCTTCTTGAGCTGTGCACGGCTAACTGTATAATATTTACATGTATCAATTAACTACTACTACTCATGTTGTATTTCTATCTTTATACAACCCACAACGAACGGGGTCCGGGGGCAGCGCCCCTGGCAGCGGGGTCTAGGGGCGGCAGCCCTTAGCAGGGTCCAAGGGGCAGAGCCCCTGGCTGGGGTCGAGCTGCCAGGTCAGCTTGGAAAAATTTTATTTACATTAACTGTCTTAACACATTTTCCATTAGGTTTTTAATTTATTTTCTAATCGAACTTGACTTTAGGCGAAGTTAAACCTTAGGCGAACTTAGCTTTAGGCGAAGTTAAACCTTATGTGAACTTAGCTTTAGGCGAAGTTAAACCTTAGGCGAACTTAGCTTTAGGCGAAGTTAAACCTTAGGCGAACTTAGCTTTAGGCGAAGTTAAACCTTAGGCGAACTTAGCTTTAGGCGAAGTTACCAACTAGGCGAACTTGGCCGTAGGCGAAGTTAAGCTTTGAAGGCGAAGTTATCAGTTTGCAGGCGAAGTTGCCCAGTTCGCAGGCGAAGTTGCCCAGTTCAGCTACGGGTTTGGTTTTTATCAAGCATTTTGGCGATTTTAATACCCTTGTTATGGTTCGACATCACCCACTAACGTTCCCTAACCATTTCGTTCGTATATATATCCCGTATATACTATAAAGCTTGGATCTTTAAGCTTAAGGACATTCAATAAAACATAAACTTTAAAGGTCAAGAACATACCTTTTGTGCTCGTTTGGATCTCGTTTAATTTGTTTAATCACAACTAATCGTTTACTCTCTCTCGGATCTTGCTCGTTTCTCTCCCTCGGCCGCCAGCCGTATATGGCGGTGTGTGGTGTGTGTGTGTTTTGGAGTGTGTAGAAATTATGATGGAAATGAATGAGGGTTTAGGGTTTTAGGTTGGTTTAGGGGATATTTATATCCCTTAAAGCCCATGGACCTAAAGCCCATTCTCATTTAACCCATCTCAATTAATCTAAATCCATGATCCGTTCTTTACTCGATATTAATTAATTAATAACGCGGAAATCATTAAACGTAACTTTCTTTATTCAACATTATAAATTTTAGGATGTTACAACATGTTACCTGAAAAAAATTAACCAAAGAACATAATGATATTGGTGAATAATATTTTTTATGCATTGAACTAGTGAAAACTAGGAGTGTAAATGAGTCATCGGCTCTCTAAAATAAGTTTGTTTAATAATCTAGGATTCTAGTCCAAGTTAGAGTTGAACTTATCAAGTTCAAGCCTAAAAATAAGCTTGTTTGATGTCCGAGCTGAAATTATGGAGCTTGCTAACTAGTGAGCCTAAATGGGCCAATTACTTATTTATTTTTTATTCAACATAAAAAATATAAATTTTTTATAATGATATTTCTTATATATAAAATTATGAATTATGATAAAAGTAACTAAATAATATATATTATATTATATAAAAAAGGAAAATAAAATACCTATACAAATAATTATAAATAATGATTTAATTCGTAAATAATAAACGAAGTAAACTGCGGTTTTCGTCCATGTGTTTGTTTAAATCTATGATTTTAGTCCAATAGTTTTAAATTTACGATTTTCGTCCCTGTAATTTCATTTCACTTGCAATTAAACCCGAATTCACCAATCCCGTTAAGTCTAGTCGTTAAACCCATCAGCATGTCTTTCATGTGAGGAGCAGTTTTGTCACTTTTCTCCTCAAATAAACCCCAGTCCTAATCCGCAAGTCCTCACGTGAGAGGCTGGGGTGTATTTTGAAGAAAAAGGACAAAACTACCCCTCATGTGAACGACGCGCTGACGGGTTTAACGACCAGACTTAACGGGATTAGTGAATTCGGGTTTAATTGCAAGTGAAATGAAACCACATGGACGAAAATCACAAATTTGAAACTACTGGACTAAACTAAACCCGTAGATTTGAATAAACATAGGGACGAAAACCGCAGTTCACTCCAATAAACGAATTAAGTTGAGCCAACTTGAGTTTAGAAAAACCACTCACAAGTCACAAACTCAAAATCCGAGCTCAAACTCTAGAAATAAAGCTCGAAACTACTCGAACTTAGATTCAACCTCCCTAACTTAAACTAGCCGAGCTCAAGCTCAGCTCGACTCATTTACGCAACATGTTTAACAATAAACATTACCCATAGTTTGTGACTTAAACCCTTCTTTCTTAAACAAAACCCCAATAGAATACACAGCAACCGGCATCAAGGCCTTCATCATCTGAATAAACGAAACCGACAAATAAATATACGCCGAATTCGACAGCCAAAGGCTAAGCGAGTACAACAACCCGATGGGCACAACTGACTTGATATAAGCCTCTCGAGTCATTTGAACTCGTTCCACTAGTTTAAACACGTTAAGAATGACATAAGCCAGTGTCGAACAGGCCGCCATGTGGATCATGGTTAGCGAAATCGGGTACGGCCAGTTGTACATGTTGCGGTCGAGGATGAACTTGTTGAAGATGATTACGGTGAAGCTGAGGCATATCCAGATGAAGACGTAGGTGTATGAGATTATTATTTTTTTTAAGATGGGTTCGGTTAAGGTTCCCATGGATTAATGGTTTGATGATGTTGAGGTTGAGTTTGGCGATATTAAGGTTTAAGGTTTAGGTACAAAGTGATATAGGGTGTTGTACTGTTACAGACGTCGAGGTTGGATGGTACGTGTCTTCTTGTTGTGTCAAAAGGTCGTCCAGTTTCCGAACAGACATGATTCCGGACGAAATGAATTTCATAATTTCACCGACATTAATTGCATGCTATTTTTATGTCGAAAATATTATTATAATACTAGTTTTTATGTATCATATTTTACGGGGTGTTTTACATTATTCGTTTCTAATATTTATATATTTTTTAATTTTGATTTTATTTATTGTAAAACGTTAATAATATACTTAGTATTTGATGATGAAAATGTTTTACAAACAAAATAAGATGATATAACCCAATTTAAAAGCTATCTGGGTTTGGTGTGACCCATGACCCGGTTAGTTTTTTATTATAAAATTATTTCTTAATATAAATAATATCTTTTTTTAATCGGATACTAATTTTAGTAAATCTTTATTTTATATGATTTTCATATCTTATTGTTGCAATAATGGCGGATAATATCCTAGCCCGATTAACATTAATTTTAATTTAATGAGATGTTATAACTCGTTTAAGGCTATCTGGGTTTGGTGAGACCCATACCCGTAAATTCAGGTCAAATACATAATAAGTATTCATTTACAAATAAAGCAATATAGTAGCTTGAGATAATATAGAAAGGTTTTGTTTATATATATTTAAGATTAAGATTAAGATTAAGATTAAGATTAGTCATGTCCACCCTTATGAGTTTATCCACACTCCGAAACCCAAGTAGAGAAACTATTAAACCAAAACCGAAAAAACTCGTAAGTCATATCCATGGAACTCAAACCATTTTAATTCGGTTTGGTCATTGGCACCGGCGGATCTTAGTTTGGGTCAAGCTTGGCCTCGGCCCACCCAGCTTTTTCGCTCAGGAGTGTGATTTTTGAAAAGCTCAAAAAATTATATTATATGTTTTGAGTCCGGTTCATTCAGATTATTTGTTCAAAATCCTCCGGCGCACCCACATTATTTGTTCAAGATCCGCCACTGAGGCACTAATTACCAGTTACTCGTTTAGTGGATTTCAGGTATACCCAAAAAACCCGTTATGCGTTTTATACCTTAATATTATTAGGGTGCCACACGTTCAAGACTTCAATCGTTTAGTATTCCATAAGAGACTCTTGGATTCACATTCCATCTATTTCAAATTTTAGGCTATATATTCCACTTCTAAGTTGTGATTAGTTATTTAACCTGCTAATTCTATGAACAGATTTTAAGTTCGTTAGATTTTCTAGACAATAATGATAATGTTGCTTTAATTCTACGGATTATGTTTTCACATTTAACTGGTTTATTATTTGTTTATATATGTTACAAGTTACGTGAACATGTTTTCTCCTTAAAAAACATAAACATGTTTTGATTGTATTGATTACGAATGAAATGATATCGTCATAATTAAAGCTTGTTAATGAAAACAGTTTAAATGTTTAATGACACTTGACATTCTATAAAGTGCCCGACGAACAAATTCATGAGTTTGTCGTATATTTTATCAGTTTATGGGTGAAGCAGTATTTTGATTTGTGTATTAATTTGTAAGGTTTTTGTCTTACGCTAGTTATTTAAAATATTATAAAAGCGACAATATGCCGACACAAAGGGAGGTGATAAAAAAATAAGAATGGCCACGTGGGCCTTTTAGGAAATATACACGTAAATATTTTAAAGTTTCCAAATCAGCTATCATAAGACTCATGCCACGTTCACTCTGACTTATTCTTTTGTAACCTTTTTTCTAACATACAAATATTTATTTATATATAATATTACAAACTAAACTAGTTTAGAACTTTAGATAATACAATATTGCTCAATATTAACTATTAAGATATCAGGATGGTTTAAAGGCACCAGTCTAACATCTTCAGACGAGTTCTCTTTGATGTGTGCGAGTCCAAAAGAAATCAGAGAAGACGAAGTGTACCTGATCCGTCTCCTCAATCGCTACTAGGATATCTGGATATGTATCTCTACCTTGGTGCATCCATGTAGCGACAATACTCAATGTTGCCTTTTTTTTAGTAGGCAAAAATTCCAAGAATTAGATGAGAAACAAGGATACTTTTTGGAACAATTTTATGGATAATTTCTCAAAAGCCAAGTACATGAATTAAATATGCAATGAATAAGAACAAATGATGTCCATGATCCTTATTTCTTGGATACATACACGCAACAACTACCTATTATGCTCCGTTACCTACATGCTACTTTAAAAGAAACAACTAATGTAACACGTGCAAAAGAAAATAACTAAGTCCAAATATTCCCCCTGTTGTGATCCACGTTTCAAACATTCATATTTATTCCAATACCCTGCATACTCTCTTGGATCTTTTACTGGGCTTCTCTTTCGTTGGGCTTCGGTTGCAATGATTGGGCCAGAATGGGCTGTAACAGTTGCCTTGTTTATTTTTTTGTTATCAATAAGACTATCATGAATAATTATATCCAATCAAAATACATATCATGTATCAAAATAGTCATTTTACATTAAAATTAACAACTTTTGAACCAATTATAACAAGTGCTACTTTTGTTAAAGGCAATTTTTCTTTTTAGTTGATGACGTTCAAACTAAAAATTTTTAGGTGTTTAAGAGGCTTTGTTTTTATCATTGTAACTGAACCACCAACCTCAATACAACATGTGTGACCATCACTGTTTGTTACTCTATAAGTTTAACGCCGATTATGACATGTATTAACATCATATTACTACATGTCGGTCTACTCGTGTAGAAGTAGTAGACTTTCCTCACCAATGTCTTACTAACACTGGTAAAAAAAAATAATATCATCAGAGTCAAGTATTAATTATGTTTTAATTTTGATTAAAAACCTTTTGCACCACTTAAAATTTTCATAACAAATAAACTATCAATAGATGCTTTTAGTAACATATCTTAATTAGCCAATTCCAGTAAAAAACAATTTCCATTTATTTCCAATATTTCTCGTGTTTTTGTTCGCAACAGACTCTTTCTTCTTCCACTCAAACCCCAAATCACAAACATACATCACACTAAACAACTAATTTTTTCAATCAATCAATCAAAGAGATTAAGTTGTCATTAGTGTAACTAAAAATTTAGTGTAATCAAAAGTTTTGTAACCTAATAGTATCAATGTGTTAGAAATATGGAGTCTTTAAGTGGTGAGACATAAGTTTCGTTGTAAGCAAAATAGTGTAAATTTATCTTAAGAAAAAAAAAACGCTATAGTAATAATTTATTTAAGGATTTTTGGTTTTTGGTTTGGATTTGATTATTTAAAACATCTTTAATTATTCGGACAACAAATTGTTTTTTTTTTTTAATTTTTTAACTTATACAATGATGTGGGGGTGTAAATATTAGCCATTAAATAAACCCAAGCGATTTATTTTTATACTTACTTTATTTAGTTCATTGAGTTGCCTAGTTTAATTAGAATATGTTTCCATTCTAATAAAAATATATATACACACACACATTGTCAAGATAATCCAAATCCAAAATTGATATATAATAGAGTCAAAAGAATAATAATTTGTAGCATATAATATTGCAGTTAAAAACGAAAATTAACTGAAAAGTTAATGAAATCTGTTTCCAAAGTTGAAATTAAATAACAAAAAGTTATAAAACTTTTATTACATAATATGATTTTTTTGTTAACGGTCTAATATTTATATTATTCAACCCGTTTAATAGAAGAGTTTTTATCCTAATTATAAAAAGTATATTCGTGATAAAAAAAATATTTACTTTATATATATCTCCCATAATATTTATCAAATTTAATACAAAAAAAGATATCTTTAATGCCTCGAAATGAAAATTAGGACTTTACTGTTTTAGCATTGTTATAGGATAACCACCAATCTTTTCACAATAAAACCTATAAATTAACTTGGCATTATTTGCGGATGCAATTACCATGCAAAAATTTTGGTAAGACTATATATGTATCTCATTAAAAACCCTAAATCAATTCCAATAATAACTAGAAACAATCAATATTTTCCATAATAAAATCAAACATATGGATATATTGTTATAACGGTTGTAATCCAAAACCAAAATAATAAATCTTTTTCATTTATGAATTATTGAATACATATTTATCATCCTAAAAAAATGGTTCTAAAAGTTTATAAAGAAAATGAATCATGTCCTGAAATAAACCAACACCTTCTACTATATATATGATTAAGACCACCATTCAAACTTACATGCTTATTCATATTCTCCACAAACAACCTCAAAAAACAAACAGTTTTTGATGTCTACTATAATGACAGGAAAGAAGCAAACTATTTTAATGTTCCCATGGTTAGGCCATGGTCATGTTTCACCTTTCCTAGAACTAGCCAAAAAACTAAGCAACACAAACCTCTTCAACATCTACCTTTGTTCAACTCCTGCTAACCTAGCTTCTGTCAACAAAGCAGAGTGTGGTTCGTCGTCGATAAGTTTCATCGAACTCCACCTTCCGACGTTACCCGATTTGCCACCACACCTTCACACCACCAATGGTTTACCTCTTCATCTTATGCCTACCCTTAAACAAGCTTTTGACTTGTCAAGTGACCGGTTTTCAAAAATCTTGAAAACGCTTAAACCCGACTTGCTCATTTACGACATGATTCAATCATGGGCCCCGGCGTTGGCCGCGGCCCTTGGAATCCCTTCGGTGGTGTTTGTCACCACAAGTGCCACCATGGCTAGCCATATGTTTCATCTTTACTTAAACTACTCCAAAGGCATTGCTTTCCCATTTAAGACGATTTACTTTCGTGCTTATGAGTATAAGCATGTGCATGAGATTCTCGAGAGCTCGGCAAATGGGTTGAAAGATAAAGATCGTGTAATGGAGTGCGTTGGGAGTTCGTCGAGTATTGTTCTTGTTAAGTCTTTCAAGGAGGTTGAAAGTAAGTATGCTGATTATCTTTCTAAGCTTACTGGTAAAAACATTGTGCCTGTGGGTCCGCTTGTTGTTGAACCGTGTCATGCTGATGTGACACAAGACAGTGTGATGGAGTGGCTTAACACGAAAGAAACTGGATCCACTGTCTTTGTTTCTTTTGGGAGTGAGTATTTTCTTTCTAGTGATGATTTGGAAGAAATAGCTTATGGTTTGGAAATGAGCAATGTGAACTTTATTTGGGTTTTAAGGTTTCCAAAAAGTGAAACAAAGGTTAACCTTTCAAAACATTTGCCATCAGGGTTTCTTGACAGGGTAAAAGATAGGGGTTTATTGGTTGATGGGTGGGCCCCACAAACAAAAATACTAAGGCACAAAAACATAGGTGGATTTGTGAGTCATTGTGGTTGGAACTCGGTACTAGAAGCAATGAAATTTGGTATTCCGATAATTGCAATGCCGATGCAACTTGACCAACCGGTCAATGCTCGGTTGGCGGTGGAGGTTGGGGTTGCGGTGGAGGTTATTAGAGACGCAAATGGGCGGCTCATGCGGGATAGAATGGCTGCGGTTGTGCAACGTGTGGTAGCGAGTGATTTAGGTCAAGTTGTTAGAGAAAAAGCCAAGAAAATGAGTGTTTGTTTGAGAGAGAAAGACGATTCGGAGATAGATGTGGTGGTGAAGGAGTTGCTGGAGTTGTGTCAAAGCGGTGGTGACAAACGCCGTGCTGATGGTCTTCGGAAGGGGATTCCAAAGACGAAAAGCGAGACGTTTGTCGTTGATTCGCGTCTTGCGATGAAAACTCAAGTTTAAAAATTGCATCATTAATCTCCCTTGCATTTTGCCTTTGAAAGTAATGATACCAAAGTGAGAGTTTAATTAGACTCCTCCTTCAGAGTATTATTATAGACTAATTAGCTACATGGGTTGTTTTGGAAAATTGTTTTTATAATTGTTTTCACTAAAACAAACTCAATTTCTGGTGTTTTATATGCAAGGGGAAAGGCTACCCTCTTTTTGTGTAGCCTATATTATTATTATTATTATTATTAAATATAATATATGACTATTTATGAAAAATTTGATTGCTTGTTACATTTTTTAAGTTATCTATTTATGCTATGTTTTATTTCAATATCAAGTGTTTAGTGTATATGTTTATTTCTTTCTAATAATTGGTTTTCATGCATGTTTCATGATGTGTTGAGAAAATATGGATTTTGGGTACTCGTTGTTGATTGTGGGTTGACGATTATTTTGTTCTTGATTAGAGAATTAACTTTTATTATGCTTCTTTAATCAATTCGTGACAACGATCCGATTCTTCTGGGTTGTATGTTAGTTGATTTCAATAGAGTTTTGATTGCATATTAGCGTTTGTGACTAGACATGTACAAAAAGAAATAGTCTAGAACCGGTTAACCGGAAACTGAACCGGACCACTAGAAGTGCAAAAGGTCAATCAACAAAAAACCAGATATCATTTGTTGAGCTTTTTTCACTTCTTTGGTTGCCTTGAAAAGAATCATGACAATGTGTTTTGTCAATTTTTATGTACATGTATGTCAAGTTGATTTTCAATGCGTTTAAAGACCAGTTACAATGTTTGAAGTTTGAACAGGTTGGGCTAGTGTTGACAATCTCTTAGGCAAAAAGAAACAAATTCGAGGCGCATATGGGTCAACCCATTTAACGAATAGTTCGGGTCTGGGTTGGATAACCCGTTTACTTGACCGGCCAGGGGTGCAAACGAGCCAAGCCGCTCACGAGCTACTCGAGAACGGCTTGTGAAAAAGCTCGATCGAGCCGAGCTTAATCGAGGCCCAGCCCGAGCTCAAGCCTGTAAATAAGCTCATTTAATAAACAGGCCCAAGCCCGAGATTCACTTATCGGTTTCAAGCCGGCTCACGAGCCTAAATGAGCCCGTCATTACATTTAATAGTTTTTTAGTTAATATATATATAATGGTATAAAAACATAACTAAATAACACATATTATTCTATACATAAAATTATAATTGAATTGAAAATATATAATAATAATTTAAATTATAAAAATTAATTTTTAAATAGTAACCGAGCCGAGTTCGAGCTTGAAAATCTACTCACAAGCCAAGCTCGGGCTTTGAAAATAGAGCTCGAAACGAGCCGAGCTCGAGCTCCGTGTAAGTTAACCGAACCCTAAGCCACTTAACCCGCCAACCTATTTGACCCAACCTAACCCGCAAACCCATGCAACTACATTAGGCTATGGTTGATCCCAGTACTTAAAATGTATGTAACCATCAGAAAATGAAGCAAATGTAATGCCTCCAAAATAACAAAGCCAATGAATATTGTTTATAGTTTGACACCATTTGCATATTTATCAGTTGCTGCTATGCTTGCCAACATAACAAAAAAATGATTACAACCATGTTGACGAAATCGACATACAACACGCGAACGAAACACATTGCATAAAAACACAGAAAGTTATCATAACTTTACACAAACACAAAAATAAGCATAGTTTCGTCCGTAGAAAAGCGAAAACAAAAGGTACAGAAACCTTTGTGGTTAATTATCATCATCATCAGCTATGTATTATACAACCATAGTTAGCATCTAAACCAAAGCACCATTGTGCACTCAATGTATAACAAGCTAAACAAAACATATTATCGTCATTTCGCCAGCTGCTCGTGTATCGGAAGCTTATTCCAAGTTTCCTCAATCCCGCTAACTTGCAAAGGCGGCAACGAGAACACGCTAACCGTCGAGCTTTTACTTCTTATTTCCTTCAAAGACCTCAAAGCCGAAATGGTACTTTTGGTGTACAAGCTCTTCATATACTCCAACTCAGCGAGTTCTTTCGCTTGCATTGGCGCCTCGTTGGCGGCTGCAGTGGTGGAGGGTCCCTCAACCCCTCCACCGCCAGTATTGCCGCCAGCGTCCGGTGATTCAGTTAGCGGGAAGTGGCGGTCGAGCATCGCCTCACACTCCTTTACTAGCTTGTAAAGCAAGTCGGTCATGAAGAACGGTTGTTGCAGGACTTTTTGAATGAACGGTAAACGAAGAAGGGCGCCGGTTCTTTTATCGTATTTCTTTAGTATTTTCACTATTCCTGTTTGATCAATAAAAACAACAGATTTAATATAAAAAATTTTACAAATAATAATAATAATAATAATAATAACAACAACAATAACAATAATAATAATAACAATATAATAATAATAATAATAAGAGCAACAGCAATAATAATAATAATAATAATAATAATAATAATAATAATAATAATAATAATTTGCAAAAAGAGATTAGTGATTTACCTGTATAGTTAAGAGCACTATAATTCTCTAACAAAACCATCTCGCCATGAAAATCGACTATTTCTTTTCGGATCTTGATCATCTCTTCGTTCGAGTCTTTAGCTTTCATAACACTATCCTGAAATTCCTATTAAAAATAATACAAATGAATAAGCAAAATCTTGACTTCAAAGTTTTGACTTTTAGAGTTGACTAAAGTAGTAAAGTTTCATATCATATATTCATATTCATATCCACCACTTCAAGGTATTGAGGGGCTGTTTTAACTGTTTATGTGGTTTAAAAAACATAAAGAATCTATATACAGTCATGTCTTATTTTCTAACTCTCCAATGGCAAGAGTATTATATTCCATCAGTCAAGTTACCATTTTTGGCTTGTATATCATTAAAAATGCCAAAAAGATAGAATCTTTAAATCCATAGTATCAATTCTTCATAAGATGACAATGAGAAAATGCAATTTATAATATTCTAAGAAATATGAATGAGGTGCAAACAACCCAAGTCTTGATTGGGAAGATCATTTAGGCTCGTCAAGCGTTTGGTATTTTTAAGTTGAACTCTTTTGGACTTCTATATAGTAATTTTTCACAGTGCATAACCGAGCTCAAGCTGAGCTTTGGCTCGTTTAAGGTACTACACACGAGCTCGAGCCGAGCCTAAGCTCGTTAAGGTTTCTCCAATTATATAAAAATAAAAAATAAAAAAACTTATGTAAATTAATTATCAAAATAATAAATTAGCTGAAACTCGAGCTTGAAAAAATGACCCACGTGCCAAGCTCGAGCTTTAGAAAAGAGCTTGAAAAAATGGCTCACGAGTCGAGCCTGAGCTAGAGCTCTTGTAAGCAAAAAACTCAAAACGAGCCAAACTTGAGCTTGAACTCACAAGCCAAGCTCGAGCTTCAGAAAAGGAGCTCGAAACAAGCCAAGCCCGAGCTCGAGCTCCTGTAAGTTAAAACAAATCGAGCTTGAGCATAACATTTAGAAAAAAAAAACTCGAAACAAGCCGAGCCGAGCGAGCCTAACATTTACACCTCAAACCGAATACTTTCATCCCTAACCATAACCAAAACTCCTTTCCTGCTTCAATGCAAATGCAATTCATACACTTTTCCCAAATCATTAATCACCAAGCTTAAGCTCGATTAAGGTTTTTCTCAAAATATATAAAAATATTAAAAACGCATATATAAATTCTTTAACAACTAACAAATGAGCCAAACTCGCTTGAAAAAATGACTCACGAGCCAAGCTCAAGCTTAAAAAAAAAGAGCCTGAAACGAGCCAAACTCGAGCTTGAAAAATGAGTCACAAGCTCGAGATTTAGAAAAAAAAAAAACTTGAAACAAGCCGAAATCAAGCTCTTTCAAGTCAAAACAAACCAAATTCGAGCTATATTAAGTCAAAACAAGCTGAACTCGAGCTTTTTTAAATAAAAAACAAGCCGAACCTGAGCTCTTTTTAAGTCAAAACTTGCCGAGCTCGAGCATAATCATTTGCACCTTGAAAATATGAAAACTTTTAGCAATTCAACAAAATATTCATCAATTATCCTAATCACAACCAAATTAACAAACCTCATAACAACCAATTCAACAAAATATTAATAACCCAGATCAAATAATAATAATACTAATAATAACAATAATAATAATAATACCTTCAATTTAATAATATACTCTTCTTCTTTCTCCACAAAGAAGGAATTAAACTTCTCAACTTCTTGTTCCAGCAGCTGCACAAACTCACTCTCTTCATTCGACATTTCACCGGAAACCCGCATCCGCTTCGCCGGCGGGTCGGATTCTGAAATGGGTTGTGGCTTAATAATAAGTTTCAATCGTTTTTTGAGTTCTTTGTAGGATAAGAACTTGTCACGCCATTCGGGTATCGTTTCGTCGATCTGGGTGCTTAGGCTTTTGCCGAATTTCATTATTATTTGATTGCTTGATTGAAATTGGGTTTGATTTGTGGGTTTGTGAATGAATATGAATATGAATATGAATATGAAGGTTGAAGGTGTGGGGGGGTAATAATATCATTATAGAGAAGGTGGGAATATGCGGAGGAGAGGAAAAGCATATTCTGGAGAGAATATTTGGGGTTTTATTCTCTTCTTTTCCGGGGAGAGAGAGAGAGTGAGATAATGACGGTGGGGGGCCGGAAGAAATGTTTGGCGGGGAATTCGTTTTTGTTCATTTGTTTAATAATAACCGAAGAGAGGTAGACTGGTTAATCGGTTAACCGAACCTATCTGAAAATCAAATAAAACCGAACTGGTTTGAAACCGATTTGGAATTGATTGAAACCGTAGTTTTGGAACCGGTTTGGAACGAACCAAAACTGATCATAAACTGATTTTTGACTTTTGTTGACCAGACCTAGGCGCTTATATGAAAAAGGAATCTGTTTGGTTAATTAAATGAGTGAACATGTACATATGCCATGTTCGCTCACTTTTGTTTGTGAACCTTCAATAATGTGCCTGTTTATTGAGTCAGGAACTGCACCAAACCGATGCCTACCAAACACAATTTGTATTGGTATTTGTTTTTCATGTTTTAAGTATTGGTTTCGGTTTTGGTTTGTTTAGGTACTTTCAATGGATCTGGTACCAATCACTCAATTAGTACTAAGCAGATAGAACCGGTACAATATTAGGTTAATTATGTTCGATTTGTTTTGATAAAGATTTTTGGTTTATACCATTAATTATGGCTGTGGGAAGCAACAAACAAAATCAATTGGGGTGGGTGGCTCGGAAAGAGCGATTTTAATGTTTTGTAGTTTGTTGGTTTGGTTTTGGTTGTCTGACGTCTAAACTGATAATCTTTTTAAATCGCTAATTGGATTGAAAATTCTTAAAACATAAATTGTTTTGTATTCTAAAGTTAAAAGAGGCTAAATGTCGGTTTCATACCTAGTTTTAAACCATCGGGCATACCTGTAAACTGTCAAATCATAGAAATTTGATTGTAGCGTGACCGCATAAATCTAAAATTGGTTAGGATGCTTAAACGGTTTATATAGCTTCTAAAACATCAATATAGTATAGTGTGTTTTACTTTAACATTATTTAGACATATAAGTAGTGATGTATAAAACTAAAAAGCACATATAACAAGAGGAACGCGTTTATAAGAACGACTCGTGATTATATTCTGGTTATACATACAACTTTTAGTATTCGAACTTTGAACCTCTAAAACTAGGAGGAGTCGCATCGCGATGTCCTAAAAGAGCCACCAAGAACTAGTGGTGAGATTTTGATTATTTAGAAAATTGAGTTATAAAATAACCTTGTTATAATATGTATAGTATTATACTATATCGTAGATTATTTATAATATTTTATAGACGCATAATATAATGTTGTATTGTAAGATTGTATTACATAAGTGTATACTATAATATAACATATTATGACATTTAACAAATAATATATGTAAAGGGTGATGGTAAGATTAGATGTGATAGAAAAGCATATTATGAAAGATCCCTTTAATATTCAAAGTTTTAGCATCCAAAGAAAAAGGGGGATCAAGGCATATTCTAAGGTTTGGTTCTTTTGTCCCACCCACTTGTTCATCTCTCCTTCATTCTTAATATTAAAATCTATTTACTTTATATCTTCTCTTATTTATTTATAGTTTATGTCATTTTCACATTTAGTTTTTTTGTTAATTATACTATATATTTTGCTTTTTAGAACATTATTTTATTAGTATCCCATTTGACACTTTGATATAAAAAACATGATGATCTTAGCTCATGGCAACATGTTATTATTGTAATGGTTTTTTGTTCATGTCATTTTCACATTTGTATTTGAAACATTTTTTTTATGAAAAAGGCTCAGCTACTACTTGTTTAAAGAAAATTAAGGGTATTCGGGGCACCTCTTCTAAGAAGGATCGGGTGCCCTTGTTTCATTGGCAACGCCATCGCAAATACAGAAGTGATTCGCTTGTAGACTTGGTTTCTTGAACCCAAATCAATTAACTTTGCCAAATGATTATGTATTTGGGTGTGTGTGATGGAACCAATTATTGGTTACGTTTGTTGAAGAAAAGTGATTCAAGTATGGAGAGAACATCGCCGCCAATTAATTGGTCTCAATCGGGTACCAATGAGGTGACTCTTTTAAAATGGCCGCCCAGCTTGGATTGAGAAGGTTATGCCCCTTGTGTCTTGAGAAAAGAGTCACGTTAAGTCATAATCGTAAGAAAATAGTTGTTGACTTTTAGGTTTTCAGTTAATTTAGTGAAAACTTATCACGTGTTATAGTTATGTGTGTGTTAAACGATACACAACTCTCATACTTATAGGATGAGCCAACCAGTTAAAAAGCTCACTACTGCACTGAATATAGCATCCGATTTTACTGGTAAATGGCAAACCAACTAAAATATGTCATGCCATTACATTTATGATAATTAAAGATTTTCCAAAACAATTTTATTTGTTCTTCTACTTCTATATCTCTTAACGAATTTTGCTTTATAAATTTATGTATATGTTGTAATATGTTAATGTTTGTTATGCTAACCATGTTGTAAGTAGTATATTATGCACTTAATAAATGGACAACAATATTTAGTAAAAATAAACTCAACACTTTGATAAAATAATGGTTTAAAGTATCCTACAAAGAAAGAAATCTGTTGAGAGAGAAATAGAAGTATAAGTAACGAAATACATATGAGTGCTTTATTTTAAGAACCAATTTTATGTTAAGAGCTACGAGAACCGTATAGAACACATATACACGTTGCACATTAATGATTTAATGAGATCGTAAGATAGGCAATTATGTAGCCACTCTCTATAAAACATTTAAAGCAAGTTGTACAATTTCATTATACAATTCTCGCAATTCTTTCATATACTTGGTGGTTATGAAATAAATGATCATATTTACTTCATAACTGATCATATTTACGGTTCATCTATTTGATTATTGATACAGCTGGATTTAAATAAAATAAAAATGTTTAAATATGTGTTTTACTTACGAATTTTGAATTTTCATTTTGATCAATGAGGCTTTTGGTTCAATATTGTGACCGTTTTTAATATAATACACCAATGCCGGTCAAAAAGATAAAATACATTAATACATGTGGAAATAAAATATATTACTTTATGAGAAAGATATATATAAATATCTTGTGACGCTTTTTAATATTTGGAATTACTTAAAAAAGTGACTTAACGTAGAAAAATGTATGGCCGGTAATAATTATTAATGTGTTGTTATATATTTATAATTTACTAGAAAATAATTTTTTAAAAGTTGACATGTTTTTTTATGTTTGAAGTATGAGGTTTATTTTATACCATTATATATGTGTGAATGTATAAATTTATAGAATAATAACATAAGTAATAACGTTGTTAGAAGATAATTAATAAAATCCATAAAAAAATTAATGAATGCTTACATATTAATATGCCAAGTCACACATAGAACATTTGCAAACATTAGACTATACGTAATGGTTTAACTAAAAGCTAAAAACGTTTATTTGCTGTCAGGTAGGTGTGAAGGCGCTCACTAACTTTTCTATAAATTACACGTAATGGTTTAAGAAATTAATAAAATAACTATTATAATTCTTTTTCCTTTTTAATAAAAGTTGAGTTGGGTAGTTTAATTGGTTGGACGGTTTTGGACCCCTGATGAGAGTTTAATCTGCCCTCAAAAAATGGCTTCCTAATAGCTCTACTTCAAGATTGCTTGTAACGAATTGAGATTGTGGTTTTGTTTTATTACATTTAAATAATTAACTTTTTTGTTAAGTGTTTTTTTATTGAAATGCCCAAATATGTTAGAATTGATACAATACAAGTTGTAGTTGTTTTGTTCACCCCACTGTCCAACATAGTTGTGCACAAACAGGCGGTTAACGGTCAAATAACAAGTTTTAGATATGTTACTTGGGTCAGGTACTAACCGGTTTTGAGGCAACAAACCCATACTTGATATAACCGGTTTCGGGTATAACCGAACTGGTTAACCGGTAAATAACCGGAGAAACCGGTTTTAAAAAAATAATTAAGAAACCAAATAATCGGTTCGGTTAACTGGTTTGTACCCGGTTTCGGAGATCAATAATATTAACCGGCGGTTAGAACCGGATATAAATCGGTTAATGGTGGACTGGTTACTAACCGGTTAGGATTTTGGGTTGGAACCAGTTAGAAACCCGTTAACCGTTTTGGTTGTGCACCTCTAGTCCAACATAGCCACCAAAAAAACTTCACAAGTCAGCTTACCAAAATACCCAAAAAAAGCAAAAGAGTTAGCGGCTCAATTCGCAGGCCACTCAACCCTAACCAGAATTAAACCGGCCTTGTATAAACAATAAACCGACCAAATTAACCCGAGAACCATATAATCTGAATATAGAATGGTTCAGTTTTCAGGCTACATTTCTACCTTTAAAAACACGAAAAACCTAACCCGATAAAATAATATCACAAAGAAGACACATAATGAGCACATAACATACCAAATTTGAACAAATTTGCATTAAATTATTTGATAAAAAAATCAACAACCAATACTTTTCAAACTATTAAACTCCAAATAAAACATCTAAACTATTAAACACCATTTAATCAACACTCAACACTTAAAAAAAACTTATTTCATTATTAATACAACACGATTATAAAACACCAAATACACCTCATCACAATACTTGACGTAAGGGTATTTTAATCATTTTACAATAACTCAAGTTTGTACCTCGGATTTTTCAAGTGGTTAGAATCGGAGGCATGTAACCCGCCAAGGCTCCAAGAACCCGAGCCTTTGTGTCGGGGAAGTACTCGCACCCTGGCAGCTCGGTAACCATTCCCTCTTCGGTAACTCCAATGGGATAGCTAAGTAGGTGTCCGGGTAAATCATGGTCCAATGTCTCGGAACAGAAAAGATCCCAATATTTTGTCGATATTTGATTTACCTTTCTGATACATTCTAACTTCTCTGGACACGTTAAACAGTCGTCAAGGAGCCCTAAATGTTCATACCACAACGACATTCTGAAACCGTAAATCTGGCCCCTCGCTGGTTGTCTTTTGGATAGATGGCACGGTTGGAAAGCCCCCATCGCTATCTCGGAGTCTCGTGCTCCGTCCATTGATCTTTGGTTGATGTTTGCGGATCCGATGATCATGTACTCATCATCCACTAGAAAATATTCACAAATTTTGGATTACTATTTCATTTGATGTGTGACAAATACCTTCTATAAAATTTCAATAAAATAAGTATCATTTGATAAATATTTAACAACTTATCTAATAATGATTATCAACTTAATTTAGAAGTGTCAGTCGGGTGTCGGGTTGGTGGGTCGATGGCTAACGGGTTGAACTAATCAACCAGAACAAGACTCACATTTTTATTCGTGTAAAAAATATCAACCTACTCTGTACACACTTAAATTGGTGTAACCCGAGCACAACCGATTTAACCCAATTATCTAACATGTAATATGAGGGTGAAGCTTGTATTATGGCCTGGGGTGGCTCTGGTAGTGGGTAAATTTATGCGTTTTCACCAAAAACATTTTATAGGTGGTGTAAATTTACCCGTTGTTGTTTGAAAATTTTGAGCCAATCACCATAGTTTATGATATTTTTTTTATATTTATTGAGTCCAACCACCCAAGCGTTTTCGTCCAAGCTTCGCCAATGACGAGTTGACGAATAATAATCAAGATGTAAACACGTAAATCGAGTTTGAAGGTTATAAAAAATGGGTTAAACAAGTTAGTTGCTCAACCTCTTTAATTAAACTGGTTAACAAGTTGACACATCGACATTGTCTTATTAAACATGCAAGATATGCCAACGAAAACCTGTTTATTTACGTGTCATGTTCGAATCCAAGATGTGAGTAGTATTTAATATTTGAATTATATATATTATATATATGAGTTTGTTAAGAGAGTAGTGAAAACCTTACCTATCATCATTTTGGCATGAACATATATCATAAACCTTCGTGATTCTTGAGCTTTACTATAATTACTACCAGCATCCGGCTTCTCCGCCGGAATATACTCGTCGGGCCGCTTAACTTCCCGGTTGCCAAGACAAAAGAACGTCAAATAATCCTTAGGGTTCGCCACAATCCGCTTCACTTTCAATGCATGAACAATATCAGTGTACATCATTTGCATGGTCCTCCTTTGCCAATCCAATATTGCCTGAACCGAAGCACTCTCCGGCTCGCCTTCGGGCCACATTGGTAGCACGATGTACACCCGAAAATCTTCTCCGGCTTCGATCTTGCTAACAATCTTTAATGATAGTTCTTTTGGTATTAGATGTAATGCATTGATGTCTTCATCTTTAATGTCATTTGAATTCCACCCAAATGAGCTTCCTAGAAAGTATTGGTTTTCGATGTAGATAAATTTTTTAGCTCGACGAATTGCGTTGATGTACCCGTCCTGGATGCTTCGGTCGATAATGTTGTCTTTTCCGCTAATCAGACCAGCGCGGGCCGCGTCTTCAGGTTTGTCTGGAAACCCAAAGGCGGCCCCACCGTCGATTGAGCGGAATAATTGCACATTCCAGGATTCGTGGTCATGTGGAAGCATGACCGCGGATGGTGGAATGATGATGTGGTCTAGGTCACGGATGTCGTTGAGTAAATCTTTCCCGCCTTGTTTTAGCCACCGTTGCTCGAAGTTGAATAACACGTCCCACGCGATGGGCCCCTCGAGTTTGCAATGGATGTCGTGCCATGGTTCGCGGGGCCCGCCTTTGTTAACCGAAGAGTTTGAGAAGTTTGGTTGGTGGAAGTCATCGTGGTGGACGGTATCTAGGGTTCGGAAAACGGAGTGGAATGGGGTGTCGTATCGTCCGTTGCAAAGATCAATACCGCCGATGAAACTCACGATTCTTCGTTTCTCGGGGTTGCCATCGGGTAACGCACTATCGACCACTACGATCTTTTGGTGGTGAGTTAACATAACGGAAATTTGGATGTTTTGGACTATACTGCGTCCATCGTCAGGGTTACGAGGACACAGGACGCAGTTAACTTCTGAGCCACGGAAGTAGCTTCCTGTGTCCTCATCATGGGTTGCCATGAACCCGTTTTTAAACAAATCACCCGAAGTTCGGTCGTCCCAAACGAGCATTAACACGCGAACTCCTTCACTAGCCTTTTTCTTAAGTAATTCGCCAAGAGTCATATCCCCACCGGGCTTCGGCCTTCTCAAATCACGTATCAAAGTGATTTCAGTATAAACCGACCACCCTGCTATGTAAATTAAATGTTTCGCGTTTGAAATGGCATCGAATATGTCCTCCCAACATCTATGAGGTTCATATAATTTTCCACCGGTTAAGGGTATTTTTGGCGTAAAATTATCAGGTAAATGCGCATCTTGATAAAGTGTAACCTTACACCCGTTTCTTTGAGGGAAAAATGTGAAGGGTACCCCTGGGAATTTTACGCTTTGTATACCTCTAGACCATTGGCATTCTCGTGTGACTTCAAAAAAGTGTACCCTAACGTGGATCTTAGAATGACCTTGTATTGGTTTGCCACGGTCATCAAGTATGTCTAGCCATTCATCGATTACTTCTTGGGACAAAAGCCTGGTAACAGGGATGTGGGCGCGACCAATTACAGTCGCGCCTATTGCTTCATCTTCTTTGACGGTGAAGATGACTTTGGATGCCATGTGGGCACAATAGACATGAAATGACTCATACCATCGCGGGTTTGAGTCATGTTCTAGCATGCGGGTTCGACCCACTCGAGCCTTTTCCAAGTCTATGGATGCATAAAGACTTGCACCATTTTTCTTTAGCAGTCCATCTACAATCTATACAATTTAAAACCAAACATGATCAATTAAGTGTTTATTCAACAATAAAAAGCTATACCAAACTCTTAAAGTCGTTTGTTTATTGGGGTAGGTGGGTGTTTTATAAAGGAGTTGGTACAAGGCAGCCAGTTGAAATCAAACTTTGTACATCCATGTGCTCTTATTGATGAGTACAAATAATTCATTTCTTTTAAAGACATATTAAAAATAATGTTAATTTAAATTTGGTTTAAACAAGTTAATTTAGTTTCTTCTTAACATGCGAATATGTTTAGCTAAACAGAATGGTTTGATCGGTTTTAAATAGACCGAATCAAAAACTAAAATTCAGTTTTGGGTTTTTACTCAAACTAAATCAACTCAATAAATAATTTAGAGCCGAGTTTACTTTTATTTTTCAAACACTAGCACAACTCTAACTCCGCTATAAATATACTCTAGTCCTAGTAAAACTAAGTATTGATAAGATGCATCTTTTTCACATAGTGAATGTTTAATTAAGTGAAGATCCAAAACCCAATTTTCCCCAAGTTAAAACTATTTTCAAATACACTTCTTTATTCCTTGACCATCTATATATTCTAGAGATTACAATTTTACCTTTTACCTTTAGGTATGCATATACATACAAAAGATATAATAAAGGCATCAACAATATTAGAGCAAGCAATCTTATCAGAAGATATAGTATTTAGGGTTTTAATATCAGACCCTATGACCCAGTTTATCTCTATATAGTGTAACCCTCTATTATATAGAAGACAATAAGTTCTCATAATCTTACATGTTATTAGAGCCACAACAGATCGGAAATTGCTAAAGATGGTAAATGAATGAAATATAGCATGAAACATAGAGAGTGAGAGAAAGTAAGTAACCTACTAACCTTGTGGAGGAAATTGGACTTGAGTTTGTCTACTTCATAGATAGTGGCATGAAGTGTTCCATGTAGCAATATTTGAGCCATAGATATCGCCAACCTTCAAACAACTAATCTTGATATCTCCAATTATAGAGAAGCAAGGTTGTGTCTATATGTGTATGTATATGTAGAGAGAGAGAGAGAGAGAGAGAGAGAGAGGTGTACGTGTATGTATTTATATATAGAGAGAGTGGGAAAGATACTTTTATAATTTTATAAAAATGACAAGTTGAATGAAGCCAACTAAGAAGAAAAATAATAACAGCAATCAACAAATTAAGCAATAGGAGATTAGGTGAGAAATACTCAAGATGCATGTTTCACATTGAAGATAATAATAAATCTTTGTGTTTTGGAAACTAGTGACACTATAGGCAGGTTGATTTGGACATTGTGTCATGTGGGGTATGATATAATCAATTATCAAACCCTTTACAAGGAAAATACTTAATTGAAAAGAGATGAAAAATCATGAAGATGAACCTGTTTTCTATGGTGTAAAGTGGATATTGAAAATGGGAAAAACAAATGGAGAGTGATATAATCTATCGAGCATATTTTGGCCTCTTGTTTGGTGGCTAGGTTGATTTGGTGGTAGGTGCTTGTGTGGTTACAAGCTAAAACTCAGTCCATGATCAGAATATTTCCCATCATATGTTATTTAAGACGGGTCAAAATGGTTCGGATTCAAGGAGTGAAAAAAATCAATTGAAGCGCTTTATGGCAGATTTGAAAATCAGGAAAGGAAAAAAAGTTTAATAGGAATCATATTCCTATCACTAAAATGGGGGAAGACATTAAAGAGAAATCATTCTTGTGGATTAAAAGTATATCTAAGATTAAAATTTGAATTGTAATTGTAATTTGTTGGATGTTTATGTTGTTTCAGGTGTTTTAGCTGCTTGCTAGCCTGTTTTGTATTTTTATATAAATCTTGCGCCGTTCAGAAAAAATGATGAAAAATAAAGATGGTTGAGTGCACAACAAGGTGACAAGTCGACACCATACGAGAACATCTCCCCGCCTTTAGGTATTACAAGATTTATATTCTTCGTTATTTTCACGACGAAGGTGAAGAAAAAAGAGAAAAAGGGTACAAACTTGTAAACATTATTAAGTAGAAAAGGTTTAACAATAAAGTTTGATTAACATTTTATAATCTTCTTTTTAAGTTAATAGTTCACACTCAAACGTTACAAAGTGAAAAGGATTGATATAGATATTTATCGTTAAAAGGAGAGAAAAGAAAAATAATATTATTATTGTGTGATACAAAAATAAAGTTTTAAAACAAATCATTGTTTTTATGTTTATTTAGTGGACACTTGTTCATATAACGCTGGCAGCCCATATTACACGCTTCTACAAGAAAGCCTCCTCTCTCTAAGGCTGAGGGGTGTGGGGGGCGCGAGAGGGGGCGTGAGTGGGGGCGCCATCCAATAATATTGTGACGTGTGCCAGAGAGAGAAACTTGATAAGATGGGTATTGGTAGTGGTGATAGCGCCCCGGGCCATGGTGTGGAGGGGCGCGAGAGGGGGCGCGAGCGGTTTATTTTTTTATTATTTTTTAAATGTAGTAAAAAAACGTATTATTAAAAAAACGCAAAAATTATTTAAAAAAACACACATTTTTTTGAAAATTCATATAATAAAAAAAACATACTAAAAATTAAACAAACAATAATATTTAATAATAAAACTAATCTAATACAAGATCCTCTGGTCGCCTCGCCCACAAATGTTCAACCAACTCATGTCGAAGATCCCCGTGTATCTCACGGCTCTTGATATTTGCTATGTTATGAAGTTTTTGTTGATCACTGATTGTGGACAGTTGTGGCGGAATGTCACCTTGGTAGTTTTGGCATATAGCTTTGCCCTCGTCTTCTAACGTCATGTTGTGTAGGATAAGACACGTGTAGACGACGTCCATTATCCTCTCCCGAGTCCAATAACGTATCGGGTTCGCCAGAACATAATATTGTTTTTTTATAGCTCCAAAAGCTCTTTCAATATCTTTTCTAGCAGACTCTTGCTTCTTCGTAAAATACTTCCGTTTGTCGGCGACTGGATCTGTAAAAGCTTGAACTAACACAGCCCATTCGTTGTAAATACCATCGACCAGATAGTACCCGTACTTGAAGAGTTCTTCATTTGCAACAAAAGATTGAGGTGGTTCAACCCCGTCGATAAGGTCGTTGATCAAATGTGACTGATCGATAACATTAAGGTCGTTATTTGACCCAGCAACACCAAAAAAAGCATGCCAAAACCAAAGATCCTGTGACACCGCCGCCTCAAGTATGAGGGTCGGCCCTTCATGATCACCACGGTGGAACTGACCTCGCCAGGCCGTTGGACACATAGCCCATCCAACATGCGTACAATCGATGCTACCTAGCATCCCAGGAAAACCATGTTTTTCTGCGTGCACCTCATATATGCGTTGGATGTCATACGTTGTAGGTTTACGCAGATATCTCCGAGCGTAAGTCGATATGACTCCTACGTACAATATATATTAAAAAATGTAATAAATATTTAATAAAAAGTAAAATTAATGTTTTTTACCTTGGCAGAAAAAATGAAGGGATTCACGTGCAACCCTTTTCGACATCTGTAAATACTCGTCCAAAGCGTCCGACGAGATGCCATACGCTAGTTGACGGATAGCAGCCGTGCATTTTTGAAGAGGGGTAAAACCGGGAAGACCCCTAGCATCCTCCCTTTGTTGGAAAAAGGGATACCGTGCCTCTAAATCACTCGCTATACGCGTGAACAATTGCCTGCTCATTCGAAAACGAGTTCGAAAATCCGACTCCGCGTATACCGGTTGAGGGCTAAAATAATGCCTCATCAAAGTATCGTTAGCACCCGATCGATCACGCTCACGAGGTGGTGCTCTAACCCTCGGGAGTCGGGGTTGATGGGCTTGATTTTGCAAGAGATTTACCACGGCTGCGGTCAAAACTCCCCCTACATGAAGAAGCAAATCATCCTCTTCGGAGGAGTCGGAATCAGACGAGTACGACGACATTATTTTTAAAAAAAAAATGGGGTTTTGGGTGTGGTATGTATTGGTTTAGGAATATATATGTGATATATATTGTGATATATATAGAGGAATTTATTAAAAAAATTTTTTTTTTTTATTCACATTAAGCCTCCAACGGCTCTTTCACCATTCCCCAAGCACCCTCACGCGCAACAGCTCCCGCGAGCCCCCTGGCGCCTGCCTCTTTTTCCGCTCTCGCGCCCCTCTCGCGCCCCTCTCGCGCCTCGGTGGTGTGGAGCTCGCGCCCCGGGGCGCGAGCGTCTGGCCTCTTGCGCCCTTTCTAGCGCTCCACACCCCTCAGCCTAATTGGCTTAAAATCACATTGTCCAAGACATACTCTCAATTACTGTTTTTTATAACAAGGAGTAGCTTTTGAACCCGTAAATTACACGAGATTTATCAAATAATAAAATAAATAAGGTTCATTATTTGAAAGAAATGAACAAAATTAAAAGTAAGAAGAAAATAAATGATATGATGCAAATAATAAGAAGTCTATAATCTCAAATTTACAATTTCAAAAATCTCTTTATGTACAACATTTGTCAAAATTGTTTTGACCATTTACCTATGAGTAACTATAATAAATAAGATGAGAGATTAGAAAATTAAAAGAGAAATTATAACCAATTTTTTAAAATTGTTTTGACCCATAGATAGGTAGGATAAATAAGTTGAAAAATTATAGAGTTAAAAAGAAATTATAACCCATTTGTTAAAATTATTTTGGCTCATGGCCCATTGATAGATAGGATGAATGAGATAAGAGATTAGAAAATTAGAAAAGAAATTATAACCCATTTGTCAAAATGGTTTTGCTCCATAACCCATGGATAGGTAGGATTAATGAGAAGAGAGATTAGACCAAGAATAAATGTGAGATTGCCACATCATCCTTATTATTTTCTTTTATTAGTATAGATTAGATAAATTAGATTAGATAGGATAAATTATTGTATTTTTTTTTTCTTTTAATAAAATATGACTTATATTACCATATTATGCAACTGTTGGGGACATAGATCCGATGGCATATCAAACAACATTGTCACATTCGAAATGATCAATGCCATCTCTATCACTAACATCGACCACCACTTTTATCACACGTATTATGAGAAAAAAATGCACAATCTACCAACTCTAATAATTTTATGTAGGTCTGAACTTACTCATCAACAACAGAAGGAAGCAAGTATTCACACATGACACGTGTTTTTCTATTTAAATTCGGTTTTCATCGACTTTTTTTTCATTAACAGAAACCGCACTTGATGAAAACTAGTTAAGAAAATGACCAAATACATGTGTTCTGCAATTAGTGAAAATCTTTATGTTTTGTTAAATAAAAAATTCTCCGTGAAAAGGCATGCATTTTGGTGACCTAGCGGTTAAAAACCGTTGGCAAATAATTAGTCACATTGGCAAGAAAATCATTAGAATAATCTCCTTCAACAATAACTGAGTTACTAACGATCTTTTGAATTGCTGTTGATGCACACACATAGCTATCGGCAATTGCTATTCCTCTCAAATGTTGTTGATTGCATAATTCCTCTCAAATGGGTATCGTATTAGGTGATGCCTGACCAAATTATACAAAACATAGATTTCCATTTACCGAAATCACAATAGTAATATCTACTTTTATTTTATCTTTGGTAAGAGAATAAACTATCATTTCACTATTTTAGTATTTATATTTTTAATTGAATTAGGTAATTAAATTATATAAAATTTATAAAAGTTTAGAAGATTATTTAGGAACCCCAACCGTTGGGGCCCAACAAGTAACTTTTATCAAACTAACGGACATGGAAAGAAGCCAAATACCAACGTAACGCCTTCCACTTTTTATCATCTTTCAAAAAAAAAAAAACGATTAAGATTGAATCAATTTTAGTAATAACAATAAGCGAGTACATTCTAACATGTATTTTGTGTATATTATTATACGCATGAGGTGAATTGCCATTGTCGATTTGTCGTTGTTGCAAATACTTGTAATATCCTGTGTTTAGGAAGGTTGTTTCGTTGAGCTTACCATAGTGAAATGTCTAATGTGTCGGTGATCTCTTTTGTTTAAGAGAAATATTAATGAAACAGCTCTCAATTGAAGAATAAAAAATTACATAAAGTATATCTGTTAACATTCACTCAAACCTTTATAAATTGGTTTTATCTATTATCTTTATCCCTTAAGCTTTTTCACGTTGTATTATTTTATATATTTTGGGTTTCTACAAGAGTACCAATTAAATAAGATCTTAATCAAAGAAATTTTTAAGAAAAACTTATTGTTGACTAGTTTTTTATGATTAGTGTTATAAAAAAATTACATAAAGAATAAATTTTAACTTTAATCAATCTTGTCAAATGGTCAACTTCGGTGCACATGGTGATGAAAGAAATCAAATCCAACGCGTATGTATTAAGAATCGAACAAAATGTAAATTATTAGGATGAAGATTATGGTGTATGTTTAATTTTCGAATATCATGAAATCTGTAAGAGTCGAATGTTGGTGATCGTACCTTTTATACCATATTGATAGTTTTTTTTTCGTATTATATAAGGGTCTTTATCGTCATAAAAAATTAATAATCTTGACAAATATACTTGATAACTATCCTTGGCGTATTAAAAGAACGGTCGGTGGTTCACAAAGTTACACGATTTACACAATATTGTTAGCTAACAAAATTAAATCAAGACGCCAAGTTTACGCAAGTGGAAAGTTCATTTAGTGCGAGTTTAACTGTTTCTGACGATATTGTGATATCACAACTAATTTAATTAGTATTTGAAGGTCATGTTGTGCAAGGCTTAATCATTAATCATGTGAGCGTAAAGTATTATCAACAAACATTTTGAAGTGTTTAAATGTATATAGAGATGGATCAAGTTGAAATAAGTAGTGTTTTATCATGTGCTAAATGCAAATAGACTAGTAATAGATAAATAATTTTAATTTATTAGTGTCAATAAGTTTTAATATTCGAATGTCTATCAACCCAACTCATAAAATTTCTAGATTAGTGTGGTTTACATAAAAAATAAAGCCCCTTGCTAGTTTTTAATATTTTATAAAAGCCTTCACCGCTCGAAAAAATAATAATATATAATCTTGATATGATAACTATCATTGATGTATGAAAAGAACACTCGATGGTTCACAAAGTAACATGATTGCACAATATTGTTAGCTAACAAAATTAAATTAAGATATCAAGTTTACGCAACATGATAATTCATTTAATGTAAGCTGAACTGTTGATGATGATATCGTGATATTACGACATTTAATATAATTAATATTTGTAAGTCATCTTGACAAGGCTAAACCCTTAATCATACGAGCATAAAGTATTTCATCAAGTTTTGTGGATTTTTTAGAAATATATACAGAGGCAAATCAAGTAAAAATATGTGTGTTAAGTGTAAATGGACTGGCAGATAGTATTAGTTTACATGTCTTGGTAAGTTTAAGTTTAATATTCCAAATGTCTATTACTTATAAAATTTTGAGATCAGAATTTATAAAAAAAATACAATATTTTGTTAGTTTTTAATTTTATATAAAAGCCTCAACCACTAAAAATAATAATAATAATCTTCACAAACATACTTGATAACTATCATTGACGTATGAAAGGTATATGTCGGTTGTTCACAAAGGGACACGTTTTACACAAGACTGTCCAGCTAACAAAATTAAATAAGTCGTCAAGCATATGCAATAGCAAAAGCTCTTTTCGCGTGATTTGAACTACTTCTGATAATACCTGAACATCACAAGAGTTAATTAATGGCATTAATATTTGTAAGCAGTCTTATGCAAGGTTTAACCACTAATCATGCAAACAAGTTTACTTTCTAATTAATTGATTTAAAACCAAAATATAAATTCAATTAATCAAAGTGTAAAACTTACCTTTTAATTAGTGTGTGAATGTGAAATTCTTTTCATTAAAAGGGTTCCCATTTTTAGACCAATCATTTAATACTTTTTCTTCACTTGTCCAACAAGAAGTCATCAACCCCAACCCCAACCCCAACCCCAACCCCAACCCCATATTTTTCAAGAACCAACCAACCAACTCATCAATATAAAATTTCCCATATCATTCAAACTACCCATCCATCAATATTATATGCATACACACACTAAAACACACACACACATTTGTACTACAAGTTTCTTGAATCTTGATCAATCTTGATCATGTCATCTTCATCTATATTTCTCTTATTAGTTATTACCATAAACAAATATTGAATTTTGTGTCACACCCATTGCTTTAATCATCCAAACTTGTGAGAATTGATCAAAAAAAGGTTGAAAATTAAAGTGATCATATCATGTCATCAATCTTGGCTTCAAATGGGATGGTGTTAGCCACCGCCATGGCTGCCGTCTCCGGCACCGTACTCCTCCTTGCCTTCCACCTCCAGAAACAACCCTCCGCCGTCCACCACCCAAGACCTTGCATCTCCAATTCAGGTTTCATTCTTTTACTAAAAGTTTTCACAAAGTAGAGATTACGTCGAAACAGAAGGCAGACGGACTGACAAGTTCTTTTACTTGTTTCTTGAATTCTTGTTTGGTCAAACTCTCTCTCTCTCTCTCTCTCTATATATATATATATAGACTATGTATAAAATGTAAACCCACTTGAGTTGTGAAAACTCTAGATACCCATTCTCAACCACATGTTTTTAATTAATGTTTAAATCTTGTGGTCCACAATTAAAGTGAATAAAAAATGTAAATATAAATATAACTTTTTCTCTCTTCTGAAAACATATATAAAAATTAGTAAAAAATAGCAAAACACTTTTTTTTTATGTTTCGATGTTTTGTATTAAATGTTACAATATATATTAAATGTAACAAAAAAAAACGATGTTACATAAGGTTTTCGCGGGTTTTCACAACTCAAATGGGTTTTTATTCTAACTTAACCCTATATATATATATTAAAGATTAAATCTTGTGGTCCACAATTAAAAATAAAAAATATAAAAGTTCATTTACATTTTCTCTCTCCTGAAAACATATATAAAAATTACAAAAAAAATATAAAAAAAATATCAAAACATTTTTTTTTATGTTTTCTATGTTTTGTATTAAATGTAACAACATATATTAGATGTAACAAAAAAAAACCGATGTTACATAGGATTTTTACGGATTTTCTCAACTCAAGAGGGTTTTCAAACTATACTTCTCCTATATATATATATATATATATATATATACATATAATTATATGTGTGTGTGTTTGTATGTATGTGCGAATATACCGGAGTGTTTATATTTTAATCAATAATAATGTGTTTGGTATTTTATAATATATAATGCACTTGTATGTAATGCTTTGACGGTCACGTAACCGGTTATGTATCGTTTTGATCATCTTTTATTTTATGTTGTTTTACCCTACTTTTATTTTATGAATGGTTGATTATCTTTTATGCATAATCTATAACAATGTTATATTATTATTATTTTAGCTTTAACATGTATATAAAACCATTTTTTGCTATTAATTTTTTAAAGACTATATATCATGTGTGTGTGTGAATAATAGTGTACCAGAGTGATTATTTTATGATCAATAATATGTTTAGAACCGTATAATACACTTTCGGTTACTATTTTGATTATTTTTGTGCATAGCTACAAGTATGTTAATTATATGATTATTATATACAGTTTTAAAATGTATCTAAAACTATTTTATTTTTATTATTTTTTAGAAGGGAAGAAAAGAGAGAAAAAGAACAAGAAAGTACACTTTGCAGAAGATGTGGTGGAGCCAAGTGGTAATGGAGAAGAGTTTAGGAGGAGGCTTCAAAGTAAGAATCGGTCGTTTTCGTCAAGTTCAAAAGATGAAGGGAGTAAAAAGAAATTAGCGAGGGATTACAAGGGTATTCCAGCAAATAGGATGGCTCTTTACTCGGGAATCCTTAGAGATCGTGGCGTTCATCGGGCGACATATTGTTAAAAGCAGTGTTTTCATAAACAGGCCAGTTATCGAACCAGCTGACTTACCAACGGGTCCGGTCCAAGCTTGAAAACTCTAGCAAAGAGCTAACTCACTTGGACTTTTTTTCTTTTCCTGTCAATTTGTAAATAGTTAGTTTCAGTCCACATCTTTTCTGGATGTATAAGTTGTTCCTCCTTTAGTTCTAACTCTTTTTTCTTTTGGTTACAACAACCGTTTGCTTGTATCTAGTTATCAACTGCTAGTGTGTTATGTATGTATGTTGTACAATCTTGCACATACTTAAATGAAAAGGAATACTTTCCTAAAATATTAGTGACTTAATTAATTCAAAGCATATATTAAGTTATTAACTTGAAGTCAAGTCGTCACTTGGTTGAGGAACTTATCTTTTAGAGAGTATGTCACAGGTTCAAACCTGGTCAAATGAGTAGAATTATGCATGTAAAATGTAGTAGGAGTAACATCCCGTTAAATAAAAACTTAAGTCACATTAATACGGATCAGTTTGTAACTGTTTATTTTGATAAAAATAACTTAAAATCAAGTGACTACTATTGAATTTGATGGGTTAATATTAGTTGTTGGTGATGTTGATAAAAATGATTAATTGGTTTATGACATCATTGAAAAAATTGTGCAAAATTCCAAATATTCATGGTCAAAGATGGAAGTGTAAGTTAATCTTTTAACAAGATTTTCTTTTGTCGTCGTGCATTTTGTTGGTTTGTTCAAAGAATTTTATCATTCAAAGAAGATAAAGTTCAGTATAACCATTTTATAGTTTTATTCGTTTAACACAATGATATTGTTTTTAAATAGTTTCTTTATGTATTAAATTAGCGCGACAACGGTTGAATCATTTTACATTTTACTTTCTTTTTAAAGAAACGTAGTAGATACACATGTTGAAAAGATATTGATAACTAATACGTGTACGACACGATATATTGATAACCGAGTACATTAACTTTAGTGTATGGTCACATAGCATAAGGGAAACGAGATAGTCACGTTATATGAAGGAAAAGAATCGCAATTATCTTAGATATTAGTCATTTTCTAAAAATATGATTCAATAGCCAAAAAAAAGAAATAGTTGTTTAGGTGAGGGGACTCGCCCCTACAAATGTTGTTATTAAAAATAGTTTATGAGAATACATAACTTCCAAGAAGCTGAAACTAGACGATTAAACGTCTTTAAACTCAAACTATGATAAGTTAAAAAAGTAGTTGATGGTTAATCTTATAGGAGGAGGAAGCAAGTTAACATAAAGATGATGATTTTACTAACTCTTTTTAGGCTATGTGTAGTGAAGGGGCTACAAAATGGGACGATTTTTGCATGTGGCGCATAGTCAGCAAAGGGGGAATAGGGTGTAGTCGTGTCGTAGCCCAATATATATACATACATACATATATATATATATATATATATATATATATATATATATATATATATATATATTGCACACAGAAGATATTAAAATAATAATATTCTCCACCCACCCACGACGACAAAAACACGACCCCTGCTTATCGCCCCTCTTATTTGGGGGGGGGGGGGTCCTTCAAGAAATCACCCGTTATTATTTCAATTTGTAGTCCATTACACATAGCCTCATTAATCTTGTTGGAGAAATGGCAATGATCGTGACCATTTATGTGTTGTCAATAACATGATGGCCAATGGCTAGATTGTCATTGTCAATGTATCTCATCTCATGGTTCTTAACTAACCAACCAAGGAGTGGTGTGAGATTGAGATTGAGATTGAGATTGAGATTGAGATAGGAGGGACACATGATATTTAAGGAAAGATAAAAATCAACAAATTTTGGTTCTAGAATGGAATATGTAACCATTTCTGGATTAGAGTTATCTTAAGTGTATCAAGTTCGTATAAATCCAGATAAAGGGTACTTTCATTGATTAAAGAATAGTGTTTGTATCAAAATAAAAGTTAAATGGGTAACAAGCTGCGTTGTCATTCCTATTTGAATAGCAAAAATAAATCGATAAAAATTATATTCATAGATCTTGCGGTTATAACTATAAGTTGTATAAACAAATGATTATATTTAAAACTCACTTATAACGGAATATCAAATAATAAACTTTATAAAAGTATTTAATTTAGTTTCTAGTTATTTCTACCTAATAACAATAATTCAAAGAAATTTTAAACGAAAGTATCAGCATCAATACTAGTAAAATGATAACGACACAACATCAAGATATACACATGGAAGAGGGATGGTTGTGATGTATCATAGCACTAGGGTGTAGGGAGCATCCGTACACATACTTGGTGCATGTCAAGATCGATTAGCTAACTCGTTAAACATCGTTATTATAGCCATTGAACTATTTGACCCATAGAAAATGATACCCAACATTAAATCTACTTGTTCTTAGTATCTATGCCTATATTGCATGCATCTATTTTGTACATGAATTATGAATTATGCATTTTTTTATAATTCTTTTAAAGTTTATTGAAAGATGTAAAAATTTAAACAAAAACAATTCCTGAATCCACCATCACTGATTTTTATAAAAAGTTTTGTTTAAAGAAATCACAAATCACTACATGATTGTCGTGCTAAACAGCCATTTTCCATACGCGTGCAACCACATTACAGTTACAATTATTATTAATTTTCAAATGTGATGCAGTGATAAGTATCTGATTTTTCTATAATAGAGGTTTCAAGTTTAAATCTTTTTAGCATTTATTTCCTACTAGTAAATTTTAGAACAAATTTTTATGGTTACCAAGAAAAACGCTCAACTATTATTCAATTATATTGATGTTATTAAACAATAATAAATTAGATTTATTTATCAATGGCCATGTGATTTGATAAGCAAAAGTTTGGAAAATGACATGAAAATCTGTTGGTTAAGAGTGCTTTCCCACATGACCTCATCCCCACTTTTACAAAGTAAAGGTACTCCACTATAAAAATAGTATACTATCTTTGTATTAAGAATAAATATATCATTATTATCATCACTATGATCGTTAACCTTGCTTTAATTCTTCAAATAATAAAAAAAAGGTATGATGCATATATTCTTTAGGCATATAAAAACATAATCTTTAAGCATAAAGAGTTCTTGAACAATAGCTTTTTAATCTAGCGTCAGTTTACGGTTATGTTCATTACATAACTTTAAAATTTTTAAAGAAACTACTAACTCCTCGACCTATTAGGAAAGAAACATATTATAACACACCAAGATATTGTTGAGCCATATGTTGCCTGGTAACCCTAGACCGTGTCGATGTGTAGTTCAATCATAATTAAACTAACATCCAATTTACGAAAATTACTAATATGTATATTTAAAAACTTTGGTGCCGCAAGGACCCTATTGGGCCATTTGGCGGCACCTTAGTGGTGGAAAGGATTTTTTTGTTTTTTATTTTATTTTATTTTTCTTTTCTTTTCTTTTTGTTATTCTTTCTCCAACCGATGGTGGTGTCCACAATATAAAGAGTAAAGCTCATTAGCTACTTTCTTAACACCAAACAATAAGTGGTAGGTTAGCACTCAAAATACCTAAGAAAACATATGTCAGGGGGAAAGGGGCACAATCGGGTATCGGGTATGGGTACAGAGTATAGTACCCACTAAGAGAGGAGCATTCCCGCCTATTGGGTAGTAATATGGGGTAGTGTTAATCGCCTAATCGGTAACAAGTAAATACCTAAGAAAACATATGTCAGGGGGAAAAGGGCACAATCGGGTATCGGGTATGGGTACAGAGTATAGTACCCACTAAGAGAGGAGCATTCCCGCCTATTGGGTAGTAATATGGGGTAGTGTTAATCGCCTAATCGGTAACAAGTAACCGATTAGGATAGTGGGTGTTTGACTTTGCAAGTGAGCCCTCAGCCAATCATCTATCATCTTCGTTATTTTCTTAAATAAAAATGATTTTAGGATATTTGAGAGGAGTGCGACCTATAAAGAATGTAATAATTAAAGCCCAAAAGGAAACAGACTAATTTAGTTGTTTTGAAATTTTGAAAGAAACGCATGCGACGCTTTGGCAGAACCTAAGTGACTTTGTGTTTAGTGATTTAAACCTTAATGCAATAATACTCAATAAAAAGGTTATTTTTAGAAAAACTGAGGCCCCGGAGACCGGAGTTTCAATTTGTTATAATATATACACGGGTTGGCCCTACATGTAAATGGGTTTTGATAGTTAAAATATAATCTAATATCATACTCATACTAGTACTATTGACATTGTAAAGAAGTATACTCATGCCACTTTTATTCCAAATGCATTCCAAGGAAATTCTCAACTTATTTTGTGATTACAACCTTTTTTTTTATTATTATTTTTTTAATAAATTTTGGTCTAATGATTTGAAGTGATATTACTACCTTTTATATTATTTCCATATACATTCAAACGCACAGTTCTAACTGTTCACATAAATAAATTGAATTTATAATACTTTTTAGTTGCTAGCTTATGACTAGAAGTGAAAAATTATCATACAAAAATAAAAATACGTGTAGAGTGCAAGTTAAAGTGTCACGTAGGCAGTGTAACTTTAACTAACCTATCTTTTAGCATTGGACATTGGTGTAGTGGTTTTAACCTCAATTTGTTAAATTTACGCCACCCCTAGTGTAACCACTCGGATTTTTCACATACAGATTTATATCTATAACCCGACCCGTTTTATATTCGGGAAATTTTATCACTAAAAAAAATGGCACGTTTATCGAGAAATCATTTTACAATCTATATTTATTTAATATATGTTTATAACTTTAGGAAATATACAATTCTAACCCAAAACTAAACTTTGAATTTTCATTGTTTCCTCCTACAACCTTCAAGAACTAAATGGCAATTTATGTATAATATTTTATAACCCTTTTACCCAAACCCATAACCAGTAACCCGTATCCGTATAACCAAACCCGGACTCGTTTAGTTACTTGAAGCACAATTCTCGTCGTAAACATGGAATTGAATCATGTTTATGATTTTCCGTATCAATATCGGCCTAAATAACAACATTAATTAGGAAAAAAAGATCAAACATAATACGAACTTGATTATGAAACGGGCCGGCTTAACCTAGAATCTGTTATATAGCCTAGGGTGGATTATAATGCAATTGCTCTCATCTGCATCTCCTTTATAACCCGACGAACAAAAGCCCTAAACCTAATTACACTGATTGTGGCCGTAAACCTTCGTTCTCAATTTGTTCTTGCCTTCGCGACGGTGGCAGTGTTTCTCCATGATTTAATCGTTTTTGAAGGTAATTCAAACATGCATATTGTTCGTATAACACCATTAAACATTAGCCCTAACCTTAATTGGATAAACGTTTAACAGATCAAGCGATTGAATACGCTAGTGTTTATAAACAAATTGGGTTTCAAATGGATTCTGTATATATTTATCTGTTTTCAATTTTAAACCAACTGACACCCTAGCTCAGTTGGCTAGGGTGTGTGTGTTCTAGTAGTTGTCCGGCTCCCACGCAGGTTCGAGTCCCAGCAGCTTTATTATTTTTATTTTTAGTTATTGTAACTTATTTTAATTATTTTTAATATATAATAATTGATATTAAATATTCAATAAACAATATTTTAATTAAACCGACAACATGAAAATTAAACTATATATATATATATATATATCTTATTAATAATAATAAATCATAATTATTTAATTAAAAACTCGACACCAATATTAATATTTTTGTCGTTAGAACATCTTTATAAATTTGCTCATATTTATTGTGTGTGTGTGTGTGTATATGTATTATTATTTTTAAACAAAAACTATAATAAATGTATTAAACATATTAAAAGTATTAATTATATTTTTACCATCGAATTTCGTTAAACAATTTTTAAGATATAAATTTTACTATAATTAAATATTTGAACAATTATTATTATAATAGATCCCAACTTATATTTATTAAACTAAACTAATTATTTGTAAGATTCGATTATACGTTAAACAATGATTTTTATAATTAAACGATTACAATAATCCGTAGTGATCAATCGTTCAATCCATAATATACCAATCATAATTTTAACTCAAATCACATAAAAATCTTAAATTCGCTATACATATTATATCATTATAATTTACTCGTAATATCATTAATTAGGATCCTTGTCGATAATTCTTGAAGATCGTGATTATCGTTCTTGTTGTAGGCATTCCCGTTTGGCTTAATCAATCAGGTGAGTGTTATCATTCCCCTATTTTACTCGATTTTCATAAACGTTTTAGGGACATATGCGTATATAATACTATACATACATATCAAAAATAGCAAACGTGTAATTGTGTGTGATTAATCAAATCTACTTGTTATGTGCTTATGTGTTATTGTATTGATTCGTTTGACATATCCCTTTGGAGAGGGTTCTCATTCTATTGACCACCGCCCGATTCGCTTGGCAACGGTCTTATTCTTATATGCTTATGGATTGATTTACTGGCGCCCGATTCGCTTGGCAATGGTTTAATCGACAAATTACATGCTTATGGTTTGATTTCATTACCGCATTTATTACGTTTTGCTTATTTATTATATTATCCTTATTTTATTGCAAAACTGGTGGTAAACTCACTCAACATGTGTTGTTGACCAAAAACTCTATTTTCTACGCATATGCAGGTTGCCTGAGTTGAATGATGGACACTTAGAAAGACTTTAGGGTTATTTTGAAGACAAACTTAAATTTAATTGATTGTATTTATTTATTTAAATTGTATTGTTGTATTTGAATATTGTGTGTTATTTGAATTAAATAATTAATTAGATATTGTCACATTTTATATATGATAGTATCTTCGAGCTGTGAGCAATCGGATCACTCCCCGGCATTTTCGCTTTAGTTTGGGGTGTGACACTTAGCCTGCTGCCTTTCTTTCCTTTTTCACGCTCGTTGAAGCCTTGACATAGGAGGGTGTGGCACCACTCCTTGGCAGCCACGTGGTGGTTTAACTTCACACCCGTATGGGCTGACCTGGATGTCAGTTGGCGTCTGAGAATAACTCACAGCTTCATTACACATAGTCTGCTCATACCAATTAAAATAGAATATAATCGCACAAAAGCCACCAATTATGATTGCTAAGGTCTCATGTGGTGTTCTTTTCAACTTCCAAGCTGGGAAATTTGAACAAGTAAAGCAAGGGGGTAGGGAAAACAATTACATAAAGGAACAATAATAACAAAAGATTCCTACTCATTTTCATGTATTTTTAAGTCAAGTTATATTGTATAATCTATTGCTATGACAACAACAAAAAATTCGATAAACCCCTAAAATTAACTGTTAAACCATGCTTATTTACATAAAGGAACAATAATAACGGTGACGCTTATTTCTTTTAATTCTATCTTCAATTACAACCTGTTAATTGAAGATGATTCGAAAAATGTGATATTTTATAGCGCATTATTTGTTTTGAACAATAATTCCTAATTGGTTTTTAGGTTAAATATATCAAAAGTTCATAACACATCATTTGATTCGATACTTATACAAAATGATGACACTAACCAAGATTGGAATACTTCTATTACCATGTGTGTATAAGTTTCAGAATATCATAAGAATATTTATAATTTTTAGTTTAATTATTATTATACTAGTTTTTGAACTAGTGTAATACACGAAATGATCCAAATAATAAAGCAAATAAGTACATACTGTATATAAAAGAATGATTACATATATATTTATTTCTATACTATGTGTATATGAATTGATTTTATTTATATCAGAAAATGATTTTTTCAAAAAAATAAATGAGCTTGATAAATAATAATAATAATAATAACAACAACAACGCAAGTGCAAAAACATACATGAGAACGGTTCATCTATTGGAAATTTGATTCTCAGTATATTATTGAAAGAATTTTGGTTATGAACCAATTTCTATAAAGACTTTCATACAATAATAGTTTTGATGGAGCTTCTCGACTTTGTCATAATGACAACACATAAAAATAACGCGTTAACCTTTTCAATTTTATGAATGTTTTGCTTCACTTGAGCATAATTTTGTATGACATGTTTGACATAGTACATTTTAATCACCATTAAAGGAAAAGTCAATGTTGACACAAATGTTTCAAATATGATAAAAGTTAGAAGTATTGATAAACCTGGAGGTAGCATGTCAAAAGTCTTTGCCCTCTTTTCTTAAATTTTATTAGTTATGGGAAAAAAATTCAATTAGCCAAATACCGAATCTATTCATTATTTCCAAAAATGTCATTGAAAATAAATTCGAAACCTAAATCACGTTTAAACTTCTAACTTTCATTTGTTTGACATTTTCAAGTCAAAACTTTCAACCCGTAGCAAATTTGATGATAAATATACTTGCACTCTCAAACTTTTAAAAATACTCATATTGATTCGTAACAAATTTTGAGCCAAATATAGTTAACTTGTACTACACAATCTATTTACCAACTTTTGATCCATAACAATCAAATTTAAGTTCCAAAACTTGAAACAATCATTGATAAAAAAAACCTAGAAACTGACTATTATAAACTTTATTATATATGAAAGTGAATGGTATATATTATTACATTTTAACATATATATATATATATATATATATATATATATATATATATTAGTAAATTAACTGAAAATAAATGGATAGATTTAAAGCATATATTTATAATTTATAAGAATATTTATTTTTATAAAAATGTATAGTATATATAATAAAATAAAGTTTAAAGGAAATTAAGTGAATAATTTAACATATTATAGATATAATATAAATAGAGTGTAAAAGGAAAGTAAATAATTATTAATCTATGACATAATTATTAGTTTGGAGGGAAAAAAAGATAAGGTTTAACCACAAACTGACACATGTCATACTTATTTTACTTTATTAGAATAGATAGAAGTAGATGTTGGTGAGCATGCTAGACAAGTTTTTAACTATATAACCATGATAAATACACAAATAAAATCCAAAATCTACTTTATTTTAGTGTGTTAATGTATCAAAGATTTTCTACCTAGTTACACTATAATAGATTACACAATTTTTTTTGTTTATTTATTCCTAGTATATATACTTTGTTTTTATGTATACTTAAAAGAAACTAGATAGTTTTTTTACTTCGCACATTGCCGCGGGTTTGAAACGGAAACGTAAATAAAAGTAAGCAGATGACATCTGTACATTGTACAAAGACAATAAAGTAAGAGAAAAAAAAATTAAAATTGAACATAATTTATATAATATTAAAGAAAAAACCAAATAATTTTCCTTTGTAAAAAAATTAAGTTTATTCCAGAAACCCCAAGGATTGGACCGGGGTCTCACAAGTTGCATGTAATAGTTCACCAATTACATGTGTTTCTTGTTTTAACTTTCAGTTGTGCAAAAACACTGACAACAATTTCACTTGGTTAATAGCATCTACCGGTTGGTCAACTTCATCTACACCAATCATATAACATAACTATTCATCAAAGTTTATAAATTATCTGTATAGTATATATATAGTATATTCAAAGACTTACATATAAACATAAAATAATTTCAAACATCTCCTTTGAACCCACTCGCTAGCCGTACTCTAACGAGGAGAGGGGAGGGGGGGGGCCTCGGCCGAACTCCCGATCGAGTAGGGTGCCCACCCGACATAATAGAATAGAAAGAGAAGGATACGAGACTTGTTACACGAGTGGAACTGTGGAAACAAACTAAGGCATAAGCCACACACATACAGACCACAATTTAATTGTTTACTCACATGCAAATATATCTAAAATCAATAATTTTTATTATTTTCTGAAATATTATTAATTAAATATATATAAATTAGGTGAATTTTGTTATTTACTAGAAAGATATATACCCATTATCTGCACACACATATCGATGATCTGTCCTTTTTATATAAAAAATTAAAAATAAAACTAGAGGAGAGAAAACAAAGTTGGCAAACGAAGCTTTTGTTGTGCCACGTGTCATTTTAAAGTGGCCAAACTCACATTAATCATGCACAATATTCATTAACTTGCCAACTAATCCTTAAAAATCTGAACTAATAAGTATTAACACAATTACATAAGACATGTGGTTGGTCATCATGTATGTCGTCGCAGCTAGAAAAAATAACACATCAAAAACAAATTATGTGTAATATTATATTTTGATGAGTAGCAAATTAGACATGTTCAAAACGGTTTTATATCCAACTGGTTCGGGTTAAAAACTGGTTGGATTGGTAAACTCTTGGTCAAAACTGGTTTGTGATAAACCGATTCTGGTTGGAAACCGGTTTGGAGGCCAGAGTGCTGGCCTGATCAAACCGATTTGGATTGGTTGAAACGGATTTGGGACAAAAAAAGAACGTTTCTTATTGCTTGTTTTTTAAATTGGTTCGGGTTCAAAATGGTTTGAGGGAACATGACTACTAACTGAGTAACTGGTATACGAACTGGTGGGTTGGGTCGGGTTATAAACCGAGTTGGCGGGCTCATAGTCCAAAGCCGGTTTTTTTACACCCCTCGCAGACTTGCACTAATCCGTTGCTGGGCCTCGGGCTCTAACCAAGCCCAAGCGTGGGACGATGTTACGGTGGGCCTCTTCTTCATGGTACCATTGCACCAAAGTCCAAACAATACACACTTTTTAGCTATTTATTTTTTTTATTAATAAATAAATATCCTTAGAGAAAAAAATTATGTAAAAAAATTTACTAATTATAATTTGAAAGAAACTGACTCAAGAGTCTATGTTCAGGAGGGTGATCAGAAGAAATAATTTATTGAATTATAATGCACAATTGAAAAAAAAAGCCGGAGAAAATAGAAAACGAAGGTTCGCTTTCTAGTCTCTACTGTATTTTCGAGCATGTTTATACTCGATACATCATATCACTTATACGAATACTGACTTAACCTTCGGAGTGTCGGCAATGCCTTTGCCTCACTGACCTTCAAACGTATTATTTGTTTTAATTAATGGGATTTTGTTTATAATTACCCTTATTTTCATTATACTAAATTAAAACTATAAATATAACTATAACTATCAGCAAATTAGCAAACTTGATTTGTGATGGAAATACTATTTCGATGAATAATAAATCTCTCTCCAATTAATAATAAACATATGAATCATATGGATTAGTCCAAGTACAATTGTTTCTTCATTAAGCTGTCCAAAAGAAGACAGCATCCTTGTTTTTAGTAAGTATTTTTTTTTGTCAAAAATTGCGTTCCAATATGTAGAAACATAGATATTACATCAATATAGCAGGTAGGCGGGCAACAAGTTGCGCCGCCACCCCTTTCTGAATTGCAAACCCTAACCTGCTAAAGACATACCCCTGCCCCTTTGGAGTCGACACATTGCTATGCACAACCTGTTGGACCCTGGTTAGAAAACGGATAGCTTCCGGTGCCAAGGAGCCAAATGTATCAAAAGCCAGAGGGACAAAAACATGTTGGTTCTAACTATTTACCTAAACTAAAGTAATAAAATAGAACAGAATAAAGTGAGCAAGCCCAATAACTAGCATGGGCCGAAGATATAATCACACAACTGCCCAAACTGATAGATGATTCATTTGCAACATTTTTACAAAATACCCATAAAGTCCATAAACCACTAAAATGACCACCTTAATTTAAAGTATGAATATTTATCAAATTTATTTTTAAACCCTAAACACACACTCATTAATCATACTTCTAGGTTTAAACTATTGTTCACCATGAAACATTTTACTCCTAAAATCATGATGATTTTTATTCTTTTTTAGTAAACTGCGGTTTTCGTCCTTACAGTTTGTTAAACTGTTAAAGATTGCCATTTAACATATTTTGGACTAAAATAGTAAATCTTAACAAATCATAGGGACAAAAATTGCAACAGATATGAAAATCTATGGACATAATTAACAAATTGTAAAGTTTGGACTGTAATAACAATTTCAAACAAACCATGGGACGAAACTGCACTTTATTCTTTTTTTTTTCTCAGTTTCCATTTAAATATTACTAAATGCATAGTTTCATTCAAAATAAAACATTTTCTAGCATCATAAACTATACCAAGTGGCTTACCGTACCAATAACGTGACGAATCGGACCAACACATGGCGAACAACTTAGGCACTAGGATCAGCATCATCAGGACTCATATTCGTTTTTATGGTATTCAATAGATATCTTACATCTTACATCTTACAATACTAATAAAAGAAAACGTTGAAGCTTAGGTGTCAAACCTACATTTCTCTTAATTTCTAATCTCTCATCTCATTCATTCTAGCTATCCATGGGTCATGGACCAAAACCATTTTATTAGTTGGGTTATAACATAGTGTGGATTTTATTTATTATTGAGTTAAATATCATTTTCATACCTTAGGTTTAATCAACTACACAACTTTAATACCTTCATAAGTATTGTGAGAATCATAATTAAAATAAGACCTCATTTATTTTTATCATTTAATAAATCTCGTGTAATACACGGGTTCAAAAGCTAGTAATTATATAAACACAAATTGATACCCTTTTAAATATGCCATGACTTTCCTTTTTGAGTTGTGCAATCGTTACACATTAGGAGTGTTCATGAAAACCGAAATTCAAACCGAAATCAAAACCCAAATAAATCGATCCGAGTTCTTATTCGGATCAGGGGTTCGAATATGAAATTTAAAAAAATTCGGATTATTCGGATATCCGTTTAATCCGAATAAATAACATGTTTTTACTGGTATTTACAGTTTTGTATGTTTATTTATACTATTGCTTGAAGTTTGAACTTTGAATTTATGCTCAAAACTAATTTATATTTTTCACGTTTATTGTGATTTTAAACGTGTAAAAAATGTAAGGGGACCAAAAACTAGAAAAAATTTGTTATTAGTATTTTCGGATTAGTCGGATAATTTTGGATTATTCGGATTTTATTCGAGTCCGATTCGAATTATATTAAGATATATTCGAATCGGATAGGAACAGGAATATACCTAATTCGGATCGGATTTCGGATATGGCCATGAAATTTTCAAATCCGAAAAATTCGAACCGAATAACCCGTTATCCAATGCAATGAACACTCCTGGTTGTGTACTGGTTACACAACCTAGGTGTCGGTATATCAGTACCCGTATCAGTACTCATTTTATTATTTTTCATTTTTTTATATGAGTTAGTGGCAAAGCCAAAGCTTATGCGGCAACCATTCATATAACCAACCCCCGCCAATAATTGAATTCAATAATAATAATTCAGATAACGCTATCCACCAATCTTATTGTTGATCAATCACCACAAGTTTATGTTTTTGTGATTCCAATTGATTAACAATACATGGGCTATAATTTGTTTTTGTAATAATTTCTTTATTTGAAACATGATTCTCAAGACTTCATCAACTTCTTGGATTAATCATTTTCTTGATTTCATGGGGTAAGTAAGTACTTTCTATTATTCGTATCTCAATGATATTATTTTGATTAATAAAAGTAATATGAATAGTATTAGATGGTGTTTTCATGTGGTTACTTTCTTTCTATTATTAGTATCTCAATAGGTGTTGAAAGTGGTAGCTAGGGGTGTAAATTAACTGAGCCTGTCTAGGCTTGAGCTTGGCTCATTTAGCTTAGAGTTCAACTCATTTCGAGCTCTGATTATGAACAATTTCTCAAGACTGAGCTCTGCTCGGGCTTGGCTTGTATGTATGTATTAAACTAGTGTTTCACTGGGCTAGTAAGTAAAACACTGGCGGTGATAAAACCCAAGCGCCGAGGCGGTAAGTCGACGCGAATTCGGTCGGTTTCGGTTACATGCGTTATAGTATCGAAACTAAAACAAAAAATAAAACAAAAAAATATATAATAATTGAGTTGGACCAATGGGGTTGCATTGGTCGGTAAAACTCGGGCGTTGGTAAAACCCGAGTGTTCAAGCGGTGTGTCAACGCAAATTTGGCTGGTTTTCATCGCGTTTGTCACGGTACCGAAACTAAACAAAAACAAATTTGGCATTCAAACGGTTTTCGCTACGTTGTTACAATACAAGGACTAAAACAAAATACGTGAGTCTACACAAATTCAGTCGGCTTCCATAACGTTCGTTATAGTACTGAAACTAAAAAAAAAACAAAATTGGCATTTGATCGATTTACGTTATGTTCGTTACCGTACGATAACTAAACAAAAAACCAAAAAAAAAATGCCGGCAACCACTAAGATGCCGCCAAGTGGCCCAATAGGGGCCCTTGCGGCACCAAAGTTATCTTTTATACTATATAATAATATAATAATAACTTATTTACCTGTATAAATATTTTTTTTATATATTTAAGTTAGGGGTTTGGATCAAATACAAATAATTATTAACGTGCTAAATGTGAGAATCAAGTAGTGTAATTACATAATTACATTGCTTGTATATATAATTACATTATTTGATTTGAATGTTTAGTACAGTTTTTTAGTTTGTACGTTAACTTTCCCCTTTATATATAACATTATATATATTATTTATTTATTTTTATCTTAAGTTTATGCAATAGTTATTATATAAATATACACTCGTTTAGGCTCAGAAGCTAGCTCGAGCTTGATAAGTCAAGCTCTGGACCGGGCTCATTTAAGCTCAGCTCGATTCAAGCTTTTAGCAAGCCGGTCTCAAATAGCTCACGAGCGACTGCTGCGTTTACTAAATGCTAGGAAAATTTTTTAGTTTATAAATTTTAAGTTCTTTATATTAGTTTTTATTAATTTCATGTCATATGTAACAGTGCAGTTGTTGCTTTGGTTGCTGTTTGCCATTAGAGATTCTTAATATTCAAGGTCAAACCCTGAAGAAATCTGGTCTCTCGGATAGTTTTTGGAGCACAAGCACTTATGATATTGATTTTGGTACACTGCAGTCTCAGAAAAGCTTGTCATCTATTTTTGTCTCGGACCCGAGTGCAGCTGCTGACACCGGAATCCAGCAAGAGTTTGTTAACCATGGAAAGTTTTTATATTTGGAGTTCTAATTGATTTAAAACATTTTTTTATCACAAAATTATTGGCGGGTTGAGTAACGGGTCAAAACAGGTTTGTGTTGAAACGGGTTAGTTTTAGTAGGGGTGTTAAGTAGGTCGTGCTCACGGGTTGGTGTGTTAAAATTGATACGCACCCAAAAATTTTATACGAACCTGAAAATTGTGTCACGCATGAGAACCTGAACACGACACGTGTATTCGCAGGTTGACATGAAAACAGCCCGTTTTGAGTTTTGACCCAATTTTTTTTTTTTTTTTCATTTTAGTTGCCTGCACAAGAATGTCTTTGACAAAAGTTGAGTAGTCTTTGACTTTTGAGGTCAACCCAGTACTCTTTTAAGTGAAAAATTGATATGATTTTGTTATTATCTATACACAATAATTTTGTATATTTATAATGCCTGTCATACAACTGATTTGGATAGTTATATTCTCTCACGAATATCATTAATCGTTCGTTGATCCGAAATTCAAAACGAGCATATTTGACTTAAGAAGTCAAAGTGGATCTTTTACAGGTTTGCTTCTATGGAATCAAACAAGACTAGAATGGGTTGGAAGCGGAAAACCCGACAACGTAAAAGCTAAGGAGCCCGTTTTAAGGTTACAACATTTTTTTTTTATTTTCATGTTTTTTAGGGTAAATTACAGTCTTTGTTCTATATGTTTGGAGTAACTTGCAAATCGTGTCATTTAACTTTAGTAAGTAAAAAAAATCTCCATGATGTTTATATGTTGTCACACTTTTCGTCCTTTCTACTAACAGAATATCCAGCGTCTGTTAGTAGAAAGGACGAAATGAAGAAAAGTGTAATAACAAGGACTTTTCTGTCAGTATAAAGGATGAAAATTGTAATTTACCATTTTTATAAAATTATTTTTCCGTTTATATGTGTTCAATAGTTAATACCATTGTGCTATTGAAGCTGGAATGCCACATACGATAGCTTATTGGGTACCAATAAACGCTTTCCTCGGCCCATTCCTCTCAGCGTGAGTATCTGGATTCTCGAACTATAAGCGTGTCATGGGTCAAACAGGTCGGATTGGGTTTACCAACACACTTTTGACAATAATAATATGAAATCTTTAATACAATAGTTCCCGGTTGTTGTATTTGGTCAAATTTAAAATAAACATTTTGGGCTACTTTTGACCCGTTTGATTTGTATCCCTTTTGGCCCGTTTATTTGACCCGGCCCATTCGACTTGGTTTACAGGAAATGGTTGAGTTTCTAGTTGACATATGGAAGATGGAAGGATTATATGACTAGATGAGCCATTTAATGGCAACATCTTGTAACATTCTCTTATTTCTATCAAAACTTGATAAAAATTGTTAGAATATATGATACTATGATGTGTATGTGCATAATATTGTATCGAAAACTCCTCTATTAATTTTTTCTTTTTGATACTGAGAAATCTTGAAGTGTACTCACTATAGGGGCGAGAAACTAAGCGAATTAATCGAACCGTAATTGAATTAAGTGACTTAACATAAATTGAATTAAATTAAGCGGTTCCGGATTTATTTTCGGGTTCGGTTCCGGATTCGGGTTTTTAACACCTCTACGGCTCTACTAAGAATGCTTTAAATGGATAGACCCCATTGTTTAAAAATCAATGACATTGCTTGTTTCAAATTTGAGTTTTGGCCCATTACTTGAAAAGTTAAGTCTGGCCCAAGCCAAATTATATAGTTTAAAAGTTTGATTATTTTGATTAAAACACAATTAATCGAAATTGATCGGTTTTTAAAAACTATTAACCGAAAATTTGTTTCGGTTAAAAACCGAACCTTACGCACAATACATACCCATGTACTATCATCCAAGAAAATGAAAAAAAAAATAGCAAAATCATAAAATCATAATTTGTGAGAAAATCATCTTTTTTTTTATAAAGTTGTTGTTGTTATTATTATTATTATTATTATTATTATTATTATTATTATTATCATTTTTCTTTTTATTGTATGAGATGCTGCACTCTCTTAAACTGTTGGTGATTTAGCATTTGAGATACTGCATTTTCTAATAGTTAGTAGAAAACCTCCCTTTTTTTCTTTCTTTCTTTTTTTTTTTTGAAACAAAAACAAGTAATTTATAAGAATATAAATAAATTTTAATAGGAGTAAAATGATGGTTTATGTCTCAGTATGAATTATCAAAGACACAATTCTTACTTTCAAGCATGTTATATGTATCAGTTTGAATTATCAAAAACTTCTATATGTTTTCCATCTCTTAAATACATACTAAGGGTGCCGATATAGTATCGTACTGAGCACTTTCAGTATTTGTACCAATTTTTTACGATTTTCAGTATTGATACTTTTGTTATAAGTACCGGTACCAAGCTCATTCCTAAAAGACGCTAATGCACTGTCGGAAATCTACATGTCAATTAAAATATTACATATAACATAAGTTTCCCTCTAGCATAATAAAACTATTATTTTATATTTAAAAAATTATTAATGATGACTTAAAATGTTAAATGTCCACTTGTGGTAATGCTAAACAAATAATTATCATCCACAGTTTGTAGTACTAGTCCGTCCTTTACTCAAAATAATAATGTCTAATGGAGTAATGGATGATTAATTAAATATTTTTTAAGTTTAATTTTAATAATAGTTCATATTATAAAATTACAAGACTCATACCAAGTTGATAAGACTGCAATGAATCTACCCACCAAAAATCCTTAAATTCCAACCACCCTTTTGACCATTGTGTTCATTCCCCATGATTTGTTTTATTTTATCAACAAAAAAGGGAAGTTGCATGAACTAAATTTTATTTAATGTTTTACTTTTTATTCAAAAGATTTAATATAAAATATAGAATAATCAATTTGCAATTAACAATTAATAAAGAGTCTTGTGATTATTGCCTTTTTAGCTGTTTTTTCCTGTTTAAGAAACCAAGTTTCCGTACTCACAATGACAGTAACAACTTTGCTGGTTTTAGAACCTTGATTATATATTAGTTGGATCTAATTAACAAATAAATTAATATGTGCTGGTTAAATAGCTGGAGTACAATATAAGTTTGTGGACCATTTTATATGTTTAATTTTTTTATGTCGTAAGGCCTAATTCATCTTGCGATAGCATATGAGTGAGATTCGAACTAGCAACGTCAAACAGAATAAACTCATTATGTGAACTTAAGGTAAAACTCCTGACTACCCTATTAAAGTGGTGATCGATGGCTTAAAAAAATAAATAATAATAATAATAATGATGATAATAATAATAATAATAATAACAATAAACAATTTAAGTATATGCTAGTTAAATACATGGAGTAAAATATAAGTTTGCGGACCATTTTAAATATTTTGAGTATAATGAATAACCTCTTTGGTTGTTAGGGACGAAACCCTAAGCAATGGGAGGTTCCAAGGGCCTAGATTTTGTAAATTCTACTAACTTACATGAAGAATCCGATTTTAAAACGAAACCCATTTTCACCCTAATTTAGACCCGAAATAACTTTCGTGAAGCAGTAATCACCAAAATTCAAAATACGAACTCTTGGTCGCGAACACAAATACTAGACACACATAATTCTTTCTTGAAACAAACTCTCTCTGAGTCTTATACCATTTAGAAACTCCTGAGTACCATTAAATTGTTTAAATCTAAAAGTGAAACACAATTTTCAGATTAATCCAATGCAAAAGATCTATAGATACGACATTGTGTGACTAATTTATAATGTAAAAGAACAGCTACAATAAGATTATACAACTTTAATTACATATTTTTTACATTTACAAAGATGTGAAACACAAATAAGAAGTAAAACCAATGAATAGTTATTGTGCAGCCAAAACTGTATTTTCTAGAATAATTGTAGGGACTTGTATATGTAATTACTTTCACAAAATAATAAAATTTAAATATGAAATAAAAATAGTAGGCAGGCTGAGGCAGGTTAATGTTCTTGTTCCTGTTTATGTTGTTACGTGGCCCCCTCGTAGGGTCTCTTGTTGAACAACCGTCCCAACTCCCAGGATTATACGTTAATGCATTTTATAATTTTTATTTATTTTTCTAGTAGGGATGAACAAATGATATCGAATATCGGGCACGGTATCTAGTGGCGGAGCCACTGAACCCGGTCTTCTTTCGGTTCCAGATATAACCTATAATCTCGAACCAAGTAGCGAACTCATTCTTTTTCGACGAGCGAACTCAGTACCATTTAAAAAAAAGATTCGAACCCACTAGTTATGGAAATTATAGTTAAAATATTTTTTTAATAAGGAATACTTAAAAAACATGTATAAAAAAACTTAACTTTTTTTAACAAATATTATAAATTGACCAGTAATAACTCATATAGATCATAACAAAAGTTCCAAATAATTTATAGAATTGTTGAGTAAACCCAACATAATTAGCATTCTTAAACATAATACTTAACTGAAAGTTAAATAAAAGAACAAATAACATATATGCCTCAATGACGGATAAATTATGTTTCTATCGACCAAACGACCATTGCCACATTGCATCTCAAGGCTTCAACCATCACCTTACCTGCTGGCCTCAGACGACAATAACGACCGGCTGACCGACTCTTTTGTTATTTGCTTTAAGCTTTCAATCGACCCACCCCTCACGGCAAATCTTTCTTTGATTTTGCGTAATTAGATTAGTGACAACTATATATGATGCTTGCATTTGTTATATTGAAAATGATTTCTTTTTTAAAGCCAATTGAAGATGTTATGAATTGTTTTGAAAACATGAAAATGTGTAGGGAATAATTATAATATGTAATATATATATATATATATATATTTATTAAATAATGACTTCGTATTTTAATGAATGTTGACGACGTACATTTATTATTATAGTGATATTTTAGTTTATTTATCTCACCGAATGACCAACCCAGCCTATTTGGGCCCGAAATCTTTGATGTCGGAAAATATCGAGCACTAAAAATCCCGAACCCATAGAAAAAATTTCCTGGCTCTGCAACTGATGGTACTGTACCAGTATTGTTTATTTTCAATTGTAATTTTTTTTACGTTTTGGGATCGGTATCTTTGGTTGATTTACCTTCAAACACCATATGGTTACCAATTTTTGGTGATTTTCGATACTAGTGAGCTCATCCCTGTTTTCTAGGACTTGAACTTATTACCTTTGAATGTTTAAGAGAATTTGTCTGTCATCGAGTCACTAACCCCAGGTAAATATACTGTTTTTTAGTTATTGGAATTTCTTTTAACATTATTAAAACAAAAATATTGTATTTTCAGGCATATTTGTTTATATTAGTTTTTCTAGTGGATATCCTTAATCTTCTTATCTTCTCCATCGATTAGTATTAAACATAATAAATTAATTATAAATACTAATACTAGGGGTGAGCTATTAAATCGAATTAACCGAATCGAAACCGAATTAACCGAAAAAACCGCACCGAAAAAACCGAACCGAAGCATTAACCGACGGTTAATATTTTGTTTTTTTTAAAAAAAACCGAAATTTCGGTTTCGATTCGGTTATCCATTTTTAAAAAACCAAAAAAAACCGAACCGAACCGATTTTTGATGAAAAAGATTATCAAGAGGAATGGACTAAACTTTTAAGATAAATAAATAAGATGATGAATGAAGATCGGGACTAAACTTTTAATGTTTTTTAATTTTTAAACTCTATTTAGCAACTTTGTGTTTGTATAGTTCCACGTAACACATGCCTATATTTTGTTTTTTGAATTCACTATATATGTGACCTGTGGTACTCTAACACGTTCTTATACAAGCTTAAAATATACTTTTTTATTTCTTTTAGCAATGTCAACACATAATTGAAAAAAAAAAAAACGAAAATAACCAAACCGAAACCGAAATTAACCGAAAAATCGGAAAACCGAAAACCGAACGGTTTGCATATTCAAATAACCGATTACTTCGGTTTCGGTTTGGGTTTCACCTAATAACCGAACCGAACCGACCCGTGCTTAGCCCTAACTAATACTATTAGATATGCTCTTCATATACAAATTTAAGGCTAGATTGATCCAGGACCATGAGATTATATTCTATCAGATATGAAGAACTGCAACATAAAATGTAATTTTAAGTAATTGTTCCATAGATTCTTTATCTATTATATGATAAAGAAATCATCTAATGAAGTGGATTTTTATTTGTACGAATGATACTAAAAACTTAAAACGAGCATGAAAAAAATTAACAATACCTCTTAACCTTTTGAGAATTTATTTGGTGTATGCAACACTTGCTTTATTTTGCATGCTAAATTGCTAATTCTACCATAGTTAAATAGTATCCATGTATTTGTTAAACTTAGAAACTCATTTAATATTTATTCTTTTTTTTTTTAATCAGAAGAGTAACTTGTAACAAAATCAAATCATTTTTTGTTTCTTGAAATGAGAAATTGCCTTATAACACAACACACCTTTGCAAACACCTTTGCTTTGCAACATTCCATGCATCCTAATGTCATTCAAAGCTGTGGCATAAATATCATGTGACTTTATTGATTGTCACACAAAAGTTGTCATCTTTCTTTAATTCATTAAAAAGAATGCAACTATAACTAACTTTAGGATTAAATATTTCTCATAATTTTACCCAAAATTTCTTTATACACATTTATCAAATCAGAACTCAAGTATGTAATGAGTGTAGCTTTCGTTTATAATAAATGCTTGTGTATTTATTTTTTATGTGGCTCAGTGTGGCTATAATGGTTCATGTCCCGTGCTTTGATATTTGTATCTGGTGGTCTCTAACACCTTGCTAGAGTTTATAACACACACACACACACACACACACATAAGGTGAAGATCTCAAGAGAACTTTTAGAAATTGAGAACCATTTTGTGTCACGTAAAACCCATTAAAAAATATTAAAAAAATTACAATAAAAAAAAACAAAAACTTTAAAAAAAGTTAAAAAAAATAAAAAAAATTTGTTTTTCATTCCGGTTTCATTAATAAAAAACGTACATATGTATATTTTTATTTAATCTCCATTTAAATAATGTACACATATGTACATTATCATTTATCTTAATTCTACATATACGTATAAAAACTAGCATGTATAAAATTAAAAAAAATAAGTATTATATATATTTGCATAATTTTGCCAAACTGATATTTTTTAAATATTTTTTTATGAAACCGGGATGAAAGATAATTTTTTTTGTTTTTTTTTACTTTTTTTTTATTTTCGCATTTTTTTTAATAACTTTTTTTCATTTTTCTTAAAAAGTGTTTTTTTTTTAAATAATTTTCAAAGTTCTCGATTTTAAAATAGATCTCATATTGTTATATGATCCTAATGCTATATATATTTGTTGGTCGTTAAAAAAAGATATGCAATGAAAATTTTATATCCAAGTGGATTTAGGATATGACACACATACAAATATATATACCAAGTGGATTTAGGATCCCATGCTATGTGTGGGCAAAAAATGATACCATACACAAGGTACAGTTGTGAATAAAAGACATATATGGAACGTTAAGAATTATGATTTGTTGACAGGGATATTGTTCTTCAAGTTGCTTCACATTTATATTTTTTAATCATCAACACGTAACTTTCAAGTCTTCAGTGGGCATTAATAAAAACTAAATATTATTATGATTCATGAATTTATGTAGGAATGTGTGTGAATGAACTTTACCAGACAGAAATACAAATCATATTGAAAAGGAAAACCTAAAATTATTGAGTAAACTGTGGTGTTCGTCTCTTTAGTTTGTCTAAATTACGGTTTTAGTCTAATAGTTTTAAATTTATGATTTTCGTTTTTGTGTTTTTTATTTCACTTGCAATTAAACCTAAATTAAGTAACCCCGTTAAGTCTGGTCATTAAACCCATCAGCGTGCCCCTCACATGAGGGGCAGTTTTGTACTTTCTTCCCAAATAAACTACAACCCTAATTCTCAAGCCCCCTTACGTGAGGGGCTGGGGGTATTTGAGAAAAAAAAGGAACAAAACCGCCCCTCACGTGAAGGGCACGCTGATGGGTTTACTGATCAGACTTAACGAGGTTAGTGAGTTCGGGTTTAATTGCAAGTGGAATTAAACCATATGGACAAAAATCGCAAATTTCAAACTATTGGACTAAAACCATAGATTTGGACAAACCATAGGGACAAAAGCTGTAGTTCTCAAATCCTATGGTAAAATATATTTAAATTAAAGCTAAACTTATATAACATTAACTCCCAAAACATCCGAATGATTAGGTATTCTGTTTGGTCGGTGGCCATTTGATCCATAGCCACATGCACCGGTAGCTCTATGATTCTAAGGTCACAAGTTTGAATCTACCGTTAGCATAAAAATCTTATTACCATTATCAGGGGTTGCCAATGGGCTCTCGAGGCTTAAGCAAGTCAGGGTGTTTTACGAGCCATTCGGTTTCTTTCTGGAAACGGTTGACGCTATCCTTGAATGTCAAACTAACGATGAACTGTTGAAATCCCGTATGAGGTATGGATACACCTGTGCTATGAAGATGTATGCCTTTGAGCCCGAATTGTTATCCCGTTAAAAAAATGGTATTCTGTTTGACAATAATATTGAGCCGGTTTTCAATTTCCTAACTGGTTTTGACTATTGCTATTTTCAGACAACAGTTCTTTTGACATTCAAAATTCCACGTAGTTAACTTATATCATCACATTTATAACGAACAAACATGATACAACTAGACTAATTGGTTATAGGTGATCAATTTTTGGTTTGGAAGTTACCAACTAAAATTAACAAAGACAATTAAACTCACTAATCAATAATTATATGTCAAATCAATGGTTAAATGGGAATTAAAAAGTTTCTAGGCACATCAAAGATAAACACAAAACACTAAAGTCAAGAGATAAGTATGTTGCTACTTCAAAGACTTTTGTGATGATTTGATATAAGTCTTTTAATACTTTTAATGCAGTTGTTATACGTCAAGACACAAATAACGGATTTGTATGATGCCAATAGGGTTTGTTCTTTTTGAACGGCGACTTTCTCAGTTAAGTGATAACGTGACCGCATTTGCGGCCCCATCACCCTCAGTCCAGACTATGTTGACATTATCGGGACCCACGCTGGAACCTAAGGATCATTTGGCATTCCGGTAAAACCCCCGCTCACCTCGCCCGAAGACACGACAGGTTTTATGCATCAGGGAAAATCTGGTCGGCATTAGGGATCGAACCCGGGTCTCCCCATGTGTTCCCATCCTTTGCCTAGCCAATAGGGTTTGTTCTTGTTATATATTTTTGTTTAGTTTTCATTAATTAATACCCATATTATTTGCTACAAACTTGAAACAAATTCTATAAATATATCACAAAAACAATTGTAAAAACAAATGTATATTCTTCATGATAACAAAATTCTTTCTAATGGCGGAGCGTGTTCCCCGCAACCCCTCAAACATTAGTATAGATATCGCATATCGCGGGGAGGTGTACAAGCGGGTCTAGATGTCATTTTCAAATCGGCTATAAATAGAATTTTGATTTAGAGAGAGTTGATCCAGTACGGGAAAGTGTACCGGTGGGTTTAGATGTCATACTTAGATCGGCTATATATAGAATTTTGATTTAGAGTTGATTTTGAGAGATACATTCCGATACCAGTGGGTCTAGATGTCATACTTAGATAAGTATAAATATAATTTTTATCTAGAAAGATATGGTCCGGTACATTGTATTTGCCAATATCCGTGTGGAGTAGAGTTGATAGGCCAAAATAGACTCATATATTTATTTGTGTTGTGTTATACATACTCACGTATATTGTGTTTTGTTCGGGTCATGCTTTAATCAACACGTTGATTGCTCTCTAAAATCTAAATATAAACTTTTCAATAAACAAGTCAATGTGTCAACACACTATCTCACTTATCAAAATGTGTTTTACAGTTGATCTTTTTACTAATCCAAGTTACAATAGGCAAATCAAACCCTGATTCGTGTCGTGTCACTTTTGTCGCCAAATTTAAATTAGTAACCATGATAAATATCAGGGTTGTAAACGAACTGAACAAAAACAAACAAGGCCTTGTTCATGTTCGTTCGTTAAGATAATTATGTGTTCACGAACACTTACCGAACAAGATTTTATGTTCGTGTTCGTTCATTAAGGAAATTAATGTGTTCATGAACACTTACCACACGAGATTTTATGTTTGTGTTCGTTCATTAAGGAAATTAATATGTTCACGAACACAAACAAACACAATTAAAATCGGCAGAGCCTAGAGATTGAGACCGATGTATTCATCAATGTGAATAATGAAAACATGTAAAGCCCTTATTCGTGTTCGTTCATTAATTTTAAAAGAACATGGACACTTAATTGAAAAATATTTATGCTCATGTTCATATTGTTTAAAAATAGACATTTGTATTCGTTTGTTTAAAATCTAAACGAACATAATTGAACAAAGATAAAAGAAAACGTGTGAACAAATGTAAATGAACACAAATATAAACAAACTTAAATGAAAACACTTAAATAAACACAAAGTAACAAATATAAAACCTTTAAGCAGATGACCTATGTAGATAATATTTAATTATTTTCTATTAGAACATAAACGAACATAAATTAACAGACATAAACGAACGTTCATGAACATAAATGAATGAACGGAACATGTTCATGTTCGTTCGCTTAATTAAATTAACACAAATTTTTGTTCATGTTCATTCGTTTATTAAATAAACGAAATAAACGAACTCACCGCCGAACGTTAACGTTTCACGAACGTTCGGTTCGCTTACAGACCTAGTAAATATTAAACACTGTATTCAACTTTTTTTTTAATAAAAGTGGTTATGCTAAAAATTTAACAATATTAACAAGACTAATTAAACAACTTTAATCAAATTAAATTGAAATATGAAATAACACCATTTCCCTACCAAGATTTAAGATCAGATCATTGTCACATTGTCACATACAATGTACACACAAAACCTGTATCAAATCTTTTAAAACTTTTAAGCATTTATTCAACTAACACCATAATAACCGGCTCTAGCCGGTAACCCGTCAATCCCACATCCCCTAACCAAAAGCAACTCACACTTTAGCAACAAGTGTGAACTCCAAGAACATGATAACCGGAACAACCAGTCAGATTCAATGAATGTGTAACTATTAAGGGGGAGTGGTTTTGATGTATCTGAAGACTGTGACACATCAGCATGATATACATTTACATACATGATACACATTGATACATCCCCCTTGTTGTATATATAACATACAAACTCAATAACACAAGAAACTCACATTTGCATTCATATCATATTATCAAGACTTGTTATTTCTCTAAACTCCTGTTTCTTATGTATATTTTTTGCCCTGTGGAGGGTTTTTTTTACATGAATGCAACCAAATCTTGAACACAGTTTGGTGATAATTTGCAGTGTTTTGGTCTTTTTTGTGTGGTTTTTGGTGAAAGATTTGATCTTTTTTGTGGGTTGTTTCCAGGAGTTGCAAAGATGCCTGCTTTGGTTAATTACAGAGGTTAGTGTGCTTTAAATTCTTGATTTTTATGAGTTCTTGATAGGTTTTTTTAATTTTTTTAATATGATTTAGGCACAAAAAAATAGATCATGCATAGGGTTTGGATGATGATCTTAATGCCTTTAGTTAGATATCTTTTATATATATTAGAAAGATTAATTTTTTAGGAAATTATGCTTAGTTTCTATAATTCTTATGGGATATTGCCATATTGGGATTTGGGCAAATTAGGATTTTAAAGCCTTTAGTTATATATCTTGTGTACTAACAAGGAGTGTTGTAGAAATCGTTAGGCGCTAGTCAGGCGGTGAGGTAGGGCCTGGCAATTAATCAGGATTAATATAGATTAGTCGGGATTAATCAGATTGAAATTTTTATGTTACTTTTCAAATATACATATATATTCCAAATTTTATGTAAAAATTTTTAATTTTGACTGATTTTGGACAAATGGGGATTACTCGGGCTGGGTAGCGACTAGCGATTAATCGGCGTCTGGTCGGGATTTTTACAACACTGATTAGGGGGATTAGGGTTTGAGTTATATTTTGGGCAAAAGATTGTTTTTTTGATAATTTGCTTATCATATTTACAGGAGATGATGAATATCACACAGGTGGATCACTATGCTCAAAAGATTCGACTCGTTTACTATCCGTTTACGGTCCACCTTGCAAACGTCAAAGAATCAACGATTCGTACATTCTTTTCTTGGAAGAAGAAAAGAAACCATCTATTGAGATCCTCCCAGATGAGATTCTATATGAAATCTTTAGACGTTTGCCCTGCGGTCAAGCCCGAAGTGTTTCGGCTTGTGTCTCGAACCGTTGGCTCACGGTTCTGAGTAATGTCAGGTCATCAGAGATGGTTCACGGGTCGTCTGATGATATTGAAATGGTTCAAGAAAACGACGGGTTTCTTACAAGATGCTTAGATGGAAAGAAAGCAACCGATTGCAGACTTCAATCGGTTGCGGTTGGTACATCTGCCCGAGGTGGTTTGGGCAAGCTTTCGGTTAGGGGAAGTAATAAAGTTACCAAATTGGGGTTTGCAGCCATTGCCCGTGGCTGCCCGTCACTAAAGGTTTTATCTTTATGGAATGTTCCGTCAGTCGGGGATGAATCTTTAGTCGAGATCTCGAAAGAATGCCATTTGTTGGAAAGACTCGATCTTTCGCATTGCCATTCGGTTTCCAACAAGGGTATTTTAGCGATAGCGCAAAACTGCCCGAATTTGTCGTCTTTAACGATCGAATCTTGTAAAAACATCGGGAACGAGAGTCTTCAAGCTGTTGCCCGATACTGCCCGAATCTTCAATCGATCACCATCAGAGACTGCCCGAATGTCGGTGACCAAGGAGTTGCTACACTCTTGTCATCACTTTCTTTGGTTCTAAAGAAAGTAAAGCTTCAATCTTTAAACATAACCGACTTCTCACTCGCGGTGATCGGGCACTACGGGAAGTCAATTACCAATCTTGCCCTTATGGATCTTCAGATCCCTACTCAAAAGGGGTTTTGGGCAATGGGTAATGCGAAAGGGCTTCAATCGTTAACGTCTTTAACCGTGGTTTCGTGTTATGGGATCACGGATCTGAGCCTTGAAGCGATTGGCAACGGTTGCGGTTTCTTGAAACAAATGTTGATTAAAAAATGTTGCTTTGTGTCTGATAAAGGATTGGTTTCTTTTACCGAAGCTGCTAAATCTTTAGAATGTTTGCAGTTGGAAGAATGCAATAGAATCAGTCAACACGGGATCTTGGGTGCCTTAAAGTCAAAGTTGAAGTCTTTAACGATAGTCAAATGTATGGGAGTCAAAGATTCAGCCCAAGATGTATCCGAGTTGACCCAATGCATGACTCTTCGATCTTTGACCATCAAAGACTGTATCGGGTTCGGAAACACAAATTTGTCGGTTTTCGGGTCACTTTGCCCACAGCTACAAAATCTTGAACTAAGCGGGCTTTGTGGGATAACTGATTCGGGCCTGTTTCCGCTTCTTGAAAACTGCGAGGCTGGACTTGTGAAAGTCAACATAAGCAACTGCTTAAACTTGACCGACCGAGTCGTGGTGGATCTTGCTAAGATTCATGGCGGTACCCTAAAAGTCTTGAATCTTGAAGGCGGCAGAAGGATCACCGATGAAAGTTTGGTCGCGATTGCTGACAACTGCGTGTTGCTCAACGATCTTGATGTTTCAAAGTGTTGCATAACGGATAACGGGTTGTCTTGTTTGTCCGAAGGTGTTCAGATTGACTTGCAAATCCTCTCGGTTTCGGGTTGCTCCAAGGTTTCAAACAAGAGTGTACCTTTCTTGAAGAAACTCGGCCAAACCCTAGTAGGGTTAAACATCCAACAATGCAATATCATCAGCAGCGGTTCAGTCGATTCTCTTGTCCAGACTCTTTGGAGATGTGACATCCTTTATTAGAACAAACCCCCCCCCCCCACCCACCCTAAATCAAGAATAAAGATCGTAGTATCAGTTTCGTGTGTCAGGGTTGTCTTGTGGTAAATCTTGGCTCGTTTGTCGGTTTTCCAGCCACAAACGGGCTTCTTAGCCCGTTTATGACTGTTTTGGTCTCGTTTTCGGAAAACGAGACTGTTACGACCGAGGCCATGGTGAGTCACACCCTGACAAAAAGTTGGGTGCTTTCGTTTCGGGTCTAGTTTAGTTTAGTAGTCCAAGCCATGGAGGGGTCGGGTCGGGGTGGGGTCTTATCGTTCGAGTCAGTTGTACCGGTCGGGTTCTGTTTTCGGCGATTTGAGGGTGAAGGAGGGTGCACCTGGTTTTTGGGCTATGGTAAATGGTAACAGATTTGTTGGTCTGGTGCTATTTAGCAACACTTTGTGGTTGTTTTTTTATGAACCATGGTCCATGTTTTTTATGGGACTTTAGGGTCTTGTTTTCTCAGGTTCATCTTCTTGCTACCTCAAGTTGTTACCTTTTTTAGTTATATAATGAATGGTTATGTTTAATACGTGAATGTAATATGTTGTTGTTGTCTTGTTCTTGTTCTTGTTGTATTGTATAAGTGTTTTAAGCTTTGTTGTTCTACCTATTATGTGTTGTTACTAGTTGTATTGTATAAGTATCTCAAGTGTTTTGAATAAATGTGGTCTTTCTAGTGTACAAAATTTGTAAATATTTTGATTTTACATCTGTTATTGGTATATTGTTTTTTGTTAATCTCAATTATTGCCTTTTGGTCGCTGTCGGTCCCAACTAACGAATTGGTTGCTGATGGTCCCAACTTTTAACGTATTTGTTCCCAGTGGTCCACGACTAACAGAATCCTAATGCTATTAGTTGCAGGTCGACGAAAAAACGTTTTTGGCTGGAAAACTCAATTTTTTTTTCGGAAAACATTTTTGTCAAAACATCTTTGCAACCTTGTATCGGATTTTTAGGAACCTTTTTGTAGTAAAAGTCCCAATTATTAAGGTCGTCGGAGCCTTAGAACCATCATCGGAATCGGCTGGTGGTTGGTTGGTGGTGAGTCATCTGGTGGTGGTGACGGTGTTCGGGTGGTGTTTTCTGGAAACAAAATATGACTTTTTCAATTAAAAACGTTTTTTTCCGGCGACCTGCAACTAACGGTGTTAGGATTCCGTTAGTCACGGACCGTTAGAAACAAATACGTTAAAAGTTGGGACCGTCAGCGGCTAATTTGTTAGTTGAGACCAACAACGACCAAAGATAGTTGTGATTAATAAAAACCAATATACCTTTTATCTTTGTTATTTATTATAATAAAGAAATTTGTTAGAAAACAAACTTATCAAATCATAATCATTCTTTTAGTGATGTGTAAATGTCAATGGTTATTGGGAGCTTTAAGTTAACTTTACATATAAGTGACTTTGTGTTTAAGAACTATTAATATGGAGATCTTTAAACAAAAATCAAAATCTTATTAACAAGTCTTAGGCGTTTTAGTTATAAATGAGAGAATAAGAAATTTCGATAGATGTAGTATTTTAACAATAAAAAACGAAGTCTCATTAAGGGCCTTGGACGGTTTGTTTGAGTGAGTGAAGAATGTTAAGAGTTGAGCGATTTTGAGTTGTTTGATTGAGCGAAAAATGTTAAGAGCGGAGCGATTTTGATTGACGGGCTATGTAATTTTACACTTAAGCGGGCTATGTATGAAATTTTAGTAGATGTGATTTCAAAAGTCTTGATTGACGGTTTATGTGTGAATGAGGAAAGAATATTAGAGTTAAGTATAAGAAATTGCATTATAGTGATCTTTAAATAAGTCTTTAAACAAAAAGCAAAGTTTTATTAACAAGTCCTAGACGCTTTAGTTATGATTGAGAGGAGAATTTTGCACCCAAACGGGGCAAGAAATTTAGTAGATGTAATCTCAAAGGTCTTATTTGAATAATAAAAAAAACAAAATATCATTAACAAGCCTTGTACGCTTTATGAGTGAATTCACAAAAAGAATTAGATTTAAGCGGATTCAAATATGAGAATTTTTAATAGAATTAAATATAAGAAGTATTTAAACATGAAAGAAAAGAAAAGAAAAGAAAAGAAAAAAGAACGTCTTATTAATAAGCCTTGGGGCCCTTTAGTTGCGGATGATATAACAATTGTACACTTAAGCAGGCTATGCAAGAAATTTAAGTAGATGTGATCTCAAAAGTCTTTATTTGAATAACAAAACCCGTCTCATTAACGTGTCTTAGGCGGCGCCGGATGCTATGAATTTTACAAAGGGAAGAATTCTATAGTTAAACGGGTTTGAGTACAAAATTTTCGGCGTCTGTAATCTTTAAAGAACTTTTATACGAATAACAATAAATAAAGTCATTAGCGATTTAGCGGGTGACACTTTATTGAGAGAAAAAATTTACAATTAAGAGAATACGATTGTAAAAAATATTAAGGCACCGACCGACTAACGATTAATCATCGATTAATTCCGATTTTTCCAACAAATATGTGAGCTTTTAGAAAGTGTAAAAACAAATTCCTAAGCTGTCGAAGACACCAAAACTAAAATATGAAAAGTTGATATAATGATATTGATGTTGTATGTTTGCCCATATGGTTACTTATGATCATTATAATAATACATAAAATAATTAAGGTGCAATGGACATGGTATCAAATGGTGGGGCCAACGTTATCAAATCATATCATATAAAATCCGGTCCGGTTAATATTCGTATCAAAGATTGACATTGTATCTAGTCATGGTTTGTTGTCTTAATCCTATGTCACATATTTGCACGAATGTTGTTTTCAGTCGAGTCGGATTTAAACGTTAAACGTAATCGTTTGAGTTTGAATAAGTCGACCGGTGCAAGTCGATTTTATTGTGTGAAAGTGAAACACGACAGTCCTAGGTTCATTTAACGAAAAACTTTTAATGTCTCTGTGAAACAGATTGATTGATTGATTACTACGGTGTATTATCTGTATGATGTTTCAGAAAAAGTCTAACCTGTTTAGATAAAAGATAGATGGAAGTCCGAGAAGGAAAATATTTCAATCACTTTTTTCTTTTTTTTTTTTTTGTTGAAACGAGTTAATTTTAAAATATATTTGTCCATAATAAACCAAACATGTGGAGCACAGAAGATAATAATAATAATAATAAGATATAAATGTAATCATACAAGTCTGGAAATCCCTACGAGTACACGTCAATTTTATCGTTTGCAAGTGGAACACGACAATCGTAGGTTCATTTAACGAAAAAGTTTTAATGTTTTTATGAAACACACTGATAATTTATCATTTTATCGTATATTGTTTTAATAAAAGTGTAACCCGCTTTGATAAAAACTAGATGAGTAGCGAAACAACTTTAAACATCTTTTTCTTATATTTGTCCATAATAAACCAAACACTTGGAACACAAATAATAATAATAATAAGATTTGACCGTAATCTTGTGAGTGGAAATCCCGTGCACGTAAATTTTATCGTGTGCAAGTGAAACACGATAATTAAAGGTTCTTTTAACAAAAAAACGTTAATGTTTCTATAAAATAGACCAATAAGTTATCACCGTGATGGTGGTAGTGGCGATCGTTGTCGTGGTAATAGGAGCAGCAGTAGCAGTCGTAGCAGTAGTAATAGCAGCAGTAGTAATAGGAGCAGTAGCGGTTGCGACAGCAGGAACAATAGTAGTAGTAGACTAGTAGATGAGTAAAGAGTGGTTGAAAGCCATCAAAAACCTATTCAAAATTTAATAACATATCCTGTCTCTTTATAATATAGGGTTAAGTTGTTTTACTCAGTCTCCTAAATATAGGAAGGGTACAAAGATACAATGGATCACAAAATATAACACAATGCTCCGTAACATAACACAACCCTTTTTAAATCGAAAAATGGTGATCACATCAAAACAGAAGGCAAGCGAGCAACAAGCTGCGTCGTTACCCCCCTTTTGAATTGCAAATCCCAATCTTTTAAAACTACCATGACTGATCTTGGAGTCATAACATTACTATGCATGACATGTTGAACTCGACTAAGTAACTCCATAGCTTTAGTCGCGAGGAAACCAAAAGTGTTAAAGGCAAAATTAATAAATACATATTGGTTGGCAAGACACGCCTTCTTATGTTTAGTCACCTTGCATGAAGCAGCTTGACGACTGTGAAACCACTATTCCCTAAGTACATTAGTCGAGAGAAAAAGACACAATATCAAGTAAAAAAAGACACAAATGTCAAGAAAGAAGAAACAATTGATGAAAATAAAAAATAAATACAATGATAAATAAAATGACATATTGATCTTAACAAAAATTTTAAAATCTACAAACTAAAAATTGAAAAGCGAAAACCAAAATCAAATATTATTGAGTTCGAAGAAACAGTGCCAATACAGCTAGTTTGAGTTCAATCAAAGTTTGTTTAATACCCTTCCAATGACTTCCTATTTTTAAAAGACTACGTATTTGAATGCATTAACTGTTAATTCTGTTAACATATGATCAAATTTTGGTCCTGGTTGTGGGCCTTGACTCTTGAGGGTTTGAGGCACATTACTATAAAAGGCCATTATGTGAACTAAAACCCAACCCATTTATACAAGACTTAGCCGATTTAACTTTTATGGGTCAAGAAACATGTATAATTGGCAATTAAAGATAAGCCTGCTTTTTTAATTCATAATTTCAACCTTTTCAAACAGTAAAAAAAAAGAGATTTCACTAACATTTAGTTTTATGACTGGGTTTGGGTTATGTTATGTTTTTAACACTTAAATCAACATTAACTAGAAAGGAAATGAGTTGAAAGTCATATATAAAGGGTCATCTTTAATGCATACATTTTTAGAGTACGGGTTGGTTTGAATCAGTTTTAGGTTCAAATCACACCAAAATCCGAATTGGAAACTGTCTGTTTTCAATATTTTTTGTTTTCACAATGGATTCCACCTTTTTTGCCTTTTCCAGTTGGGCTTAAGCTTTCGGATAAAAATGGCCCAAAATAATAAAATCGGACATAAAACTTTGGTTTTAATTTTTAAATTAATAATTAGCTGATTTTTACACATTTAAGCCAAAAAACATTTGAGCTATGCCATTTATTTCTTTCTTATTAAACTTTTTTTCTTTTTGATGAATTAACGACCGTCTAATCCTTCTTCGAAATCTACATCCTCGTCCTTCACGGACTTAAACCCTAACCACTTGGATAGGGACAATATAGGCTAAAGACCCTTTGGTTTAGCATCCGAAATTAGTTTTAATCTAAAAATGAAAAAACAATTCAAAGAAAAAAAAAGATATAATACAAATTAATTTTAAAAAACAATTCAAAATAATTATAATCCATAATTATTGTTGCATGTTTTCTTTTCAAGTGACAACTCTAAAAAAAAGTATATTTGCATTAATATTTAAGTAGAAAACAAATATATATACTAAAAAAAGCATAATTACCATATTTTATTTCTTAATATTATCATCCAAGTCTTCTAGTTATTATTATATAGTGAAGGTGATAAACTGATAACTAGTTAACTATCAAATGTAAGTTCTAAAAGTACATATATTCTCACATAATATCAACAACAAAACAATAGAACAAACAAAGGAGAAATTAACTAAACAAGATTCACCAAAAAACATCTTCAAATGATCCAAAACCATCCAAGAACCGAGCCCGAAACCAACCCAAATCCCAAAAACAAAGCCATCACCACCGCAGCCATTTCTGCTTCCGAAGGTGGAACCGACTTAGGCGCCAAGATCATAACAACACTCGTCAAATACCCGTTTGTAAACCCCAAAACAACCGTCAAAACCGACACAAAAACCTCATTTCTCAACCATATAGGCCCATGCAAACAACCTGTGAAAAGTGGATACAACAGCAGCCTCCCTAAACAACACCATGTGGCTTTAGTAACACTTTTTAAACAATAAACCGCGGTAAAACATTTAATCTGCAATATTATAAGTGGCTATTAACATTATTGGGTACCAATCTTTGAGGAGCTTTGACTCAATGTTTTCTGCTAAGAAACCGGGAAAGATTGATAACGTTACGGTGTATATGATGAATATTCCTAAAGCAGGCCATTGGATTATTCTTGCAACATCCCAAAACTTGGTTCTTGATGTCGAAATGTTATGTTGGAGGAGTTTATAATGTTGTTCCATGACTGGTAACTTGTATAGGAAGGTACCACAAAGCATGCATATTAGGAGAATGAGTGTGCTGACTAGGAAATATATGTGTGCACTTTTTTTGAGACCTTGTGGATCATGTGGGAGTGATGCTTTTGTAATAATCCGCAAAAACGAGACCAAAATTCCTGAAAAAAGATGTTTTCTGGTCGATAAGTTTATCTGAGTGTCGATGCTAGAGATGGCAAGTTCGGCCTGTTTGAATAAAATGGGTCGATTTTTGTGTTTTATTTGTTTTGGGTTGTAAGTTATTTTTTTTATTTGCAACGTGTCAAACGTGTGGTCAAACGGGTCATAAGTTACCCAAATCTTTTTAAATGTTTAAAACCTTAAAACAGGTAATTAAGTTTGGAGTTTCAAACTTTACCTGTTTGACCCGTTGCCTAAAATGGGTTGGTTTGTCCTTTGGGTTGTATGTTATTATTTAATCTGCAACGGGTCAAACAAGTAAAGTTTGGAACTTTGCTGAAATGGAAACGGGCCAAACGGGTCAAAAGTCACCCGAAGCTTTTTTTAACGCTTAAAACCTCCTATATAGCTTAACTAAAGACTAGATTATTACTTTATCAATATAGTTTTCATAATTCCATTTTTATTTCTCAATATAAAAATAGGTCAATTTTTATTATTATTATTTTTTATATATTATCTCCAAATGGTAAAATTTTAAAATTAGGAAAAATGGAAACATAACAAAAGGATCTACGATTCTACCCGGTAAATTGTCTTTACAAAAGTTTAAAAGTTAAAACCGCTTAAATCGCATTATTAAAAAAAAAGATTATTACTTTAACACCATAAATTAAAATCTGATTTAATACACAAATTATTTTTGAAGTAAAAAAGTTGACAGTTTTGACCCGTTACCCGACCAGTTCATATATACCTGATGAAGCAGTTCCAGCAAAAACAGCCTGCATGTATTCTTTAGGCAATTTCCCCGCGGACCCCACAAGGCTCCCGCCAATCAAACCATCTGCCAAACCACATATCACAACCGACCCAACCACTGCGTAAAATGCTGACGTGGACTTTTCGGGCCAACAAGCCCAATCAAGAACTGGAGTTACCATAAGAGACACAACAAACATGGCAAAGCCAATATTCATCCTCACTTTGAAGCTCACTAATCTGCTGAAATTACTCCAATTTATCATAACAACTAATGTTAAAAGCGACGAACTCATATAAGCAACCGAAAACACTTTCTCCACATGTTTATCCGGATATAAATGACCAAAGTAATCAATGGCTGTAATAAAAGCATTCAAGGAAGTAAGTTTCCTGCACCAAGTAAGAAATGAATAATGTAAGCTAGTTTGTAGGTGTCTTTCGGTTTAGTTTGATTCGGGTCGCTCTTCAAACTCTCCATTTGGTCTCTTTAACATTTTCGTCGTAGAACAATCATTATATAAGGTGTTATAGGCCGAAAGAAACGTCTTTTTGGTGTGAGTTTTCAAAAAAGGAAGATTCTTTCCAACTCTTAAGTTCAAGATTGATGTCACTTGTGATATATCAAATATCTCACTTTTTGTATTACGGGTGTTGGAAGTAATTTCGGACTCCAAAGTCACAAGTCAGTGAATTTGAGGGACCAATGTTGACAAGCTGGTCATATGTAGTTATGTTTCTTAATTGTATCGTAACTATAATAGGTAATGTCTTGGCTAGTAAGTTAGGTTAGTCTATATAAACCAAGTTATTGTTAGACGTTATAGATTGTGTGAGGTGTAACCGAGTTAGGGTTCATCTAGAGACACGCACGAGATGTAACTGAGTTAGGGTTCATCTGGATGCAACCAAGTTAGGGTTTATCAAGAGTCAAACCGAGTTAGGGTTTGAGAAATTGTAATAAGTTTTTTGAGTTAGATTTTCTGATTAATAAACGGGAGTTATTCGTTTAGTTCGTGCTTGATTATCGATCCGGGACTTGAGTGGGTACCTTTTATTTTCTTTGTGTAACGCGTTCCATCAACGTGTCACAAGAACAATAAACAGACGAAAATTTTGCTTTATTTGTGTGATTATATGTATAATTGTATCCTTCTGTTCATTACTATTTTTGCTATGAGTTTAAACTGAAATGTTGTGACTTTATCATACAAGAAAATGAATCATGTCCGGATATAAACGGATGGTGCGCAATGGTTTGTGGTTTTGATTTGTATATATTGTACTGGTGTAACACATGTTCTGTGTTTCTTTGATGTTTTGATCCTTTGCAATCATATGGCAGGAATCATATTGGTTTTACCAATGGATCATGTAACACCTTGGAGTCTAAATGGTCCATTCCTTAGCTTCTCATTAGTAAATATTCTCCATATATTCTTTTCATCTTTATATTATTTGTTCACACACACAATTTGTCTTGTACTCCATATTTGGATTATTTGCTAGGGGTTTGACAAATCTTAGATTTTGACTCTTGGAAAGTATTATGGTTTAGCATCTAGGGTTAATCTCGTAGTTCCTACGCGGTGGAGATGACGGGGTCGATCATTTTTTTCCACCAAGAACGTTTTTTTTGACTCCCGAATTTGGAGTGTTCTTTCCGATCTCTATGCATTTCACCGCTCCACCGGAAATTCCCTTTGCCCCTACCGTACTCCTTGCAGCAATTGTGGCCTCTCGATAGAATCAAAGCGTTTAAAAAAAATACGTCGCCTGAGGGGCTTTACCTGGGCTAACTAATAAAAGACTAGAACTTATAGGGAATCAAATCGATTTATGGATGGAATCAGGTATGTAGTATTTACAGACAAAAGTATTTAATTATTGGGGAAAAATCAATGACGGTGCAGTTTTGTTTTCATGTTTGAAAACCGCTTGTTTTGAATTTCTTGTGTTTGGTTTCCTTGTTTTGTTGCCATTTTACGGTATAGACGCTTATGACTCCCCCTCTATGCCCTGCGGTAATGATTCCTCTGACATTACGACCTTCTCTTGAATTCTCAAAACTTCTGTCGCTCCATCCCCAGAACAAAAGTTCATGTTTCATTAATTTTTTTATACTTTAATAAGTAAATGCATGATCCAAGGCGGGTTGGGCAACATCGCAGTATGGGTCAAAATGGGTCGCTTTTAGCACGGGTCAAAATGGTCCATGAATGCTTGGTTGACCCGAAAACAATATTTTTTGTGCTTTTGACATGTTTAGCTCACCGTCCCTTTCCATTTTTAGCTAAAGTTTTTGCGATGCATATCCATCCATATATAGAATATTAAAGTGGGAATTTAAAGGTGATGTTTAGAGACCAATTAAGGTGTTAAGTGAACATCAACATCAAAATAGTGAACCTATCTTTCTTTAGGGTTGGAAAGAACATCAATGGAGCTAAAGCAATGGCTCATGATCTTGAAATGACTCTTGGTGAGCCCTAACAAAACTTTTGTGATTCATGGACCATTGGCTTATGTAGAACTTGATTCTTTTAACTATTGTACAATTCTTTTTCTTTTTTGCATAAGGTGATAGGCAACCACCACCCCTTGTCATTTCACCTTTCACGTGTTTGTTTTTTAATTCTTTGAAGTACATGTGTTTTGTGACTATTAGAATAGGAAATTTTTTGTATAGAATAGTTGCCATGATTATCGCCTAAATCATTGGCATAATTTATGTTAATATGTTTGTATATATATTATCACGGATATTGTCCGCTTTGCCCATGAATAGCTCACAGATTTGCTTTTGGTTACCCAGGTGGAGACTTTGCTACTGCTCCCATCTGAGCATGTTTAACTGTGGAACTCTCCTCTCGTCCACTAGCATTAAGGCCAAAACACGGTGATTTAAGAGGCGGGACATTTACTTATGAACCAAGGATCTCTCCTGTCCATGGCCGATGTGGGATTTGCCTAGGGTGTTACATGGTGTCTTGTATACGGTGAATCTAGTATTATTTTGAAAGATTCTTGTATATAGTTATTTCTGACTAGTATTCAGCTCGAAAAATGGCATGGAAATAATCAGGTTTCTGGTTTTTAAGGTCAACCCCAAGCCGAATCGATTAAAGCCTTGTTTGAGACCACTTAAACCCACCCATTTGCCCTTTAGAAACCTAGTTGGACCGAACCAGTTTCACCGAAATCCATGTTTACGTGACCCAACCCGACCCGATTTAAACGTAAACTTGTTTGGCCCAAATATGTGATCCATGCAAATATATTTGAAAACATGCATTAGAGATGCCCTGGTCCATTTTTCAATATCAATGTCATGCATCAAAATCTTCCATATGGATTTGGTACCTTTTTATCTTTCTGATTTTCACAGTGGATCCAATGGGTTAGGTAATTTTCTGATTGGGCCATATATTTAGGTTCCAGCCCAATAATTTTGTGGCATTAAAATATTTTGACCATTTTGACCACTCAAATTAAAAACAATTTCTCTTTTATGAATACCATCGATCTTTTATATGTTTCAAAACATAAAATCGTTTCTTTTCATTGTTTTTTTTACGGTGATGTAAACAAGCTAAGCCGAGCCAGCGTTATTTGAGCTAACTCTGTCTTTCTTACTGTGTTGAAATGCTGACCTTGAGTTTCACTTGTAAATTAACATCCCCCTCCCCCCAACCACTCCCAGCCAACAAGTTTGTTTTTACACGTTAACACACACACATAAGTCATCCTTGTACCAAGCTAGGACCATTTCTCCCGAACGGTCCCTATAGATATGGCACAAGACGATTCCACATACTCATTTATGTGTACACATGGTGGGATGCTACACAACAACTTTTAACTTGCTAAGTGTAAAAAATATTACAGTTGTTTTGCTGATGCTAGACTCGTTATTATCATACACTTTGGACGTAGCGTAATAATAACTACATTTTGATGTAGAGTAATTGTTATTACAGTACAACAAATTGATGCACATTAGTTATTATCACGTTACTTCAACATTGCAGAGTAATAAATAATTACTTTAGTTTTAAAATAATTACTTTATCGCGAGAACTGTACAAATAACTAGAGTAATTATGTTAACACTAGATTAATTATTATTACACTATATTATATTTTACAACATAATTACTCTAGTTATTTGTATGTTTACACACACACATATATATGTATATAAAACCTTTGGATATAATTTATATATTTTTACAATCTAGGCTTTAATTTAACCAAGGCAGCTAACGGGCTGGTATACCTTGGCTTGGGATCAACTTGTTTACACATCGAGCCTATTTCAAAACATACCTAGTCCTCTCATTGACATTTTCTTATTAACTACTAACAACGGTGCCATAAGATAGAGAAATAAAAAATCTTAAAATAATCATGCTCTTAGGTGGGTTAGAGTATTCTCATCCCACCCCATATTCCTAAACCAAAAATTATATTAGAACTTATCATATTTTCTCTTTCTATTTCAGTTAAATAATACTTTTTATATCATTTATCATTCTTTTCTTTTTCCTTCACTCACAACCACTCTCAAAATATATTAAAAAAATATATGGGGTGAACAGTAGCTTTTCAAATATACAGAAAAATCACTACTTTTTCTAAAATATAAAAACTCTTCACTCACAACACCCTAAATCACTCTCTAAATTATAAAAACACCTTTCACATAAAATGAGGGGTTGAATGAGAATGCTCTTACATCTATATAGCTATGTTAAGACAACATTTCGTTTTAACTACAAGATTCGTGAACGAGAGTTATGTGCTTTCTTTTATTTGTGAATCATACTTTTTTGCTTAAAATAATGTGATGAACATCATCTTATCACATATAGATTTACATACGTATTATCATTCGTGTATATGATGAAAATATATTTAAGGCTGGCTGACTAAATGTAGATGAATGAGTAAATTGTATACAATGAAAATATACACGGCCAAATATTTTAAATGTTTCACGTAAAATTGTTCTAATGTTGTCATAGAAGTATAGCTAGGACGCTTAAGAAAATATCTACTTTCGTTTTTTTCTTTGAGAATCCATCATAAGAACACGATGCTATAAGAATCATACGCTATATATTATTGTTGTTCGAAATGTTCCCCACTAATCGAGTTCGAGACACTTGGGATTTGTAGGAATTTATCCATGTTTGACAAAGCTTAAGAGCCATCCAAGTATCCAAGTTGATGGATGGGACATTTTACATCTATTTGGGACCCAACAATTCAACAGTGTTTGGTGTTTATGAAAGGGAGGAAATTCTTTGATGACATGGTGTTTGTCTTTTAAGACAAACATCAATCATAAGGTTTCTAAATAATGTACACAATAATTGAACTTTATAATTTTATTCGTTAAAAGGTATATATATATAGAGATAGCCAAGAATTGTGTAAGAGTTATACATGATTCCAAACAACTTTAAGCCTATTAAATACTAATGGTATTTTGATACGGTAATTTTGAGAATTTTTTACCAAACTAGTGTTGGTGGAAAAAGTATTTACCATTGTGGTGTTTCATGAAAACTATTTACCAAACTAGTGTTTTCCTTTATTTTCTATTCACCTTTTATTATTAAATCATCATATTAAAGTTTCTTTTTTATTATTTTTATATTAGTTAATCTTTTTTTTATATTTTATCAACAAAACTTTTCTTATCTTTTTATTTTATCTCGTTGCTATTCTTTTTATTCCTTTTTTTTCACCAACACTAGTTAATCAAGTCGTCTTTGATAACCGTAAGAACTAGTTAATCAAGTCGTCTTTTATAAATGTTAAAAAAATTTAGGCCAAAGGCGAAAATAAATTTTCGGCCTTAAGAAAAAGGATTTTCATGGAACATTAAAATTGTAAATATTTTTCCACCAACACTAGTTTGGGAAAAAACTCCATAAAAGAAAAGGAATTTTTTTACCAAACTAGTGTTTTTCATTTATTTTATATTCATCTTTATTTTTAAATTCTTTTATTGGAGTCTTTTAATTTTTTTTATTTAGTTAATCGATTATTTATTTTTTATAACACGATGCTTATGTATATTTTTATCCATCAATCCAGTATCTTCTTTTTTTATATTTTCTTATCAGTCAGCTTTTCTTTTCTTTCTTTTTTTTCCCTGTATTTTCACTAATTGTTATAATTCTTTTCTTCTTATTTTATTTTTTATCTACTATTGTCAAATATAAAAACAAATAAATCATCTAAATAAATTCAAAATGAAACTAAACCTAAAAAATAAAATTCGTAAAATGAATATATTTAAATAAAAGCAAAAAATAAATACATTTGAAAACAATTAAAAAAAAAGAAATAAAAAGAATAGCAACGAGATAAAAAAAAGATAAGAAAAGTTTTGTTGATCAAATATAAAAAAAGATTAACTAATATAAAAATAATAAAAAAGAAACTCTAATATGATGATTTAATAATAAAAGGTGAATAGAAAATAAAGGTAAACACTAGTTTGGTAAATAGTTTTCATGGAACACCAAAATGGTAAATACTTTTTCCACCAACACTATTTTGGTAAAAATTCGTAATTTTGACTATTTGATTAATATGATAAAGAATCGGTTAAAGTATATATGTTTCATAAGAATTATACATGGTGTTTATATATGATATCCAAGAATTGTATAAGACTTATACACGGTTATTATCCAATTCAGCACGCAAAGAAAAATAGTTTACTTTAAGGTTCTATTTGTTTTTGCTTAAAAGGTTTGCAATGCGCTTATGTCTGCGGACGCGCAGACATAAACCTCTGAAAACAGTTTGTTTTTTTCTTAAAAAAAGACATTAAAGTGCTTTTATGGTTTTAAAAAATAAGCTAATATCTAGCTTCTTCAAATTTCTTCACACCCTACTAACACCCACTGTCCACCACCACGACCAACCATTGTCCGCCACCAACCCACCACCACCGTCCACCATCCACCACCGTCCATCACCACCACCACCCACCGTCCACTATCACCACCACCATCTACCACCACTATCACTGACCACCACTGTCCATCACCACCACCCACCATTCTCCACCACCACCGTTCACCATCGTCTACCACCAATTATCCACCACCACCACCACCGTCCACTACCACTATCACTGTCCACCATTATCACCCACTACCACAGTTCGTACACCACCACCAATTATTTAACTGTCTACAGACGTTAAAAAACAAACAATCTTATTCTTGCAGACTACGGTGGTTTGGTCCACATCTTCTTCTACAGATGTCTGCAAATGTGGTTCGCAGACTGCTGACATTTTACCTTTGTAAAAACAAACAGCATCTAAGTGGTGCCCAACTATTCCAAGGAAACATCCACCCATTTTGATCGCCACCAATCATTTCGTTCGTATTCCACAACCATTTATCACCCGGTCGACATTAATTAATGATGTTGTACTTCCCGATTTCAGTCATTAGGCACCCCATTTCACGTCATTCTTAACCCGTTCTAGGATTCATTTCCACTTCTGATACCATTGAACCACCAACCCAACCTTGCTATAATTATCACTTATTTTAGCTTTTTATAATTTTAGCAAGTTCAAAACATTTCACGAGCTTGTCACATAGCGCATCAACCCAATTATTAATCCAAAATGAAACATTTCGGTCCAAAATGAATAATGATCTTATAATTGAACAACTCCTTTTGTAAATTCACGTCACACGATCGATCAAACACTTTATTATTGCAAGAGAAAATTAATTCAAAAACTTGCTACAACAATTTTCGCTCTGTTGATCACATATCTAAACTCTCTACCCAAGCCCCATATTTGTAAATATAACCCTAACTTGGTGGCTAAGACATTATCACAATAATCATATTACAATTAGAAAACTAAATCAACCTAACCAACTTGTCAACGTAGGTCCTTTCATATTCGACTTATTAATACGATCCAAAATTATTAACATAAACTTCCACAACAATTTAAAGAGGAGAACAATATTAGCATCCCGTGTTCCACCCACCCTAAAATCATATGTTCTTTAAACCAATCATTGGTTAATCATATGTTCATCCGTCCATCATCCAAAACGCCCTACTGAGACGGTGTTCAACGTGCAAATAAGATGTGTTGACAATGAGCGTTAATCCATTTCCATATATATAACCCAATCTTTGTGTCTTGGATCCCAAACACATAAAAAGAGTGACTATGAGCTACTATGTCTTAATTCAACAGATTTATTTTTATTTTTATTATAAACTAATAAAATAAATGCAGGGTTTGGTTTGAAGGGACACGAAAGGAAATGAATGAAAATTAGACATGAAGTGACATTTCAGATTCTGGTTCAGCCGTTCCTTCTATACACATCAATTAAAGACAAGGCTACTTCTAAATCTACCCAATGGGTATTTAATAACGGCATTGACTTTAAAATTTTTTTAAATTATACCTTTGTATTTTTAAATCATCCATTTAAACAAGCATGGCCGACATATGATCAAGTTTTCCAGTGGTATGGTGTCTACCTTTTTAAAACAAAGGTGGTGGATTTAAATTTTTGAAATTGCAAGCCGAAAAAGATTTTTTGTGAAAATAAATTTTCTATTCAAAACAAAACATAGCTAGCGTGATTGATACCACTATATATAATGGGTGTACAATCATGTCGGACCTACGATAACGGCACAACACTTTGCTAGTCCGTATCATGGTTGTGAGTTGGGTTGGTGTGAGGGCAATCTGTAACATTCAAAATTTTCATCTTCAATTTTCACAATTTAGGAAGTTGAGGGACTCGTTAGTCATTTAGCTAAAATAAAAATATAAAAGACTCAAGAAGCACATGTAGCTGATGACGAATCGATATGGAATGACACGTGTCAACATCGAATGATACTTATCCTCACGAAGTGACATGTGGATGATGACTAATCAACATGAAACGCCACATGTCAGCACATAATAAATGAGTCATCACAAAGAACAACACATGTCGAATTCTAGTAACACCTCGTGCTTGCTCATTAAGTTTCCTAACACTATAAATAAAAGACTATAAATTCATTTTCATTCACCCCAAACTTAAATAGTTGAGTTAAGTTATAAGCAATAAGAGGTCAAGGAACACAATCAAGTGTCAAGGTTATTGACAAGTGATTGTAAGAGAATTAAGAAGGTGAATATGATCAACCTTTTTGTCACGTGAATAGGTTAACTTTCTTTACGACGTGAATATGTCTACCTTTTACAAAGTATTTACTCTTTTAAAAATATGGATATTTATCCATCTTTAAAGAGTCGAAAAAAAGTTACATGGGGTTGGTTCAAATCCTCTAAAACGTTTTGATGCAAGGTAGAAATTAAACATTCAGGCTAAAGTAAGGATACATGTGTCTGGATCTTTACATATATGAACTGTAGTGGGTATACTGCAGACATACTGGCCATTGGGTGCGTATATTTAGTTCCAATGAGATATGACATAAGACCCACAGAGTCGTTGAACGATATTGGTGTTGTGTTATAACAAATTATGAAAACCTTTTATGATTCGACGCTATTCACCAGCATATAATTGACGTATTTTCAAAAGTGTTTTCAGGTAGCCAGGAGTAAGGCATAGAAGTGAAAATGCCCTGTGGAGAAATAAGGTCCATATACATAGAATATAGCTGATGGCTTAGCTAATTTTGTAAACAAAGCACATGTAAACTTGTTTTTAAAGCAAGTAATTTTGTAAACGAAAAAGGGTATGCTTTACTTCCTTATGTTATGAAAGTAAATATTTTATTAAACATTTTCTGTTGCATAACCAAATTTTGATAAGTTAACAAAACCGATACCAACTATTGATCATATGACTAGGCCCCTGATGCCGGATGTACGTGACACAATCATAGTGTCATGAGAGCATTGTGAACCCTATTTCTACATTGAAATTGTTTCCAGCTATTTTCATTGAAATAATCTTTCTGATTAAGTGTATATGCATATTGTTATATTCATGGATTTCCAATTATTCAGTGGGATATAATTAGTTAAAGCCCTAATTATGCCAAAAGTGAGATGCCTCTTTATCTCAGTCATGGTCTTTTCCACCTAAGAGTAGATTGGAAAGGCAATTGAGATGGCGATATGCACATTCATCTACCACTTAAAAAACTTTTATGATAAAAATGAAAGCTTGAAGCCATTGATGTAGAACTGCAAAAGTGGTCTGGTGGATGAAGAATCATGAGTTACGAAAGATTACCAAGTATATATGTGGTCCAAACCAAAAAGGGTTCTCTTTTTTCCATGAGCTAAGCTATGTGCATTTCGACACATAAACCTTTTTAGTACATATGTACAAGTATAGGTTTATAGGTTACCTTAACATAATAATACTATACATATAATTGTATCATTGTATGTAATTATTCAACTCTAAGCTCTTATTATTTAATGGGTTTGCAAGTCCCACATTGGTGAGAGGTGAACGAAAGCTTCCTTATAAGAAGATAAAAACCTTCTCTACCAAGACGTGTTTTACCTGGACAAGCAATTTGTCGAGTGAATACAAAACAGTCAGTTCCTGGATGCATGGTCAATCTATTGGGGGCAAAGCGTACAATATCTTGGCCGATTTAGGGGCTGCTTGTTTACATCTATATGGAACTATTTAGATGGAATCATCTGATTCATTCAGACTTCAACCTGTTTGGTTTCAAACAGAAAAACTTCTGAATATTTGGTCTGAATCAGTCAGACTCCATGTTGTCGCTGAATGTGACACTGAACCAAATAGCCCCTTGGTGCTACAAATAACATTAGAGCTATTGTGCTGGCGGGGGACGTTAGGCCCCTAATTGGGGGGGGGGGTGTAAGTTCTACATCGGTTGAGAGTAGAATGAACCTTTCTTATAAGGGGGTGGAAACATTCTCTACCAAGATGCGTCTTGCATGAGTTTGCAAAGGGGAAAATATCTTGACGGGTTTACCTTGGACTGCTATAACCCAAGTTTTCATGTTTAAGATCAAGAATCAATGGCTAGCGTTGGAGTGAATCTTTCAATGAATGATTAAGATCAAGAATCAATGGCTATGGCTTCACTTACTAAATATAGCAAGGCCATTTAACATGACTCTCTAGGCAAGTACTCTGGGAAAACCTCACAAGAAGTTGACAACTGATATATGAATATAGCAATATATTAATTCTTTTCAATCTTACAACTTCTATTTCTACTTTCAAAATTCAAAATAGATTAGTACCTTTTGGCTTTATGTCTCAAGTACACACAATAAATTTGCATCTTCTTTTCTATTTATTTATTTTTTCGCATTTAAGTTGGTCGATTTGGTATTGTCGGCCACTCATTTAAATTGCATTTGTTTCCAACACTTAATAAACCATGTGATTTCTGCATGTAACCGCATTTAACTCATCAAGACAGACTTCAATTCGGTACGTATTAACATAGTCCTATAATACGGAAATTAAATCACTTTCATTATTAACTTAGTGTATCAATGTCGAATACAGGGCCGTCTCAACGTTTGTAGAGGTCTAAAGCAAATTAAAATGTTGAGACCTTTTTCAAAAATCTATTTGATGTAAAACCTTTTTCTTTCCCGGACTTGGGACCGGAAATAATAAACTAATAAGTTTATGGTTGGCGGAATTACAACTTTTATTGTTTCTTTAACCTTTTAGAATGACCCGATTCAAACTTTTGAATTCTATTTGACATTATAAAAAATATAACTATAAATAATCTAAGATTCTAATTATCGGCGCCATTAGTTCATATCCTTATTTTTATATTATTTTTTATACCATAATATAAGGTTGTCACTTTTACCCGAAACCCAACCCGAAAAAACCCATACCCTACTAACCCGACCCGAAAAACCCGAAACCGAACCGAAATAATTCGGGTTGGTTCTCAGGTTTGATTTATAAGTTTCGTGTTAACCCGAAAAACCTGAATTGGCTTAGTCTTAGTCACTAAAGTTATCAGAATCTGAGCCTAGCTAATCGACTGTAGTCATTCCAACCATTATGGATCGGTTGTTTATTGTTAATTTATATTTTTCGTTTATTATTAATAGCAACCGTAATCGAACAACCAAATCACGTCTAACTGAAGATGATTTATGGTTCGTGTTAGTTACTTAGTTTTATTATTCTATTAAATTGTTTTATGATTTTATCAAGTTATGTTGATTTATTATTTGATTATTTGCGTTAAGAGCAAAGAATAATATGCTGCTTTAATTTTAACATTGAAGTTTTTCTAATTTTTTTTGTTTTTCGTTTCATATTCTAGGATACTCGAAACATGATTAACCCAACCCTAAAAAGCCCGAACCCGAATTACCCAAACCCAAAAAACCCATGAGATATTTGGGTTGGGTTTCGGGTTAAGATTTGAAACTTTGAAACCCGAAGAACCCGACCCGAAAAACCTAAAACCTGAAAAACGAAACTCGAAGAACACCCCTACCATAATACAAGGATGAATCATTAACGACATGGACCTTACTCTTAACTTGTGGCCTATCAACAAGTTTTTAATAAAAAAAAGGCCCATTTTTAAAAGATATAATACATCCAATATAAAATTGAATGCCTAAAAATAATAGAGGCCCAAAACCACTGTCTTATTTGGCCGGTTGAATACACGGTTTCTCGATCAATATGTTGTTCCATGTCTCAGCCACACAAATGTATCACTTTTAGAAAACGAGTCAATTCTTCACGGTACGTGTGGTTTTCGTTGGAACCCTGTTTTCTAACAATTTTCCTATAAAAAGTTGCGTGAGAAACACACTTTTTGAAAAAAAAATCATTTCCAACCACTGTTCCCATAAAACTTCCTGGAAAAGGATGTTGTTGCAAAGTTAACACTTCGAATTACTCAAGTAATTATATTTATAATAGCGTTTTACCCGACGCGTTGCGCCGGGGCAGGTCGGTAAAATCCGGGCAATGGTAAAACCCAAGCATTATCGGTCGCAAATGTTGAGGCAGTAAGTCGACGCGAATTTGTGTTATTGTACGGGAACTAAAGCCAAAATAAAAACAAAAAATAATAAAATTTGAGGTGGACTAAGTGGCGTCGGCCGGTAAAACTCAGGCGTTGGTAAACCCTACCGTTGTCAATCCCAGGCTTTGAGACAGTGAGTCTATGCAAATTCAGTTGGTTTCTGTCCCGCTCGTTATGGTACCGGAACAAAAACAAAAACAAAAACAAAAAAAAAAAAATCGATATTAGGTCGGTTTTAGCTACGTTTGTTACGGTAGTATAACTAAAAAAACAAAATTGACATTCGGTCGGTTTTCGTTATGGACTGAAACTAAAACAAACCAAAAATGACAAATAAGGTATTCGGCCGATTTTCGTTACAGATCAAAACTGAAACAAGCTAAAGGGACCAATAAGGTGCCGCAAAATTGCCCAGTTGGGACTTTGTGGCACCAAACTTTATAATTGTATTATATAAATATAATAATGTCTTTCAACAATTTTCAACGAAATAATAAACATAATTAATAAATGTATTTTTTTTCTGGAGACTTACTAACAATTTTCCAACGCAAAATCATGTTGTTACTAATTTGTTGCACTGATGTAGCAAAATCGGTATTTTTTTTTGTTTTTTTTTCTTTTAGAAGTTCGTATGAAATTTGTTAGGAATTATATATTGTAGGAATTTTGCAGGAAATTTTAGTTGAATATTCTTCGTGCTGATCAACGATGATTACAATATCGTTGAATAATGAGCAGTTTTCTAGTACTGTACGGACAGATGCATGCTATTACTCATTTACTCACTGTAATTATCTCAGGCATACACATAGCAAATTGACAATTTTTTTGGGGAGCTACCTTATTAAAAGATAAGCCAAACTAGCTTACCATTTGTTCAACAAACAATAATACACAAATAACACCACTCGTGATTGTAAAATACAATTTGAAAATCTTCAAATATAAATTTATGTCCTTAAAAGCATGCAAAGCCATGGCTCCCCTCAAAATATAAATATATAAGTCGTTTGCTTTGATTTTCTTCTTTAATCATTTCTTGAATGGAGCTCTCAGTCTTAGTCGCTTCTCAGATCCTTGCACATAATTCACCTGCATACACAATCAACACGCGTTTACACACGTGCGCACATACATAAAGTTTAGAACTGCAAGAACCATTTTAACACGCTTAGTAATATGTTTGAGATTTATTTTTGAAAAATATGACATTTATAGCATCTTCTTTGATTACAATTATTAAATCATATCTTTTTTTAAAAAAAAATTCAGTTGTTAACAAACACTATATTCATGTGTTAAATTTACTTGAATTTATAAATAAGAAAACAAAAAAGTAAAAGTTATTGTGTAGACATGCACAAAAAGTATAATCTTATGAATTACTTCTGCAAAGTTATCATGATATCAAATATTAAAATTAAATTGAAAAAAAATCTAAACATGAATTAACATACCTCATCAAGTTTTGTTTGGTGATTATTTGCTTCCAACATCAATCCAAAATGAATGTGAGGGAAATGTGCCCACTATATTGCAAGAGATTAATAATTTACATGTCAAATTTATAACTCAAAAGATACATACATTGTGCACACATGCATGTTATCATGTGCACTTACATTTTTTGCAGCAGTACTAAAAGCTTCCCTATGACTGATATCTGGATTATTTGCTTTAATCCTCTGAATCTCCTCTCTACAAATGATGATACTTCATTTTATTTGTTGAGAAAATCAAGGAAAAAATAAAGATAAATCATAAAACCTGTTCAAACTTTAGGGTAACCAAATTGGTACACTGATAAAGTTGGTTACTATTATATAAAGTTTTCCCAATTCAAAACTAGAAATAAAAGTTATTTGTCTTATTAACTAAAACAATTGAGAGGTATTGAATAGCGTTCATACTTTATGAATTGGTTGTATGCAGAAGGAACCCGTTGCCTCTTTTCCGGAGCTAAAAAACACAAAAATTTCGTGTATAAGGACCATTAAAATTGAGTGTTACATCTTTATGTAAAATGAATAAACTTACGGCGATTGATCTTTTGATCAGCGGTGATGGAAAGCGGAGATGGCCTCATTGGCATCCTGTTGTGGTACTTTGAAGAGGAACCCAAATCAACCCTATAATTTGAAATGTGGGTTGGAGCCTTCTGAAATATCAAGAATTGCATAATTATGATTAAATTAATGTAAATGACTTCTTTCACTATTGTATTATAACTAAATTTGAAGCGTGGGAAAAAGTATTTTCCTTTGGGAAATTATGTAGAGATCAACTGATCTCTACATAATTTCTATAAGTTGATCTCTACATAATTTCCTACTTAAAAATACTGTTTTGTAGCAAACCCTTGAAATAAAAATTCCTTTGTAATTGTACTTGTAGTTACATAACGCACCTAATCGCTACATATTACCACTTTGTCTTCAAAATTTGCTTAGGTTTGAGCGTTTCATGAAATGTACGTGCTATACATTGATCTCGTTGGTCTTAGGGTTACCTCTGGATCAAGTACCACTCTTCTTTAATTAGTATTTCATGGCATGATTGGCCGGTGTAAGTTTTTGTTTTAATTTTAGGGTTTTCTTTGTTGTTTGCTTTTTCGTAGCGTCTCGCTATTGTTTATGACAATTGTCGTTTAAAAGAAAGTTATTCTTTGATTTAGAATGCACGACTACATAAAATATTTGACACAAAAATCATAAAAACTTGGTGCAATATGAATACAATTTAAATTTATTATTTAACTAAAAATGAAAAATTTTAATTAGATAAATGATGTAACACCTTAAAAACCGAACAAAAGACAAGATCCAACTACTAACTCTCCAGGTTAAATATGGTCTTGTTATTACTTTAGATGTTACTGTTTGAAACGATGTTTTGTGAAAAGAAACTGAACTAACAAGATTGAAGTGACTGAATCAGTTGGAAGCAAAGGTAAAGGTTAAAACAAAAAAAAAACACAACAGAATTGAATGACATTTCTGTCATTATGTCCCAAACATATCTACCACTTTTTTAATCTCAGTAAAGAGTTGCAGAAGAAACCGACAAAATCTTGGTAAAAAAAACCTTGGAAGAAAAAAAAAATAAAATGAAAATTTTCCAAAATATCCATTTTTAAAGTGAGATATCTTAGAATTGTCTCTACAAGCCTCAAAATTCTAGGACTGCTAGAAGTGTTTGCGCATCAAATACGTCTTGATGACGTATTTTTGTACAAAATCCGTCTAGACGGCGTGTTTACGTATCAAATACGTCTTGACGGCGTGTTTACGTACCAAATGCGTCTTGACGCAAGTTTGAGAAATATTTTGGAGCCGACGTGTTTGCACATCAAATACGTCTTGACAACGTCTTTGAGCACCAATAAGTATGTCATGACGGCGTTTTTGTGCACCAAATTCAGACACATCGTTTGTTTTCAGTGGGCATGTTGTGATTGGGAGTTCAAACACGTCGGGGAAACTACTAAACACAGTGTGAATGCACGTTAATTTGACGGGGACATTATGAGAATTTCGAGATTTTGGGAACACTTCTGGATGACGTTTTGGGAATTTTTCATATATTAAAACTTGTTTAATTAACTTGATATTTTAATTAGATTAAGAAGCAAATTATATGCAAAGGAAAAGGGTTATAATAATAAACTAAGGAAAATAAATATAAAAATAAATAATAAAAAAGAAGGAAAGAAAGAGAGAATCCCTGACTCATTTTATACAGATGTTGACCGCAAAAATAAACCCTATGAAAAACAGCTTGAATCTATGATGTAACAGCAAAGTCTTTAAATTATCCAATGTATGACCTAGAGTATGTAGATCTACTGATAAATTCTCAAAAAGTAGCAAAATGTAGTGATATAAATTCTGAAAAAAGTTGAAACCTAACCCTAGTCAGGCTAAATTGCATTTACCAATCTGCATTTGAGTTTTGAAAGCACCAGTCAAATAGTTAATATTTCAGTTTATACTTTTATAGCAGAAAATATTAAACAACCATGTTAGTAAATTAATGCATTGAACTGAAAAAAAATTACTTTTCTTACACTTGATTTTTTTTTTATATAATTTTGTTTCTTAAGAAATCACAATCTATTTTGTTAACAACATATACCTGAGTGAGCTGACAAACTGATTTTAACATTACATGTTTGGCTCACCTAGTAACACCCTTTCAAGAAATTTTGATGAAAATATGGTTTTACCTGCATTTTTATAAAATCACACTCTTTTAAGAAATTTTGATGAAAATATGGTTTTACTTGCAATATTTTTAGGTTTTAAAGAATTATATTTGTATTATTTATAGAAAGACAAATCCATTAATACATTTCCATTTTCATAATCATTAATTTCAAAAAAAAAAGGACACTTTAATAGTTTAATTACTAACATGAGTGTCAAGTTTAAAGTTGAAATTAACATTTCTTGAAAAAGAAAGCTGAAATTAATTGACTAGGGTTATGATAAAAAAACAAATAATAAATTAATAAATATATATTAATTAACATCACCTGGTTATGCTGATGAGAAATAGAATTTGGGGAGTTGGAGTTGGGATTTGAGAGAGACTGGTGAAAGCCAGCAGCCATGCCCATATTCACAGACCATAGATTGGAGCAGTGCCCACATCTTACTGTCACCATGTCAAACAAGCTGCTGCATGGTACACTCACCTGCATTTTAACCAAGCATTAATTATTACCTCCAAATCAAGTAAACCCATTTCAGAAACTCAATCAAGAACATATCTTGGTCACTCAATTTTGTCATCAAGCCTAAAAACAAGACTTTTAGGGCTCCAAAATTGCAACTTTTTATATGATCAAGAACCCTAGAATAATGAACTTTAAGTAATATTTTCCTTAAAAGTTAAAACTTTGAAGGCCATATTAAACAAAATTCCATAAAATTGTAATAAGCAAGGTAGTGATTACATCGAAACACAAGGCAAACGGGCAACAAGCTGCGCCACTTTGCTACCCCCTTTTGAATTGAAAACCCAGTGTTTTAAAAATCACATTCGTTGATCTTGAAACCCAATCCACAATTACTCTTGCAAGCACATAAAGATCAAAACATAAGATTAAGAAGAACCAAGAATCCAAAGTAATACTAGCTTGAACCAACAAAGGAAGAATCTTTACAAGTGGGATCTTGATTTGTTACATGAACATGAAAAAACACAAGCTTTTTGGAAGTGTACTCACATGAAATGATATTTAGGGGGAACTAAAATGGCTCTTTTAATTTGTTCAAAAGCTAAATCAACTGAATTTGATGATGGATAATCTCCACAAGAACAAACTAGCAAGTTTTTCATTTCCAATTTAAACGATTACAAAAAAGTGCCAGGTAAACGGGTACCAAGCTGCGTTGTCCTTGGTTCTCTCTCTCTCTCTGTGTGAGAGAAATAGAGAAAGAGAGAGAGTTCATATATTTGAAGGACTTTTTCTTTTGACTGCAAACTGAAGAAGAAATGAAAAAAGGAAAGCCTCAAAGGATGGAGACTTGACTGTATGAGTTTGTGTGCATCCAAAGTGAAAAAGAAACTTGATTTCAATGGACCAAATCTTGTTTTCAATATTATGTACACAAAACTAATCTGATCTCAAGCAATAACACATATGCTATTTATATTATCATCTTTTATCAACCCATATTCTTCTTCCCATCCTTCTCAAGCTACACACGCAAATCACAAGAAAAACAAAGCTAAATTAAGAGCGTGTACCGCTAGAACAATATTGCAAAAGTTACAAGGGATGTAACACAGTTGCTCAGATGTTGCTGTTACATCTATGCAGCTGCTGGTTGACATCTCTCTTTAAAAACTAATAAAAACTTCAAATCTTTGTGTGTAAATATTGTTGAAGTTAGGTGATCACTATGGTGTTTGTTTGTTTCAAGTTGTTTCTATTTATAGATGAAGAAACATATAACGATAGATTATATGCAATATTTGAGGGAGAGAGAATAGGGAAATAAGAAATAGGGAATTGGGATAGGATCCAAAGAGCTAAGGGGCAAAGGCATTATAGCAAAAGGTGTAGGTTCAGATAGTGCATGCGGGCCCTGATCCATGCAACCAAATCGGCACAAACTCAATTGGTCCGAGCCATATATTTAAGACATCATAACATATTTTGAGTATGTCTATTATACTTTGTGTAAGACTAAGCTAGCACAGGTGATTTACCTTAAATTCATTTTCTTTGATACATTTATTCCAAACTAAAGACACGCATAATGGCTAATTCTCTTTAAGGGGCATTTTCCGCTACATCATCTTAACTTTCTAAGTGTTTTTAATTAAAAACATGTGTAACGGATAGTACCCTTAATTCCCTTCAATTGTTACGGCTTCAAGCCATATATGCATGATGTACATTTTAGTAGAAATGCTCGTGTCCTTCACGCCCCTAGAATGGGCCGGGGGGGGGATAGACTTTCTCCGCTTCTATAATGCCTCTATAATCACCATTACGCCTGGCCTTCCCCTCTCAGAGTCTTGCCATTTCCATGCCATAGAGAAGCATTTTCACCTTCTCTCTTCCTACCAAGTCATCCTTGCCTACATATATTTATCTCTTTCTCACAAGCAACGAATTGATTCGACGACCCACGTTGGAGATAGTTTTAGGTTTTGATTTTCCTATACCGTGAATTAAATCAAAGAGAATTCTTTGACCACCACACACTCCAAAACGCAGTATTTCACGACAAAATCATTAAGTATATCTCTCTATGGATAGTAATAGAGACGTGAGATTAAAGTTAAGAATTATTAGGTGATGATACAGTTTTGACTTAACTTTGTATTAGAAACTTAATTTTTGTTATATTTTTATGGTCGTATGCTTGTCTTCTATGATATATACCTGATAAATTTTTTCACCATGTTTCTCTTACTTGTAGCCTACTATAATACTTTTTATTGTATTTATAATTCTTTATGTTTTCTTCTAATTACATTAAATCCATGTGAAGAACAGTGTTTCTAATATTAGCTTATTATTATGAGACCACAATAAGCCGTGGGCTACTAATAATAAACCTAATAACTAATACATATGTGGTGTTGGAGAGGGTTTCCTAGAAGCACATTTTTATCCTCTAGAATAGAAGTATGATTGTAGATCCTCTAAATGGATCTCAAGACTTGACTCGGATCAATCTATGTTGTTGGTTAGCGGAAATCACCAACGACACTCGGATCTCGGATTTTAGTTTGTTTATGTAAAAGAGAGAAAAAGGAGAAGTGGTGAGAGAACTTCTTTTTATTTCCAAGAGTTGCGAAAGAGTTATGGAGAAATGGGTAAAGTGCCCTTTATATAGGGTTCCAATTTCTCCAAACTTTACATAATAAACCTACAAAATAAACGTACCGAGTACGTAAAACACCGACTAAAAGCAAACTAAAACGACATACGCAATCCTAAAAACAATATAGAATATTGGCCCTACAATCTCCCTCTAGGATTGAGTATGTCGAGGAACCTTCGTCAAGTTCTTTGCTTCGTCTTTATTTCTTGAAACTAGTATTTGTCTTGATCCAGTAGCTTGAACTAGATTGGATCTCGGACAATTCTTTATTTTCCAGTCTTGTAAACTTGAACTTCAATCTTATTTTCTGGGAAGGATCGGAATCAGCAAATTTTAGAAACATCAGATGCGGGAGGCTCGACATCTAATTTTCTTTTGTTGACTTTCTTGAGCCGACTGGTTTCTTTCCTTGTCTTCATAAACAATCAGTTCATCTTTAGGTTCAATCACCAACTTTCAAGTTCTCTTTTCTTTTAAGCATTCCAACATTTGCAACTCCGAGCAGACTTGATCTACCTATCCATGTACACCTGCACAAAACTTAGAACAAATAAGATACGTTCACAGACCCTCTCGAGGGTCAAAAAGAAATCGTTCATAGGCCCTCCCAGATTCAGTACCTCAACTTGTAAATGATTTGTTTAAGTCCCAGATTTCCAACGAACTTTGCATGAACGACCTTGACAACAAAACACATGATTTTGAATGACACAGAGTTTAACATAATATGTACGAACATAATAAAAATTTAAAATCTTTTTGGCATTTTCATATATTTTAAAAACAACGAAAATATATACATAACATTTTGAAGTTGAAACTAAAATAAAACAAAATCAAAATAAACAATAAAAGATAGGAGTAAAGATGAAATTAATATTACATATCAATAATATTTACAGAATTTTCTAACGATTTTAATATTTTTGAGAGAAAGATTACAACATGTTTTAAATCTTCAATATGATTTCATGTCGCGATCGTTCTTTGTAAATCAACTAAAGAATAGATCTATATAAATTAATTCAATATTATTTTTAACCTCAAAATGTTTTAAATTTTCTTTTATTTTAAGATTATTTTGTTTTGTTTTTATTTTCTAAAATATTAAGTACCTATACAGTTCAATATTTAAGTTTTATTTTTTAATTTTATTAATATTAAGTACCTGTACAGTTCAATATTTTAAGTTTTATTTTTTAATTTTATTTTATTATTTTATTTTTAATTTTATTTTATTGTCTTCTTTTACTGTGTTTTTATGTTTTGTCTAAGAGATCGTTTGTGCAAAGTTTAACAAGTAACGAACCGACAAAATAAAATCTTAAAAAAAATAAAAATAAAAAAAAAAATAAAATAAAATTAAAAAATAAAACTTAAAATATTGAACTGTACATGTACTTAATATTTTAGAAAAAAAAAACAAAACAAAATAAACTTAAAATAAAAGAAAATTTAAAACATTTTGAGGTTAAAAATAATTAATTTACATAGATCTATTCTTTAGTTGATTTACAAAGAACAATCACGACATGGAATCATATTGATTTGCAAAGCCCTAGATCGCGTTACCATATTGAAATTATTGTGACACAAGTTCATCATTGACTTTAGATATCGTCCTTCTTTTTAACTTGAGAAATGTTTTGATGCTAGAGTGATACATTTGAGGTTCGATTAGGCACGGTGTTTATGTGGTCCCCACTTAGTCAGACATGTTACTGATTCCATCATATCTCAGGCTTACTTTGTGTTAACATATCACCTCAACTTGACTTAAGCCTTTCTTAGTTGATCACAACACTCTTATTAACATACTAGACTTATTGTACACTGTACACATGACACTTTGTGCTTTGCACACTTGACTCGATCTAGAAAGATTAAAATAAAGCAGAAGTTCAGGCCATAACAATCAGGTCGGATAATACCATATTATCGCGCAGAGAAAGTCCAAGGCTTGAACAAAATAAAGAAAATAAAACAAAGCAGAAGACTCAGGACCTTAACAATCAGATATTGTATGACTACAAACGTAGAAAGTCCAAGGCTTGAGTTGAAAATAAATGAAGAAATAAAGCAGAAGTTAAAATTCCTAGGACTGACTCTTTATCTGACTCTTTTTCTTCTTGCTTTTCTAGACTTTTTACTTGACTCTTTTCTTGACTTAATGAAAATTAAAATTGACACTGACTTTCATAAGACTACTGTGATCAGGTAAAGAGAGACTTTGGTATGACATGTATAGTTACATTTTTGCCTTCATGAATATGACTTCACGGAATCATGCAACCGCTTCTTAAACGTATAACCACTGGCAACGGTATTAGTTTAAGTTTATATCACCCGACACTTACTTATTTGTTAAGCCTACCTACACATATATGAATGATCTTGTAGCCTTTTGTTCTACTCTTTTAACACGCTAGAATCATTACATACCAACGTACTATCATTTTCCAAAGGGTCAGATCAAATTCTTAATTGAAAATTTTAAACTAACCAACTCCCTCTATGAAGGAGCTCCCTCTAAGCGGGACAACACTTTTAAGTTTTCTTAAGATTTTCTTAAATGGGAGTAAAGATGAAATTAATATTATATATATAAAAATTTAAAATCTTTTTGTTAAGTCAAGTGACTTGATTTTTGTTTTACTAAATGTAAATTTAAAATCTTTTTGTTAAGTCAAGTGACTTGATTTTTGTTTTACTAAACGTAAATTTAAAATCTTTTTGGTGAGTTAAAGTTATCTCATTTTCTCCCTCTAAAACTGTGACATATTTGAAAAATATTTACAGTTTTAAAACCTAAAAGATAAGATTTACTCAAAATAAATCATGCCCAATGACTCAACGAGAAACAAAAATCGAGCACGACTAAAAGCTTTGGTAAAGAGATCTGCAAAGTTATAGTCAGTATGGACCCTTTTTATGTTGATAAGCTTACGATCATAACAATCACGAATAAAATGTATTCGGATGTCAATGAGCTTAGTCTTTGAGTGCTGGACCGGGTTTTTAACAATAGCAACGGCCGCCTCATTATCACATTTGATCGTGGATCCATAGAAATTCAAACCGTAATCCAGCAGCTGATGCTGGATCCAAATCACTTGAGAGCAACAGCTGGATGCAGCAATGTACTCGGCTTCTGCTGTGGAGGTGGACACGGTGACTTGTTTCTTGCACTACCATGAGATCAACCGATCTCCCAGGAATTGACATCCACCCATGTAGATTTTCTGTCCAAGTTGCATCCCCCATAATCACTGTCGGTGTAAGCATGAAGTTCCAAGGGAGATTCCTTTGGATATCAAAGACCCAAACGTGGTCTACCCTTCAAGTATCTGAAAATACGCTTGACAGCCGTCATGTGGGATTCTCTCGGCTTAGACTGATATCTGGCACACTGACAAACAGGGAACATGATGTCCGGTCTGCTTGCAGTGAGATACATCAGGGAACCAATCATTGACCTGTAAAGGTGTTGATCGACTAGTTTTCCCGATGGATCAGGAGCTAGAACAGGTCGCGTGGCGATTGGTGTCATGAAAGATGATAAGTCCTTGAAACCAAATTTCTGAACAATGTCTTGAATGTACTTTTCCTGGTGAATCAAAGTCCCGTCCTTCTTTTGCTCAACTTGTAAGCCCAGGAAGAAAGTCATCTCCCCTAAGGAACTCATCTCAAATCCCTATTGCATAACCTCAGAGAACTCCTTGCACAGATCCTCTTTCGTGGACCCGAAGATGATGTCATCGACATAAACTTGTACCAAAATCAAATCACCGTTGACCTTCTTGACAAAAAGAGTTTGATCGACGATTCCTCTCTTGTAACCTTTCTTCACTAAATGATCTGCCAGTGTGGCATACCATGCACGAGGTGCTTGGTGAAGACCATAAAGTGCTTTGTCAAGGCGGTAAACATGATCAGGATGAGTTTGATTTTCAAAGCCTGGAGGTTGACTAACACAGATTTCTTCTTTTACTTTCTCGTACAAGAAAGCAGTCTTCACGTCCATTTGATACACTTTGAAGTTCTTGTACGAGGCGTATGCCAGAAAGATGCGATTTGCTTCTAGTCTGGCTACTGGTGCATAGACTTCATCGTAATCAAGACCTTCACGTTGCCAAAAACCTTGTACAACAAGTCGGGCTTTATTTCTAATGATCACCCCCTTGTCATCCTTTTTATTTCGGAACACCCATTTCGTTCCGATCGGCCTTTTATTTTCTGGTTTCTTTACTAGCCTCCAAACATTTAGCTTCTTGAACTGTAAAAGCTCTTCTTGCATGGCTTCTACCCAGAAGTTGTCTTTCAGTGCGACTTTGTAGTCCTTGGGTTCTACCTGTGAAATAAAACAAGCAAAAAGACATCTGTTAATGTTACCTAAAGTACTGCGTGTTTGGATGCTAGCGGACGGATCGCCAATGACGTTCTCAGTCGGATGTCGACGATGAATCGGTAACTGTGGAATTTGCTTGACATGCTCGACTGGTGTTGCCTCAAGTTGAATGGTCAGGCTTTCTATGGGATGGAAGACAGTGGTCGTATGGACAGAAGCACTTGGTTGAGGATCAGTTTCATCTTCATCTTGACTGACCAAGTGTTCTGGAGCAATGGGACCTTCCAATAGGTTTTCATAAAATGGGACAACAACGGCTGGAACAGATGTTGTGTTGGTGTCATCAAAAGCATGGTTTGGACTTGGTTCAACCTGAGCATTTGATGCATCGAACTCCATTGCAGGACCTTGATTGTCTTCTTCTGAGGGAGGTGTGGGGACAGATTCCACCACACTTGGTTCTGCAGGAGGAGGTTCTGCTTGATCGACTTGATCATTTTGATTGTTGTCGGCTGACACATATGAAACAGAATTTGAATCAGTCGTGTCTTCAACAACTGGCATTTCAGTGGTGTCGGCAGAAGGCTGCTCATTATTAACCAGGACTTGTTGATTAGCCACGGGTTGTATATTAAGTATAGGTGCAGCAGCTGCTATGTCAATTTGTCCAAGATCTTTCAAAACAGCACGCATCAGGATAGACTGATCATCAGCAGGTTGAACAGGTGGAGAAACAGCAGGGGAAACCGTTGGTGCAGCTGATGTCATGTACATTCCTCGAAACTGTTTGAACAAGCCTTCATAATCAAACATCCAGTCCGGACCATTGTGTGCATCAGTAGGGTTTAACTCTTGCCAATCAATGTTGAAGGACTCCAAGATCACTCTTGATTTCTTGTTGTACACACGCTAAGCACTTTTGTCAGCAGAATAACCAACAAAGTAGCACTCATCCGCTTTTTCAGCAAACTTGGAAGTTGTGGCAACATTTGTTTGAAGCACGGTGCAGGGGCATCCAAACGTTCTAAAGTAGTTAACCCTTGGCTTGGTTCCATAAAAGACTTTATACGGAGTCTTGTTCAGTCGTTTGTTCAGAAGCACACGATTCTGGGTAAAGCAAGCAGCGTTGATAGCTTCTCCCCAGAAAATCAATGGTACTTTGGAATATGAGAGCATTGTTCTAGCGGCTTCCACCAAAGTACGGTTTCTTCTTTCAGCCACCCCATTTTGTTCGGGAGTGTAAGGTGCGCTGAGTTGATGAATGATTCCCTTTTTGTGAAAAAATTCATTAACCACCTTGTTGCAAAACTCTGTGCCGTTGTCACTTCTGATACACTTCACCTTCTTGTCAGTTTGATTTTCAACCAACACAATAAACCTGAGCAGAAACTGGGATGTCTCGTCCTTGTGCCCTAATAGGAATGTCCAACTGAAACGCGAAAAGTCGTCAGTAATAACCAGGCAATAGGCTTTTCGACCTATTGCCATTGGTTGAATTGGACCGAAAAGATCCATGTGCAACAACTGAAGAGTGGAATTTATTGAATTGACGATTTTGGGTCTATGTGGGAGTTTGTGTGCATTTAGAGCAAGATAAACATTTTTCAGCACAGTGAAAAGACTTTACTGGTAAGCCCCTCACATGGTCACCTTTAACCAACTTATTCAAATTCTTAAAGTTGACGTGACCCAAACGCCGATGCCATAAAGATGAATCGTTCTCCGAGGCCTTGGACATCAAGCAAGAAGCAGAACGCATGGAATAATTGCTTCTCATGTCCAGAATGTAGGCATCGTTGTGCCTCGGAGTACGCATCATAATCCACTCCTCAGGGACTTTAAAACCAGGTTTCAAAATTAGACATTCATTTTCTGTAAATAGGGTAGAGAATTTCTTATCACAGATCTGAGACACGCTGAGCAGGTTGTGATTAAGCTGTTCCACTAGATTGACTTCATCGAATGTCAAAGTACCATTCGAGACCTTTCCTTGTTTGGTTATCTCTCCACCAATGTCACCGGCAAAAGAAACGTGACCGCCGTTGAATGGTTTGATGTCGAACAACAACGACTCATCTCCTGTCATGTGTCGGGTGCAGCCACTGTCTAAGTACCAAATACTGTTGACAGGCCGTCCAGGCTGACCCTACACACCACGAAGAACCAGTTAGTGGAGGGTTTCCCGAGACACTCTTGTCTCGGTAAAATTAAACACAAAATCACCAAGTTTAATTTTATGATTTCTGAAAATGTAATCCTTTGGTGAGTCAGAATCTAAAGAGCAATCCCTCGAGGAACTTGAATTATGATTTCCTCGGTTTTGGAAAGGTTTTCTGGATTGCCTTCGCTTAGGTTTGGACTTAACAACAAAGTCCTCGGTGTATTCCTTTTAGAAAACATTTGAATGGCTCTTTGGCTTTTCAGCTTCCAAACCCTTTGCCAACCTTTTTCTTTCTCTTTGGGTTAGCCAAAATGGTTTCTTTGGTTTCTCACTTCTTTTGGACTTGAAATCCGACTTACTGGCAGTGGAGTGAGTGAGGTTAGACAATTTCTTAGGATGACTCTTAGGAAATGTCTGACCAAACTTACTGTTTAAATCCTTTTATTGTTTGTGCCAGTTCTTGCAATGTCTTGCAAGATGAGACGGATTTCCACAGACAAAGCAACACTTTCTTTGGTTGCATTTATAGACATCTTGCTCGTTGAGATATGTGGGATTAGGTGATGCAGTTGGGTCAACATGTTGGTGACCTCTGTCTGAATGATAATTGTAAGTATTTGAATGATGAGTTGCAAAATAATTTGATTTCCTAGGTTTCTGTCAAGAGTAATAATAAGTACTATCAAATTGATCATAATATTGAGAACTATTGTTATAATTTGTATTTTGAGAAAATGAAGTTTTCTTAGGTGGTATGTATTTACAGGAAGTGCTAGGTTTTTCATTTACAAAACTTGATTTCTCTTTTGATAAGTTCTCAACATTATAATCAGTTGACGAGCAACTCTGACTAGTCTGTTCATTAACCTTGACTTCAGTGGTTTCATCAAAAACAGTTTTGCATTCTGAATCATAAGAAGTACTTTCACTTTCATTACAAATATTTGTACAACAGTTATCACTAGATGATTCACAAAACACAGCTTTTAATCCTGACATCAAGCTTTCTAACATTGATTCACATACTTTATTACAGACAGGATTGTTAATCATTTTTGTTAGACCCACACAAGATACAAAACGGGGTTCTAACTCTCCTTTTGGTTTACAACCCTGGTTAACCTTCCCACAATCACCATTTAAATCACCTGCTACACAAGACACGTTGACATTAGACTTATCAGATGATGGAATTTGAGCTTTTGATGGAGAGGCAGCATAAACAAATTTGACTGGTTTTGGTAGTTTACCAATACCATAGGCCATCTCTTCATCAGGAGAAGTATTATAGCTAAAATGGGGTAGGCAAGTGTAATTATCATTCATTGGTGGAGGTACCGCCGAATAATCATAACCTAGCCCCGTTTTAATTTTAGTACTTCTCTGAGCTCCGATAAGATCATTTAATTGTTCAGATGATGCTTTAGATCTTTCAACTTGTTTTTCTTTTTCTCGTTTATCAGAAAGATCAAGTTTCATTTTTTTAATTTCATCTTTTAATTTATTTATTATGTCTTTGTAATAGATGACATTGTGCTCTCCTTGAAGGATTTTAAGTTTAAGATTTGCAACATCATCATGATGTGTTTTAATCTTTTCAACATATATCTTGTCAATCTTCACATACTCAGCATTTAGTTGACGAAGTTTTGCGTTTTCTTTCAAAACTTCATCCTGAAGATATCTATAATAAGTAACTTTATTCACACAAGCTTGAGAGCAAAGATTTTTATTTACCTCATCAGAAGGTGATTCGTTAGAACTTGCAGTAGTGGATGAGGATGCTCCTTCGTTTTCTGTGAAAGCCATGCCTGCCATGTTGAGAGGGTTCTGCAACTCTTGAAATTGATCATCCCAATCCACACCAACCTGGACCTCCGATTGGGAGACAAGGGCCTTAGAATTTAAGCTTGAATTGCCCTTGTGTGGATGACCTCCAACTCTTTGAGATGAGCTGCTTGGCTTCTGCACCTCATGTCTTTTTCCTGCAGCCTTGCTGTTCTCTTCCTCTGTCACTTCAGTTACACGAATATCATTGGCAGGTTTTGATGGATTCGTGCATTCTCGAGAAAAATGACCCATTTCACCACAATTGTAGCATCGTAGCTTTGACTTATCGAAACCGATCCTTTTTCTTTCAGAATCATTGAAGCTATCCTTCCCATACGTCTTCATTAAATTTGTGGCTCTTTGCATAGCCATTGCCATTTGACATTTGATATCCATTTTTTCAAGATCCTTCTGGTTGATATCTCTTAAATCTCTAGCTTCAAACTGTGGTGGCAACAAATTTCCTTGTATCAATTCTTCGTGACTTGACTGAAAACCGTGAACTATTGCGATGTTTGAGTCGTTCAGCAAGGGAAGAGCTTCACAGTAACTTGAAGGTTTGCTTGGTTGAGGTTCTGAGGATGAGGAAATCCCTTGAGTTTTTAATGCTTGGGCAACCGCACTGTCGACTGCCTTTTGAAATGAACTTGTACTTGAGGAGTCTGATGGATTGCTGGTTGAGATGAAAGCAGTTGGTTGTGAAGACACATTTGGGGAGTACTTAGGAGTGGTCACGGGATACACATTCTGTTGAGTCTTGCTTATGAAAGCAGTTGGCATTGAGGAAGCTGAACTCACTCTAGCTTGATTTATGGAACTTAGATGATTATTCATTCTCATCTGCTCATCCATCTCAAATGACTTGATGGTGGAGATCAAATCACTGTTTGTCATGGCATTCAGATTTGTAGTTCTTTTGATTGTAATTGTATTGGCACTCCAGCTGTATGGTAGTGAATTCATCAATTTGTGATTGACCTCAGCATTTGCAATGTTGACACTTGCAGCCCTAGTTCTTACCATCAACTTCTCAAATCTCTTAACCAAATCCAAAACAGCTTCACCTTGACGATGATTAAACATATTGAACTCTTCCTTTAATAGGGCCTTCTTGTTTTCCCTAATTTCAGCATTGCCCTCAACTTTCTCAACAAGTGCTTCCCACAGACCCTTGGCACTTGTGTGTTCACGAAGAGTTTCAGTGATCTCATTTGAAAGGCAAACAGTTAAAATGAGATAGGCTTTCTTGTCTTGTGCTAACAGGTCCCTGTCAGCTTGATCATAGTTTTCAGGAGTCTTAAGTTGTTCCCCAGTATCTGTGCGAGTCACGGGAACATGAGGACCTTGTTCAAAACATCTTATCAAATAAGTCTCAGTAAATGAGATATAGTTCATGAATCTCCATTTGAAGTCTGCAAAGTTATCATCCAAGGTCATATACTTTGGTGGCTTTGTAGGTGTTCCCACTTGGTTTTCCAACAACATATACATCTTCAACAGCTCAGAATCCGTGCTTGTCATGATTTCAGTAGTCTCAAACACTTAACAAACTTTAAACAGCTTCAAATTTTAAGACAGTTAACTTTTTCGCACGAAACACCTTTTCAAGCGAAGCGAAAAAATGTAGTTAAGCGAAGCGAAAAAGCTTAGCTAAGCGAAGTGAAAAAGTTGTTCCAGGCGAAGCGAAAAACTTCTGATGAACAGCGATGCGAAGCGAAATGTGAACAGTGAAGCGAAGTGAAAAAGTAAGCGAAGCGAAATTCTGAGGGAAGCGAAACACCAAGCGAAGCAAAAAACCACGCAAAGCAAAAAACTTTCTTAAGCGAAAAAGTTCAGTTTTCTAGAAGAGATCTTCTTGGGATTTGTTCCACCAAACTTGTCAGTATTAGGTCAAAGGTTGGTACACTGATTTTCATGTCATGAGAAGCGAAATTTTTTTGCTTGTTAATTTCAACACTTCTCAAACCCGTAAACACTAACTTTAACACATTTATAACCAAAACTTTTGGATCTAGAACTTGAACACTTGCTATATTTACCAAGAACACATTCTAAGACATTTTTATGAAGATTTTGCCGATTCTTTTTGTATTTTTCTTCTTAAGATCAAAACCCAAGGTTGTGATCCAAAAACCCTTAACTAGTGAGCCGAAGCTCTAATACCACTTGTAGGTCCTCTAAATGGATCTTAAGACTTGACTCGGATCAATCCGTGTTGTTGGTTAGCGGAAATCACCAACGACACTCGGATCTCGGATCTTAGTTTGTTTATGTAAAAGAGAGAAAAATGAGAAGTGGAGAGAGAACTTCTTTTTATTTCCAAGAGTTGTGAAAGAGTTATGGAGAAATGGGTAAAGTGCCCTTTATATAGGGTCCCCATTTCTCCAAACTTTACATAATAAACCTACAAAATAAACGTACCGAGTACGTAAAACACAAACTAAAAGCAAACTAAAACAACATATGCAATCCTAAAAATAATATAGAATATTGGCCCTACAATGATTTGATTATATCTCATGCTTCACAAGCTCTACCAATAGTTTTGATAAAGGTGAGATTAAATGGTATACATGGTTGTTGAGTGTTGCTGCCTATTGGGATAGCCCCTAGACTGGCATGAAAGTCAACATACATGTAAAATAAGTTGCAAAGGTTAACTTTGAATAATCCGGCAACCCTAGAATCAATGTTCAGGTCAAGATAGGAAGTACGCTTCACATTACTTATGAAGAAATCCAATTAAATGATTATCTCCGAACTAGGGCCGAATATCAACCACCCAATGCCTTATCTGTTGAAGGGACGGAATATTGGACTAGACCGGATATTATCATATAGTTCGAGTGAAATGAATGTGGTAGACAGTGCAGACCGATACACTAAGAAATCAACGAAACCGGGAGAAGACCCAACCGTAACCTACCAAACATTTGATGTCTAAGATCTTAACTATGATCTATGAAAACCAATATAATGTTGATCATAATGTTAATGGTAAAAATAAAAGTAAATTAATAAATTTTTGTGAAAAGAATTATAAATTTTGATGACTATGATAAGGGAGAAAAGATTTTGTTACTTTTCTGTTTTGATAATCGTGGGACCTTGTACAGCGTACTAGGAGGCGAAGTTTTTGTCCATTTCAATTATTTCTTTCACATTGAAAAACTAGAGCTTCAAAATTAAAGAATAATAAATTATTAGAGTACATGTGTTTCACTGTTTTTAGATGAAAGAACACTAGAAAGAGGCACACTATCATGAGACTAGTTGCCTAATAATAACATGTTATGGATGAAAAACAAATCCGTGAAAGTCGAAACATTTAGGATTGATAATGGAACGAGAATTTGGGTATGAGTTTAGTAGAAAAAAAGAATTTGTGATTTGGGTATGGGTATAGTTCTAGGTGATATCATGTCCGATTAGAAATATACGCGTATCTTTAACCAGAGCATACCCGCAACTCTTTCTTTTTATTTTTTTCTTTAAGTCGGGTAATTAGTATGTGTTTATCGTATTTTATTTGTTATAGTTGTTAAAAGCATAAACTATACAAAATTATCATGGCGAGAGCTTGGAATCAATGTATATATTTGCCTTTTCATATTAAGATCCATGACATGTAACTGGTAGCCGGGTATGATACCCGATGGATATTGGATTAACCATGAAATAGGGTTTTATAGTAAGATTATATAGAACATTATTTGGATGTCACAAGAGGTGACATTATGGGTATGTTTGGCAAAACTAACTGGTAGCTGTTAGCTAGAGGCTGATGGTTGCTAGCTGGCAGCTGTTGCTTTTTAGATATATTTAGGTGTTTGGCAGAGTAGTTGGAGCTTTTAATAAAACTAGTTGGGTGCCCGCGCAATGCGGCGAAGTGCGCGCGCAACCTGACATCAACCGCATAATTAGTGTCGGTACGTGATTCACTTGATATAGTGCACAAATAACCCGAACGCAGACGTTTAATTCGTGCAAAGGCAGTAAGCGTGTAACCGGTGGCGAAAATCAAGAAACAAAGCTGAAATATACAGTAATTTCAAATATATAATTTTTTAAACCAACCTCTTTTGATCTGAAACCCTTTCCGACCTGACACCGTTTTAATCTGAATTATGTTCTGACCTGGACCTTTTCGACTCAAACCCGTTCCGATACGAACCAAACTAAATTAACCCTTTTTGTATCGACTCGTTCCGACCCTAATTTGGTCTTACACATGACCCGAGCTCGTCTGACTCGACTTGTTGCCAATCCTAACCAGTAATCACGTAATATACTAATTTTTTTAAAGTTAAAAAAGTATAGCAATATCATACTCAAATTAAAGAGAATTAAATGCTATTTTTTATGATGTAATTAATTTGTTTAAAAAAATATTAACGTGTGAAAATGTTATGGTCTTTTAAAAAGTCATGGGGGTAGTTAGATTTGAATAAGGGTAAAATATGTAACTATTATGCAAATTAACAAAAGTTGATAAAAGTTTAAGTAACAAACTTGTAAATTCAAATGTAAAAACTTCTATCTTTTTCTCAAACGATAGTAGTGGTAACGTTTAAATATAAAGCTTTTTCTCTAAATTTAGAAGCTTGAAAATTCTTCAACAAAATAAAGCTTTTTATTGATTATGAGCTTTCTCTTAAAAGTTTAAAACTAAAAGCTCTTAAAAATTTTTTTTTGCCAAACATACTCTATGTGTTGTTGAGACAATTGCTCCACTTGAGGATTTTGAGAAAAGCAATAGACTTTGCCTAAAAGGAATGATGGTCAAAGCACACTGGATGAAACCAGTTATAGATTCAAGGTAGTACAAACCAGCGAATCTCGATTATACACTTGACGAAAAGCTAGTTCTTATTGTGATAAGGACACCACACGCAACTTGTGACGGCCTCGTGACAATATGATATTCGAAACGGTCATAAGGTTTTCCTTTTGAAAAAAAAACCATGATTAACACACACACACACACACACATATATATATATATATATATATGGTAAGGATCCTAAGAGAACCATTGGCAAATTAAGAACTTTGAGAACCACTTTGGACCACTAAAAAAAACCTCTAATAAAATATTTAAAAAATTATAAAACAAAAAAAAAACCGAAAATTTTAAAAAAGTAAAAAAAACCAAAATTCTTATATTTCATTTCGGTTTCAGTAAAAAAAAACCGATTTTTTTTTCTTTTTAATTCGTATACCTATACACATATGTATATTTTCATTTAATCTCTAGTAACGTATTGTACACATATGTACATTATCATTTATCCTAAATTATACATATGTGTATAGGAAAAAACATGTGTGTACATATTATACATATATGTATAATAAAAAAACCGATTTTTTTTTTCTTTTTAATTCGTATTATACGTATACACATATGTATACTTTCATTTAATCTCTAGTTACATAATGTACATTATCATTTACCTTAAATTATACATATGTGTATAGGAAAAAAACATGTGTGTACATATATGTATATACTATACATATATGTATAATTTAGCTAAACCGAGAATTTTTTTTTACTTTTTTTTAAGAAACCGAATGATAAATAAGAACTTTGGTTTTTTTACTTTTTTTTATTTTTGTGTTTTTTTTTGTTTTATGATTTTTTTATTTTTGGGTTTTTTTGTGGTCCTAAATAGTTCTCATAGTTCTCAATTCTCAAAAAGTTCTCACATGGTCCTGATTATATATATATATATATATATATGTATGGGAAAGTTAACGTACAAATAAAATTAACGTGCCAATTGTGAGAATCAAGTAGAGTAGTTATATATACAAGTAGAGTAATTATGTGATTACACCATATGTAGAGTAATTATGTAATTACATAATTAATCTACTTGATTATCACAATTAGCACGTTAATTTTATTTATATTTGATTTATATATATATATATGTGTGTATCTATATATGTATGTATATGTTTTGTTGCAATGGAACTCCCCATGAACATCACAAAAACAAAGGTTAAATTGAGATTCATATCAAGAATAGGTAATATTTTGGGGAGTGTTGAAGTGAGAAAAAGTAAAATCCTAGTTTAAAACTTGTGAAAAGGCAATCTAGTCCAATGACATGGGCGATGAATATCAATGCTTGGGATCTTTAAGGTCTCAGACTTAAAACATGGCTTTTTCTACAGTGGTGGTTTTCCTTCTTGATGATGTTCTTGGGTAAGTCAAGTCTTTAGCGTCAAAATCAGTATGAATTGTTGACACTCCATTTCAAAAAGCCTCACGCAGGTATTAGGGATAGCTAGAAATGTCGTTAAAAAAATGTGAAAAGACAAAGGTTGTCAAAAGGGGAAGGGCTTATCTTGTAATTGGCCCTGAAGAGGTAGGTCCCAGCAGAGCCCAGTTGGACCCGCAAGACTCACCTTGAAGAGGGACGTCTGCGCAAAGACCAACTGGTTCCGCAGGACCCACCATGCTCAGAGAGAGGAAGACCTTACGCGCAGTACGCAAGCTGTTCCCGCAGGAAAAGCCTCCCAATGGTGAAGTACCCCGCCTGTTCCCGCAGCTGCGGATACAAGCCATCAGGGAAGGCTACCCGCACTAATAGCAAGGCTACACGCACAAGGCACTAACTCTCAATAATTCAGTAATGTCACCTGAAGAAGGAATGAGCAAGGCGGGAATACTCCCGCCCAAATGAGCCAGTCCGTACGCTTCTGGAGGATCTTTTGTACTATACTTGCCAAGGTATGGACAAAATAGACAAGATCTGACCAAAGCAGCCCATGAACCAATCACAGGGTGACAGCTCACTGACAACAGTACGACGAGCAGCACGCTCTAGTACTTAATGTCACTATCAGCCGCTGCCTACTCACCAACCCTCATCGTGGCACGTACATAGCCTGCAGTTGGTGGAAAAGGAATAGTACACAGCCGGCCATGTCACTATCAGCCGCTGCCTACCCACCAACCACCAGCATGGCACGTGCGTAGCCCACAGTTGGTAGAAAAGGAATATTATACAGATGGCTGTACCTGCTTGGAAACCTACCTTCGGCTATAAATACTCCAACACATTGGAACGGTATCATTATCTTATATACTATCTTATACAATCACATATCTTATCTGCTCTAGCTATTTCTCTTAATATACATTTATATTCAGAGCAATCTAGTCTGATTCTCACGCCGGAGGGTGGTCACAAGGAGGTACCCCCCCTTCTCAGTGACGAGCTCACGGTGTCTGTTTTGCAGGTCATCAGAAGAATAACCATCTTTGCCGGACCTAACCCTCGTGGGAAACATCTACTTGACCCTAAGATTATCCGTAATCTGCCGGGGTCACTTAGTGTTTCTTCAGGCCCCGAGTCCTTTTCATTGTCTAGAGTAATAAATGGCCAAGTGTTTTCCTGAATTATTGGTGCTACATACTCCACACATCCACGTGATCGTGCAATTTTACTAATATAGCGACGGAGACATCAAATAAACTTGCAACTCTTGAAGGTAAATTAGTAAAAAGGACAAAGTGTGTTAGCTTAATCTGATACATATGTTAATATCGTATCAAACATATATGTGAACATTTTTAGCTATGGGGTCGGTCCTAGAGAGTTTAGATTTAATACGCAAAAATTGGACTCTTATATATAAAAAAATGCATTATCAAATTGACTATCGTTCACCTGCTAATTGAATTATCAAATTGACCGGCCCTTCTCTTCCAAATTGCTACTAGTTTAGTTTAGGTTAATGCGCTTTAAATGTTTATTGGGTTTTAAATTAGTTTGAGCATAATTATAAATAGGCTAGCATGTAAACAAAATGTTTATATATTTATTTTGTGTATTTGTGTCTTTTGGGGGTGTTTGGGATCGCTGATTTTAGTCAACTTATAATTAACTTAAACTTTTTAAAAAGTTAAAAAGGTGTTTGGGATTATTTGTTATGTGAAGTTGATAAGTTATAATATTGTAACTTATAACTTATAAATGATTTAAAAAATAAGTTATAAGGAGATTATAAAAATAAGGAGTCCCAAACACCCCAAAATAAGTTGGCTGATTAATGTTAAAAAGGAATGAAAATAGAAGTCACTTGTATAGTAAGTCGTGAGAGTTCAAAAAATATGCGTATATATAGATGATGATACGATATGAACTATAAAGACATACTAAACAACTTGAATATGTATGATGCATTTATATTAACCGTTTTTAAGTTAGGTGGATCGACATAAAAAAACGACAACAACCACTTTTTATACGGACTATATGATGTTCACAAAACTCACGACATCATTAGAAAATTGGTCAAATTTGAACAGGCTCATCCTTTACAAAATTCCAAATATATACCATCTATACTTGACATCACTTAAATGCACACAAATTAGTGTTTGATATAGCAATTTTCACTAAATGTGACAATGAATGTGACAAGACCTCCAACACCATCATATTCCTGTAGTTTGTTCTATTTTTTCCCTTAAGAAACTACGGCTAGAAAACTGAGTATCATTTGCACAACATCATCTACCGTTGTCCTTCTCTAAACGTTTGTAATTAACTTTATTATATAATGTAATTCTTTTTTTTATTGTCGACAAACTACTAACTACTGGCTTATCTTTGTATTTTACCACCATGCTATAACAAGGACAATGTGGATGGACTAGAAGGAACGTGTGAAAGGATATCGAGCCATGAGATGCGACGTGCAGGCAAAGCAGAACGCATTGTGAAAGGAATATAAATAACTGTTATGAAAGACATAGTCGCGCCGCTGACAGTAGGAGATTTAAGAGCTGCTTTAAAAGGCATTCAAAAAAGTGTTGCCAAAGCCAAACCACTTAACCTTGTTATTTACAATAGAGTTATAAAAGATAATATTGGTAGTTACTAGTTAGATTGAGTTCTTAGTTGAATGCACATTAAATCTTGAGATCTTTTATTAAGTGTTACTTGGTTAGTATATTACTTAGTCGTGAAGTGTTAAATTATTGGCTTTCAATGTTAGGCAATATAAAAAGTTGATCTACAAAAATGAAGTTATGACTTATGAGTTATGAACCATATAAAACTCTATAGATACGAACCGAATACAAGACCTTAGATCTATATCAAAACCTGGCCAGTGACCTGATTCAATTCCATAAGAAAAAGTTTGGTGACCCGACTCATTCTACTAAAAGGGTTTCAATGGCCCGAACCGAAAAATATAATCCCTCTTGATATTCGAACATCGAAAATTTCAGACACCTATAAACGAACATTACATAATACGTTATTGGTGTACCAGGATGTGATTAATTTTCCCTCAATAACTTGATAGAAAAGAGTATAATATTGCAATTAATAATGTGGGACAATAATTCGTATTACAACGAAACTTGTGTGTGTACGGCAAGATTTTCTAGATACCGACGTAAGATTTACTATTACTATTAACCATGCAGAGCTGTTGGCCTTCGCCCCTCTGGTTCAATGACATAAATGTGATGGCTAAGGCTTGAATCATAGAGTCTCAGATTCGAGTTTTCCACAATGGTGGGTTTTCTCCTTAATGATGTTCCTAGGTGAATTAGGCCTGAAACGCTTAAATCATATGGACGGTTGGCATCTTGTCTTTGAAATGCCCAGCTCAATATAATCGAGGGCAGTTCCAAACACTGTTCACAAAAAGTAAAAATCATGCAGGAACTTCAAGCCAACAAACACTTACTAACAAGAACTAATTAAAGAAGTCCATGATCATATTGTGGTATGCTAAAAGTTTACAGTATATATGTCGACTTTGATAATCGTTGAATACCGAATTTTTGCCCTACCAAAACATTGGGACCCAAAAAAAGGAACAAGAAAGAAAAGTAGTGGTTAAGGGACGAACATAAATGGTCAATGTAGTTGCAATAATGCCCCATAAATGGTCAAAGTAGTGGTTAGGCCCATTTGTTTAGTCCAACTTTCTTCATATTGCATCCATGTTAGTTTAGCCATGTACGTTTAGTTTTCGTAAAACTAAGATTAAATGGGTCGGATATCTATTGTTGATGATTTTAGTGTCATCATGATTATATTTGTATAATTGCATTTACTTAAAATAAAAGGAACTGAAACTAATTGACGATACGAGTTAAAAGATGTGGAGTACATTTTGATTTATTGGTTTATGAATGGCAAGGACCCTTTAATTAGCAAGGTTCCAAGTAGGGACGGTGAAAAAAAAGCCCAAACCGGCCGGGACGGGTATTTGGGTACAACACTGGGTATGAAATTGAAAAAAAAATTAAATAGATATATATTATGCCGCTATGGGCGGATCCACCATGTAAATGGGCGGTTCTACCATGTAAATGGGTGGTTCCCAAGAACCATCCGATTTCGAAATAATAGTGTATTAGTATATAGAAAATAATAGAGTGAACCACCTTATAAATTAGAAAGGAACCATATTAATTTTAATATAAGCTGCTGGTTTGGTGGATAAACCTCTAAGTTAGTTAAGTGAAGGTCACAGGTTCAAATTTGTTTTACGCGACTTTTTTTTATTTTTTTTTCTATGCATCCTTTTAGAGTTCAACTCCGTTTTACACTATTTTTATTTTTTTCTTTGCAGCCTTTTAGGGTTTCATAAACCAAAATTTTTAAACCAAGATATAATTACAAACGCTGTTCTCTGCCTCTCTCCCCTCTCCACCATGATTATGCAGGCGCCACACCTCCTTCCTCCGGTAGTCCGGGAATCCGGCCGAACAATCGTATTTATATTATGCAACAATTTCAAAAGATGAAGACTCGTATGGAACAACTATAAGTATTTTTTTTAATTCATAAAGACCATTTTATTTTATTATATGTTTTTTTTTAAATTTTGAATGATGGTGTCTTTTTTATTATTTTATCGTATTTTTATTATATAATGAACCTACTCGAACCATCGAACCGACCCGGAATATTTATATCTGATTCCATGAAATTTAAGCATCTAAAAGTAGTGTACAATCTGAAAAAAATTCCTAATCCGTCATTGATTATGCGGGTATGGGACGCGCATAGTAGACAGTAAAAACATTGCTATACATGTTTGTCATAATAACTAGATTATGTATATTCGTTTCCAAGCTTCACACAAAACTTCATGGATTCACAAGTGGCCGAAATGTTGCATATGCGCAATCTATAAGTATATTTTCTAGTGTCAGGGTCACGTCTATATGCATGTCAATTGCATTGCTTTGCCAACGGGTCTATCTATATCGATTATTATTTACAATAAAAAAAAGGAAGACGAAGTGAAAGCAAAACCCCGTCTTAAGTAAAACCTTGATAAATGAGCATGGCTCACATAATCAGCTTCATTTTTTACTCAATATATATAGATATTTGCTAGTTCAGTCTTATCACGTACGATAGCACATGTAGCATGTGCATTCATAGATATATGCATACGCATTGATATATACGTCTCAATTCTCAAAGGACAACAATTTTTTTCAAACGTTACACTTTATGTGTTGTCAAACAGGCATGATACATGGTCTTTTTGTTATGAGTACATGATTTGTTTGTCCATGTATCTTGTGAATCTCAACTTTTTTCTTCACTTCACAAAATCAACTTACATTTCGTGTCAACCTTAATTAAAATCATAAAATTAAGGGATCAAAAGGACAAAAATAAGCTTATGTTTCTCCTTATACATGCATGTTGTATATATATACACACACCTTATATGTATATATGCATGAATGATTGTTTAATCGATTATAACTTTTAAAATATGTGGTTGAATTTTTTAACCATATTGCTGACTTTTAAACCAAGTTCTCTCACAATTATTACACGGACGTAACTTTTTTAAAACATTAATATTTAAAAAAACAATAAACTATATAAAAACGATTATTTTTCTCATTAATTTGTGTAAAGTATTATTATATATGGTTTTTTCCTAAATTCAAAAAAGATTAACATGTTACGTGGTTAGCAATACCTTTATTTACGACATCATTACGGTGCGCACATATGATGTATATATGTGTGAACCCTCGGTGGGCAAAAGTGAAATTGCACTAATTTTGATGTTATTTTACTAATCTCGTGAAAATAACGTTAAAAGTGACGGACGGTTAATCAGACATCATGTAGTGGCGTTGATAGCCGAAAGACAAGGGTACATGCACCGATCAGCCGGTGTCCCGATGATTGAGTGCTATGTGCCTTATGTCCAAGGCTTGATGCAAAACTACTATCAAGCCGGGGGTCTCACCGAAAGCAGCCTCTCTATCCTTATAGGGTAGAGGTAAGGCTGTCTACATCTTACCCTCCTCAGACCCTACCATAGCTTTGCTATTGGTGGGATATACTGAGTACGATGATGATGATGATGACGACATCATTACGGTGCTGTTTGCTTTTTAAGACAAAAACTGTCTGCAATCTTATTTCATCTGATTTTATGTCTGCAACTGAAGATGTGGTCTGAAGATCTGTAATCTGAAAATATAATACCGTTTGTTTTATAAACTGAATATTGTCTGCATAAGCTGAAAATTAGTTATCTATCATATATATATCATAGTAGAAATAGGTCATTTAACGTCTGTAAATGCTAAAAAATTGGTGGTTGTGTACAAATTGTGAGAGTGGGTGGTGGTGGACGATTGGTGGTAGACGATTATGGTATGCGATGAACAGTGGTTGAGGACGGTGGGTGGTGGTGATGGACAATTATGGTGGGTGTGGACGGTGGTGGTGGTGGACGGTAGGTGGTGAACGGTGGTGGTGGCGGCGAATGGGTGGGTGGTGGTGGTGGACGGTGAGTGGTGGATGGAGGTTGTGGTTGACGATGGGTGGTGGTGGTGGCGGACGGTGGGTGGTGGTGGTAGTGGACGGTGGTTGTGGTCGATGGTGGGTGGTGGTGGTGTGGGCGGTGGTTGTGGTCGACAGTGGGGTAGTGGTGGCGGCGGACGGTGGGTGGTGGCGGTGGTGATTGACGGTGGTGGTGGTAGTGGACGGTGAATGGGGGGGGGGGGTTGGTGGTGGTGGGGGAGGGTGGGTGATGGTGGTGGCCGATGGTGGTGGTGATGGGTGGTGGACGATGGTGGCGGCGGACGGTGGGTGGTGGTGGAGGCTCATGATGGGTGGTGATGATGTTGGACATTGGATGTTGGTAGGATGTGAAGAAGTGTGAAGATGTGTGAATAAGTTGAACAATAGCTTATTTTTTTAAGACAATAAAAACATTTTTCAGATCTTTTTTAAAAAAAAAAAAACAAACAGTCTTCAGGAGCTTATGTCTGCGTGCCTGCAGACGTAAGCCCCTTGCAGACCTTTTAAGCAAAAACAAACAGAACCTACGTGATACCTCTCTAGCATCTATATATATATATATATATGATTTGGTTAGTGACTTAGCTTCATTCATAATTATCTAATTAGTATAAATGAGAACTTTGGTGTCACAAAAGTAGATTCTTTTTGTTTTTGTATATTTATTAATGGTTTTGAAATATAGCACATGTGTTGGTGTTGGTGTTGGTGTTGGTGTTGGTTGAGTGGTTTGTGTTGGTAACTGAAACTCTTTGTGTTAGTTTGCAACCCAAGTTCAAATCCTAGCTATAGCAAATCATTCCTTTATTTTTTTTAATTGTATTATTTATGTTTTTGTTTATGATAGAATGGTTTGTCTTTCAACATCAACTTTAACGTGGATCGGATAGTTGTGTTGTTAAGTGAAACCGACCGAGTTTGCGTGCAATCACCGCATTTTGTTTTAGCAACGGCACAATAACAAAGACGGACATGATACAAATTTTATTTTTGTTTTTTTAGTTCTAGTATCATAACGAACGTGACAGAGATCGACCGAATTTGTGTAGACTCATCGCCCGAGATCGACAACACTCCGGTTTTACCAAAGCCCGAGCTTTAGTGACCAATGACACCTCATTGGTCCACCTTAGTTTTTAAATTGTTTTCGTTTTAGTTATGATGCCATAACGCACATAACCAACACTAAACGAATTCGTGTCGACTTACCGCTTCAAAGCAGAGACCTACTGTGCTTGAGTTTTACCAACGCCTGAGTTTTATCAACATGCCCAGCGTAACGCACCAGATAAAATACTAGTTACTGAATAATTATAAAACCTAAAATGTGTGTTGATGGTGAAACCGTTAATTCCTCGGTAATAGTGAAATGGCAATCTTTTACAAGCCATGATCTTTTAAAAGATTATAATAAACATAAGATATTGCATAGTACTTGTGGTGCTTTTATGTTTGATGTTGTGTACGTATTTAGTATTTTGTTTTTTGCTTTCCTTTTTGTCATAACCTTGCATAGATTTGAAGGAATGGTGTGGATGGTGTTGGTTCAAAGGCTAGAGTCTAACTCTCATCTAGTGTTTGTTAGTATTATATTTCATTTTAAAACAAATTCATTTTATACACACAAAATGTTAATAACATATAATAGTGTATTGTGATGTATGAATATTTATTTTCAAAAATTGATATAGACATTTGATATAAATTGTGTCTTTGAACATCAATACTTAGGCAATTTGAAATGTGATGATCATCATTGAAGTGTTTTTGATGACACGTATTAATGTAGTTAAATGAAACTTTGAAGAAAAAAGGAAATTTGGATGACCACCTATTTCCTAACCCATCAATTGCATATATCATACCTTGAATTTTCATTAAGCTTTGCAAAATGGGAGTGTCGAGTCCGGTCGGTCCACATAATATGTTAAAACCGACTCGGGTCGAAATATACCATTTTAAAAAGTACTTTTAAATTAGATTTTGACTAAATTAGCTTGAGTGAAAATTTCGTTGTTTATTATATATGTTTTTCTTGGTCGCTAACACCAATGCATGAGGTAACGACAATAATGGTGAGAGATATAATTTATGACGACAGTTCTGTCGACGCTGGTTGTGACAGACCGTTAGGTGGTGGTATGGTGGTGACGACGGCCTTGTGGTGATGGGCAGTAAGTAGCAGTGGACTAGTGATGGTGCTCACCTATATAAACACATCCTAAGTTATCAAGTTTAATAAAATTGGTTATTTTTACTTATTATGTAGCTTGACGCTTTGTGTATAACTAATTCAACATATTTAGTAAACAATTAAAAACTACTCAAATCAACACATTTTCTGAAGACTTGGTTCAACTATATTTCAAAAAGTTGGTGATTGTCATCATTGAAACAACATATTTCTCGTGAAAACAAGTCTTGGGTCAAGATCAAACAATTTCAAGTATATATACATACACCAATAGAAATACTATTCCTAGTTAATGTATTGATAGTTGACTTTTTATTATTTAAGAATTTCAAGAGTGAGTTGACTAGATCAGCAACTTAACTTTCCATAACTCAATTTACATTGTATGATTAACCCCTCAATCTTTATTTATGTAATCAATAAACACCAAACTTAGGTGTAGTTATCTTTAACACAACTATTACACTTTAATTGATTTTTTTGGTAAATTAAGTTCATAAACTTTTGAGAATATGCACCATGAAGTTATTTAGATCATATTAACCAAAATAAAACATTATATGATGAAAGTATAGCAAAACAATTTTTTTTTGTCATTGGTCTAATTTTAGTTATATTTACTTTAAATCAAGAGCGTCTCAACTAGTTTGAAGGCTTACAACAAAGTAAAACTTTGGGGTCTTTTTTCACAAAAGTGGTTGCTATGATCTTACAATGGGATGTCCACAGGTGTGCATTGAAATTGATTGCATGATTTTCAAAAATAAACAACAACGACCGTACTCAGTAAATACCAAAAATAGCAATTATGATAAAATAGGTTTAAGAAGACATAGGAATCAGATGCCGAAGCGTTTGATATATCTAATTATTTAAAAACTTGAAAGATAAAAATCACCTAATAAAAAGAAAAATTTAGACCTGATCCAAGCACAAGCTCGACTAGGCTCAATTGGGTCTCAACTCATTTTATATTTACTATTGAATTTAATACATTTTTATACATTAGAAAAAAAAAACCTTAACGAGCTTAAGCTCATCTACAGTACCCTAAATGAGCCAAAGCTTGGTTTGAGTTGGGCTATGCATTTTGAAATTAACACATAGAAGTCCATAAGAGTCAAAACTTAAAATGCACTAGACTCGTTAAGTCTCGACAAACCTAAACGAGCTTTCCACACAAAACTCAGACTCCGACCCAACAAGACTTGACTTATTTTAAGTTCTTTATCAATCCGATCTAAAGTAGCTCAAATTAGTTCACTCTCCTACTAAGTTTAATAAATCAATAAGGACTCGAAAACAATAAAAACAATACCACAGGGCCCATAAATGCAGTGTTTATTACACTTCAAGGGCTAAATCCAACACATTTTATTATTAATTAAATGTAAACACCCACTTCTTTCAGTTTGAAGACTCAAAACTCAAAAATCAAAGCTTTTACTTGCTGTGAACAAATGGCGAATTCTGGTCAAAACAATGAACTTGCTTCCATGGATCTTCCTGCACCCGAAGGATGGAAGAAAACGGTTCTTATTCTCTCTACATTTCATCTTAAACTGAATAATATTAATAATAATGATATGGGTTGTGTTAGTTGTTAGCTTTTGGGGTTAATTGGTTGTTAATTATGTGAATTGAGGTTAGATTTGTGGTTTAATTGGGTTGAATTTGGTTTTCTTGGGTGAATTTTGGTTCGTTTTGTGGGTTTTGAAAATTAGGGTTTTTTTGATGAATTTGGGGGTTTTGAGTTAGGGGTTTTTAAGGTGTTTGGTTGATTGTTGGATTACATTGTGGCTTAATTTTGGGATTAGGGTTTTTAAGTTTAGTTATGTGATAACGGAATGCGTGAAACACGCGTAATGGATGCTGGTTACTCGTGTGGAGCGTTGGGTTAAGCGTGTTTCCCGGCTCCGGTACGTGTAACTGGCACCAGAATCCGTGTAACCAACGCCTGAACGCTCGTAACCGGTGTCGGGAACCAGAAGTAAAGCTGAAACGGACAGTAATTTCAAAAGAAAATTTTTTTAAACAGACCCGTTTTGACCCAAAGTCCGTATTGGTCTGACCCCTTTCACCCTGAACCCATCCTGCCCCGAACAAAAATAATCCTTTTTTGAATCTACATGTTCTGACCTGAGCCCTTTCGACCCGAACCCGCCCCGCCCAAACCAAAACAACCCTTTTTTGAATTGGCTCGACCTGACCTCCCTAACTCGTTCTGAGCGTGACCTGAACGTGCCCGAACCGACGCGTTTTCCAGTCCTAGTAGGTTGGATACTTTCTTCCACACTTTCAGTTTGTTAATCTTTGATTTGTTTCAATATGAACTTTGGTCTGATTGATCATATCTAGGGTTAAAGATCGGTAAAGTTAAGATCTTGGTGATAGATTTATAGTTTTTGTTTCATTTTATTGTATGAATTGAATTCTAGGTATAATTTTTAGTTTTTGTTTTCTCAGTTTAACCAGTTAGCATATGAAAAGTAACATGATTTGAAACAAAACGAATTTTACTTAACATATAATGTGACGGTAGTGTCAAGTATGTTGACATTTTTGTTAAATACCTAAAATACTCTTATGTTGGATTCTGTATATAGTGTTTGCTAAAGAAAGGAGGGACGCCTAAGAAGAACGAGACTGTGTTCACTGCACCAACAGGGGAAGAGATAACGAACAAGAAGCAGTTAGAACAGTATCTGAAATCACACCCTGGTGGGCCCAAGATCTCAGAGTTTGACTGGGGAAGTGGCGAGACTCCAAGGAGGTCAACAAGGATCAGTGAGAAGTCAAAGTCAACTCCACCTCCAGCTGAACCCGAGCCGGTCAAGAAACGGTCTAGAAAGTCAACATCTGGAAAGAAAGACAAGAAAGAGAAGGAAGATGTTGAAATGCAGGAGGCTGAGAAAGATGATGAGAAGGCAAAAGAAGAGGTCGGTGAAAAGACTGAAATACCAGAAATACCCCTGGCGGAGGAAGGAGCTAAGTCCGAAAAGGAGGTTGAAGAAGCACCGGTCAATGAGGTCAAAGACGAGTCGAAAAAAGAGGTTGATGAAGAAACATGTGAAATCCCAAAAATACCCTCCGAGGAAGCAGCTAAGTCCGTTACTGCGGCGACTGAGGAAACAATTGAAATACCAAAAATACCCTCACCAGAGAAAGTAGCTGACCCTGTAACTGAAGAAGTCAACAAACAAGAGTCAAAAGGCGAGGAGGCTAACGAAGAAGTGCTTGAAAACCCGATGACGCCCCCACCGGCTGAAGTAATTACCAAGCCTGCCATTGAGGAAACTGTCCCGGTAACAAAACCAGAAGCAGCAGGAGAGAGTGCAGCGGAGAACGGGTGTCCAGCGGTGGAAGTCAACGAGGTCAAACCTTCGTGGGAGGAGATAAAGATAGAGTAAGTGGTTATGAATGATGATCTTTTTTACTGATGGAACATGTCTGTAATCTGTTACTTTGTAATCTGTCATAGAATTAGGAATCGTGAAAACCTTATCTTTAGGAACATTAAAGGGACATATTTGACATTTGCTGTTATAAATCCACCATGAAACCGGACCTTTTGAATGTCTTCTTGTGGTCTTTGTTGTAATTCTTGCATAACTGTTTGCTCTATGCAAGATTTCACACACTATTTCTCTTCACTGTGCGGTGAAGGTAATTGGCTGCCATTTTCACAAAGTTTTTTAAAATTTTGTTGAGGATTTTTAGGTGAATTTGCTTAAAAATTGGAACTATTGGATTTTATTAATCCGAACTATAATCTATTGGCAGGTAATAATCAATTGTTAGCGTTCGGTCAGTGACACTCATAACTTTATTTTCATTTCCAAGTGTAATCTTAATAGCGCAATTATCATACGTTTATACTTAATTTACACTCAATAACAAAAGTGAAAGTCAGAAAAGTCATGGCTCAATTTTCCAAACAAATAGTTATAAAAGTAAATTATATGTTATATATGCTGTTACTAGCTTTTGAACCATGTGTTACACGGGATTTGTCAATAACCGAAGCTTAAGTTAACTTTTTTGTTGTTTTTTAGCCACTCGTGTATCACACGGGCTCTACTAGTTTTTATAATATATCAATATGCGTTATTTCTTGAATTACTCCAATGTCATTTATAGGGTTGAAATATTCATTTAGAATGTTCTAACTATAATTATGAAAAATGTTATGTGCAAGATACTCCAATTCTATAGTAAGTGTTTACAGCATAAAATGTTTACTATAGTCGAAAGAACCAACCGGATTAATAGAAATAGAAGTTGATAACTGACTGAACACAAATAAGAAGTTTACAATAGTCGAGTGGTTGGCAGTAATTGATAAAAGATTGAAACCGAAACTAGAATAGTGTACGGCGCCATGCTCTATGAATTAAATTGCCAGGAGAAGAAGAAGCATGCGCGCACATTCATAATCCAATGCAAACTTACACTTTGTGCACTTAAAGATCATGTTATACTGCAATCCGTCACGACAATTAATGCAGTCTCCATCACTCTCAAACCCTTGAACAAAGTCCAACTGGTGCGAGTGACCTCTTATCTTAAGTGTGCCTCCAAATTTAACATTTATAAATTTATAAGCAATGCTATAAACACCGACATTTCTATGGGTATATGCATCAAGGGCATATGTAGATTGCTCGCATTGAAGTATTAAGGGCGCACAAGTGGTATGCATAGATTGGGCACATGCAGTGCAATGGTAGAACCACTCCCATGGGCTAAATTCATTCTCACATATTTCACAAAAGTATTCATTAATATGGTTCTCCGCGGGCTCATACCTTAGGCTCAAAGGATGCTTATCACACTTGTGCTTAATCACTTTAGGCAATAACAAAGCACACGCTACATGAATGTAGAAATCACAAGAGGGGCACTGATATCCCCACTTAGAGGACATCGAATAACGACATGCTTTGCAATACCACCTCCATAAATTCGCTGAAGGTTTTACTTTTGATAGCAGATGATTTGGATGAGTGTCATGTGTAATTTCTCCGGGCATGAATGCGCAATTGATATCAACATATATTTCACATGCACCCATACGCGAAACCGTTGGATGGTAAATTGCAAATGGTACATTCAAACACACCAAAGAACTTACTAGGGATTTTCGACAGGAGAAAACGAGTGTGCTCGGGATGGATTACCGGGAGTCGTACCTCTGAGGGTAGCTTGGCACACCACTCATGAAGAACGAAACAACATTTACCATCAACATATTGGTAACACACGTAAAATGGTACTGTCATGATCGGTTTCACACATCCGTCACATAATAGTCGAACTCTTTTTATGGGGTCGTGAAGAATTTTCCCAACATATGTTTGCTTGTCAAAAAGGATGAGTGTGTGTTCATGACTAAAATGGTTGAACATTTCACCATCATGTTGTTTGCTAACAAACTCATTTTGGTTAGACATATGACGCTTGACAAGGTTGTCACCTTCATCAGGAAATGGACAGTGGAGGAGATTCGGATACTCATCTTCGTAAAGTTTTTAGAAGTTTTTCCAAGGCCTGATGAATGACATACTTGAAGTTAAACTAAGATAATCTTCACACAAACTAATAATATTAAAAAGAAGAGATTGCTCACTTGCACGCAGGAAGATGGACGAAAATGGCTCCCTCTTTGAAGTTGCACAATCAACATGCGCATAATATCTACATTTATCGCATTTGTAAAGCCATAGATGTAAATAGAAATGACTACCACAGACTCGACAGTTGGGGGAAAACATAGCTATTTGTTCCACACGGGGAAAAGAATAGGCAAGGGTAAGTGGATGAGAATGTGTGAAAGTCCCATCAGTATAACTTTGTATCAGTAACTTGGCAGGCAACAATGCACAGTCCTCATGTATCCGGAACATAAGGCAGGTAGTGCAGTGATAGAAGACCCCTCATCTAGATGCTATGTGCCAGGACATTCGTTCCAGTTGGTGAGGGTGGTTTATCTTCTGTTTTGGCATTGTGACACAAATTATGTCTATGAAAATACCGCAAACATAACAAGCATAATAGCGTACGTCATCCCACTCATTATTGCAAACAGAACACAGGTATCTATAGATAGGATTACCAAGGAAAACAAGCTTGTGGTCAGGATGTAATGGGTTATTTATTAGGGTCTCGGGTAGTTCTGCACAGAATGTGTGCAGTGAGTAGTCACAAGACTTGCACTGGTAGTAACGCAAGTGAAATGACCAGATCTGTTCCTTACACAGGTTGCACTTACCACCATGATGCTCTTCCTCCACAAAATGATCTGCATCTTCATCGTCATCTTCTTCACTTTTGTTACTAGGCTGCTGCAGATGTACAAGACTGAGCGGATGACGGTGATTAAAGTGATCAATCTGGTCCATTGCAACTACATTGATGAAATCTTTATCATGATTTCAAATTGTAAATGAAACTAAACATGAGATAAAGCCAGAAGATCCTTTCTGGGATGTAAGCAAGTATGTCACGAAAAGGGACTCCAAAATGTGATTACCGACTATCAAAATCAAAAATAAAAACTTATATTTCTAAAGAAAAAGAGAAATACAAAATAGCTTTGTATCTCTCACCACTAGGACTAGCAAATGGATCGGTTCGGGTGGTTTGGGTCATGGGTCAGAACGGATTCGGGTCAAGACGGGTTAGGGTCGAAAAGGGTCGATTCAAAAAAGGGTTGATTTGGTTCGGGTCAAAAGGGGTCGGGTCAGAACGGGTTTCAGATCAAAATAGGGAGGTTTAAAAACTGTTTTTTTTTTTGAAAAAACTGTACATTTCAGCTTGCTTTGGTTTCTGGCATAGGTTACAAGTTCAATATCGGGTTACGCGTGTACCGAATTGGGGTTATGCTGAACCGACACTGGTTACGTGTTCCATGTCGGTCTGTCCGCGTAACAGCACCTGTTAGGCGTTCGATTTTGAGTTACGTGTGTACCGCTTCAGGTTACGTGAGTACCGACACCGGTTACGCGTGTACTGCATCGGGTTAGGCGTTCAATGTTGGGTTGCACGGGTACCGGCATCGGTTACGGGCGTACCGACACAAGTTGCGCGTCCGATAACAGGTTGTGTGCATACCAGCACGCGGTTAAGAATCGATTCCGGGTTACGGTCGTACCGTCATCGGGTAACACTTAAGATAGTACCATAAGCATGATAGCTAGGGCTGTCAACAAACCGAACGAAGATTTGTTATTGTTCGTATGTCTAGCTATGCATGAATGGATCATGAACGCTAGCCAAACGAAAAAACTTTTTCGTGTTAGTTCGTTAAGGAATTGAACTTGTTCACGAACGCAAACGAACATGTACTATTTAAGAAAAAAGAAAAGAAACAAACAACATAATTAATCCAATACATTAGACATAATGACCTTAATTAAATATAATGTTAATCACTTGAGATAATAATAATCATAAGCATAATCATCCCCCAACCTGCCGTTTTATGTCGAAGATGTCAACGAATCATAAGTTAGATTTATTGTTAGTTAAAACAAGAATTTACAAAACAAACTATTAACTAAACGAACTGAACACAAACAAAGTATTATTAAAATATAAAACAAACCTTTTAACTTGCAAGCATAAACAAACAAACGCAAACGAACACAAATGAACACATCACCATACATTAACACAAATGAACGAACGTAGCCTCTGTTCATATTCGTTCATTTAACTAAACTAATAAAATTTCTCGTTCGTGTTCGTTCATTTACTAAACGAACAAACTTCCAGCCGAAAGGTTCAGAAACTATTCGCTGAACGTGTGGTTCGTTTACAACCCTACCCTAATGATAACTGTTGCCTTATACCATAAGCATACATACACTAAAAACAAATATAAAATAAAGCAATTAACAAGTGAAGTAACATACCAATTGTAGTGTCCATATTCAGAAATTGTTGAATACCATGCAAATTGCAAAGAGACTAATAATAATGTCTGAGAGCCCAATGCACCATTAAATATAGGAATGTAAAAGAATATGTGTGGTTACAAGAAAGGTATTAACCATTTAACAAGAAATCTCAAATCATTAAGTACAAAAGTCACTCACACTTTTATTCCTTGCTCCCAGAACATGCATACATAGATTTTAATTATATTAGTTGCTTGCTGCTTAAAAAAAAAAGAAAGAAAAAAAACTATATTCCATTCTTGGATTGAATGAAAAGGGAAGTGAACTTGATTATTACACTTTGCCTATGATTTAACATAATTTATAGTTAATGTTAGCAACCTATTTGCCAAGATTTAAGCAATGTGTTGCGGATGATTGTTAGTTAATAAAAGTGATGTCACGTCACTGGCATGCAGACAGTGGAACATTAAAAGACATTGGGACATTAAATAACTATCTCATTAACCATGTGTAGTGGGGTGGGCCATTTAACAAGTTATGGTGAATGTGATGGCTGAACCGAAAAAAACATTCAAGAATTGTAATGATGGTGTTGGGCATTAGCAGAATGGTGATGGAGATCGAGGGGTGACGCCTAGTTTTTGTTGGGTTTAAGAATGGAATGCGCGTGACTAGCTAACGTTAAACACGTGTAATTGAAGCGGGTTACTCTTATAAATCGGTGGGCTTATCCGTTTGTCCGTTTATGTCATTAATTTCTCTTTGTTTGACCATTAGAGTTGTTTAAGTTTTTTGTCAATTAATGTTCATTAGTGTTCATGTGTTTGTTTGTCCATTAAGTTTATTAGTGTTCATGTGTTTGTTTGTCCATTAGTGTCCATGAAGCGTCCGTTAGTCCGACAAAAGCTTAATGAATGAACACATACACGAATTTTCGGCCGGTAGAGTGTTCGTGAACCGTCCATTTAGCCGTCAAAAACTTAAAGGACAAACAGGGACAAGGTCTCGTCCGGTTCAGTTCGTTTACAGCGCTAGTCAAGTGCGACGTTTTTGTGAAATACCTAAAATACCCGTATGGTGGATTTTACATACAGTGCTTGCTAAAGAAAGGTGGGACACCAAAGAATAACGAGACCGTGTTTAGTACTGTTCACAGTCTTGGGTTAGTTGGTTCGTTTACAGGTCACAGGTCGACACATTAGCAGGCCACGAATTTGTTTATTTTAGGTGTTATAATTTAATAATAGTTTTGTGCTATTTTATTGCATTTGCATATTCCCACACTTTGGCACACATAAAAAAGCTTACACACAAATGAAGAAGCACAGTCATAATGAAACAAAAACTACAATAATATAAGCCATAGAGCTTGATTAACATACAAATGAAGAAGCACAGCCATAATGAAGCGCAAACTAAAGATCATGTCATGCTCTAATCGGTAATGACACGTACTGCACACTCCATCGCTCTCAAACCCTTTTAACGAAGCTCAAGTGGTGCGAGTGACCTTTTATCTCAAGCTTTCCTCCAAATTTGACATTGAGAAATTTATAGACAATTATGCTATCATAGGCATATTTAGATTGTTCACATTGAAGTATTAAGGGCATACACATGGCATCTTTAGATCGGGCGCAAGTAGTGCTGTAACACCCCGGCCCGGTTAGGGCTGACGTGCCACTCGATACGGTAATTATAGACATTAAAAACGTTTTCATTAAAGTCTTAACCCTAATTTTTAAAATTGTACAACGGTACAAAAGCATTCAAATTAAAGTGCTCGACAAAACCACAAAAAAAAAAGTTGTTTAACTCAAAAGAAATTTTATTAAGTTCCTCGATTTTCCCACTTCTAGCATTTTTCTTTTACTCTCTTATCACACATTCCCCTGCTTCCCATGAGTATCTGTATCAAATAAAAGAAAACACAAAACAAAGAAACACGGCTGAGCCAAAAATTTCCCAGTGACGGAGGAAACAATAGCAATAACAATAGACGATGAAGAACAATACGATACAATGAATGATCAAATGAGAAACCAATAAAGTACGCGAGCCAGTAACAATACGCTGAACGATCAATTATGAGTCAGTTAATAACAATATATCTATGGAAATACCCATGTGAGCCAGTAACAGTAACAGTAACAATAACAGTATGCGCATTAGCTGCAGACTAATGCACCAATAATTAAGTGAGATAGGAATGTGGGCACACACACCTAACCATCTCACTCCAGTAACAATTTACCTAGGATCGATCCATACGCCTCTCAATAATCAGTAACTCAATAAGTGCTCTCGTCGCACAATAATATAGAGAAGCTGTGGACTAATCGCTCCGCCAAAGATAGAGCACGTCAAAGGTGCCTCGATTGACGCCCTATGTCCCCATGGATAAATGCTCGGGTATTGAGGTCAAATAAAAGACAATAACAATGGTCAATATCAATATAATATGTCTCCATAACAATAAGTCAATATACAATGGTCTATTTGAAACATGCGATAATGATTGCAACAAAATATATTCTATCGCATGCATTTCAGTTATCAATTTAACAATAGCAATCTAACAATTTGCAATATAAAAAGAAATGACTTAATAAGGATGAAGTGACACGATACTATGAAGTGGATCAAAAACTATTATACGACTAACAACTCAAGAACCGATATATTCCGAAAACAATGACACAATATAACGCTACCAGTGTAAGGTGACGAAACCCGTACACTATGAGATCGATGAAAACAATATTTACGCTATAATTTAAATACCACAGAATCCGTACCTTATAAGCGAATGGCGATAACTATAATAAGAATTAAGCTTGAATTAAACTTCACGAGGACCTACAATTTTATTGTAATTTAGATTATGTTTTGATATCCATATACTCTTTATTTATTTGGTGATGTCCTTTATATATGTATATATATAATTGTCTTATTATAATTACCTTTTCCCAGTTTTCAGTAATATATACTACATGCTTTAATAGTTATTTAATATTCATAAAACTGTTTACGTGAATTTCATTTATATATTTTAAAACTACTAAACCTCATGTTACAAACATAACTTTTCAACATAACTCAAACAGATAATTACATTTTTATTTATATAATTTAGTCACCAATACCTTTGGATCACAAGTAGTTAACAAAAAATAAATAAATAATTAATTAAATAACGTTTTAAAATTTGTAGTTGGATATTGGGTTTCAAAAACAAGGTGCCATGCAAAATTAAGATCAAGTTACGTGTGAATTCATGGTGCCATGGAGGTGTTTTCAAGAACAATGGTTAGTATGTAATACGTGGCCAGGAGTTTGGTTCTGAAAATTTTTAAGCATACGTTTTACCTTCATCTTTAAACTCCACTAGCTAAGACTTGTTAATCCTACCCTTTGTTAAAATCGATAGAATGAAACAGACATCATAAATCCATATGGGGTTACCTTCGATGGCGGTTCGGGTGGCAAACGGATTACAGCGCTGAGGCTTCACGCGGACTAAACAAGGGTGGCGGAGAGCAGCGGCGTATGGCTATGGCGGCGTCGGTGACGGCGGCAACAGGGGCGGTTTAATACGGAAGCACAGAGGGTGATGGCGAGGAGGGGGCGGTAACGGAACGGTGGTGGTGCAGTTTTCTGGCGAATTCACAAAGCGGGTGGTCTTGGCGGCAAACAAAAGAACACAGTTTTAGGGTTTTTGTGATGATTATGAACCCGTTAGCCTGCTTTTAAGCGAATGTTAATCACCTTGATTATCGGTATAATTGATTTGTTTTTTATTTGCTTTACAATTATAATTTTGGTAACTTCCGCTGGGAAATCGGTGAACAAGACGAGCACATTATTTCTTCAAATTAACTTTCAATATATGGCAAAAAATGATCCCTAAGTTTCTTTTATAATCAATTTAACATTTAACCCTCTTTGTTAAGAAGTAAATTTTAAACACCCTAAACTTATTATTATAAGTATATCGATTAAGTAACATTATCTAATTAGTATAAAAGAAGAGTTTGGTGCCACAATTGGTTTTCCTGAATTTTTGTATATATGATAATTATTCTATGATTAATCAATAACTTCTTAATTGGCCGGATTGTGTTACCATTAGTTTGGGCGCTGGGTTACCGGATTGCAACTCGGTAGTACAAATGCTGTATTATTTTTTGTGGTCAATATTTTGGTGGGCCCAAGTCTAATTATAAGAGAATATTTTTAAAGGATAGATTGTATGTATGCATACCTTTGATTGAAGGAAGTAGTATCTATCTCATTTGTTGATTTGATTATTGATTTAATTCTTACTTATTATGGGATATTACTAGACTTAAAAATAAATTACCAACAAAATAAACTTCGTTTTAAATAATTTATTTTTTATGTTAATTTAACGAATATATTTCTTTTTGGACGATAAGATTTTACCAATTACCATAATGAACGTAAACGATACTAATTGAATTCGCGTCAACTCATCGACGTAACGCTCGGGTTTTTACTAATGCCCAGATTTCAACATTGAGGTTTTACCAATTGCCCCGGCGCAATGCGCCGGGTGAAAAATCTAGTTTATTATATCTCGTATTGGGTTAGTCGACACCATTTAAATTGATTTTTTTTATATATTTAATTCGTTTAAATCCAACACATTAATACAATATATTTATTATTTTAGGGTTTTCAAATATTCATATATTACAAGTGCAATGATAGAACCACTTCCAAGGGCTAAATTCATACTCACATATTTCACAAAAGTATTCGTTAATATGGTTCTCCACAGCCTCATACCTTGGGCTCAAAGGATGTTTATCACACTTGTGCTTAATCACTTTAGGCAATAAAAGGGCACGCTCGACATGAATGTAGAAATCACAAGAGGCGCAATGATATCCCCACCTAGAGCGCATCGAATAATTGCATGCTTTGCAAAACCACTTCAATACATTACTTGGAGGGTTTACTTTAGATAGTAGATGATGTGGATGCGCATCATGTGTGATTTCTGCGAGTATGAATGCACAGTTGATATCAACATAAATGTCACATATATTGTGCACCCATACGCGAAACCATTGGATGGTAATTCACAAACAGTACAGTTGAACACACCAAAGAACTTATTAGGGATTTTTGGCAGAAGAAAAAAAGTATGCTTAGGATGTACCACGGGGAGTTGTACCTTCAAGGGTAGCTTTGGCACACCACTCATGAAGAACAAACTGGCATTTTCCATTAGCATACAGGCAACACATGTAAAATGTTACTGTCACGATTGGTTTCACACATCCGTCACATAACAATCGAACTCTTTTCATGGGGTCGTGAAGAATTTTCTCAACGGATGTTTGCTTGTTAAAAAGGAGCGGATGATGATGACTAAAATGGTTGACCATTTCACTATCATGTTGTTTACCGATATACTTGCTTTAAAAATTAAACTTTGAAGTCAACACAAAAGAGAATTAACAAAGAAAACTATAAAAATTGTATATTTTTATAATAATAATAATAAACTTAAAAACAACTCAAACTAAACAAACGGAATCAAAACGACCATTTTCCGACGATTTCCGAGCGAACGGCGAGCAGCTTGGACAACCCGTTTTTGACGATTATCAATCGAGATCAGTACCGTTACCGGTTTGATACGATACCGATACCAGGGCTGAGCTCATCCCTATTTTAATATTATGCTTAGTTAGTTATTGTGGAATATACAATACAGTTGTAAACTTACTTTTGAGTTAATGAGAATCATCATAAAATTACCAAACACTCAATCTCCTTTTACTGTTAAGTATCTGTATCATTATATCAATAGTGACCATAATTTCGAATTTATAGACATCTAGGATAATTTTGATAGTTCAATTATAATTAGGAAAGTTGTTATATGCAAAATACTCCAATTTTGCATCAAGTGTTTACACGATAAAAAGTTTACAATAGTTGAAAGAACCGGATTAACTGACATAAAAGTTGATAACTGATTGAACACGCATAAAAAAAGTTTACAATAGTCAAGTCATTGGCATTAATTGATAAAAGATCGAAACCAAAATTACAATAGTATAAGCCGTCGAGCTTGATTAACTGACAAATGAAGAAGCACACTGATAATGAAATGCAAACTTACACTCCAAGCACTTAAAGATCATGCACTCCTGCAATCCGTTACGGCACTTAATGCACATTCCATCGCTTTTATCTCAACCGTTCCTCCAAATTTGACATTGAGAAGATTATAGACACCTACACTAACATAGTTCTTCATAGATTGCTCGCATTGAAGTATTAAGGGCGCACAAGTGGTATGCATAGATTGGGCACATGCAGTGCAATAGTAGAACCAATTGTTGGTGCATGTTTTGTGACCGTCGCTATGCAATTCTGTTCAGCGTTGTGGAAGTACGAAGTTAGAGCAACTTCGCCATAGGCGAAGTTGTAACAACTTCGCAATAGGCGAAGTTGTAACAACTTCGCCTACAGGCCCAAGCCCGCGAAGTTTATATATATATATGTGTGTCGTGTTTAGGGTTAGGAATCCAGAAAGTTAGAGAGATTTGTGATACAGTTCAATTGTCTAGAGAGAAACAGAGAGGGAGAGCCGTGTGAGACGACCCGAGGTAGAGCTCACCTCGGGTCGGCCATGTCATTTGTTTTTATGTTCGGTATGTAACGAGTTATGATTATGATATAAAAGATCTGCAGATGTGTTTATCCCGTTCGTGTGTTTGTTCGTGTATGTGTTTGTGTGTAATCGTGTTCTTCGTCTTCTACACCATAAACGAGTCTAGGAGGATTCTGCACTCCTAGACCTCGTGCGGATCTCGTATCGATCGGCGACGCCCGCGCGGGGGACTTACAAGTGGTATCAAAGCCTTAGGCTCTTATGCTATGGTTCGAGATCTGCGTTTTGGTGTTTCTGGCACGTTTCTGATGCATTTCTGGCCGATCAGCGCCGCAGGCGAAGTTATTGGGTTCAGGCGAAGTTGTCGCTTAAATTTTAGGGTTTAGGCGAAGATATAAGGTTAAGCGAAGTTATTCACAACTTCGCCTACTTCACAAGTTCGCTTATCCCAGGCGAAGTTATAGCCAGACGAAGTTATAGCCAGGCGAAGTTATAGCCAGACGAAGTTATGGACAGGCGATGTTGACTTTAGGCGAAGTTAACGAGAAAAAAAAAGGTGTTTTGGAGTTTTCGTCTGTATGGCCAGGTGTACACGATTATTGTGAGACCGGAGACGTTGTTCCGTCAAAGAGTGAAATTTGTTATCTCTTGGTCTTACGTGTGAACAAATACGTGTCAACTCTGGATATGGAGTTGAGTTTGTGAATGGGATATTGATTGAAACTGGATATTGACACATATTTGGGTGTTTGTGGGCAATAAAATAGTTGTTGTTCGAGGTTGACCAACTGAAGAAAGTCAAATTGAAATGAAGGTTTTTGTCATTACTGGATTGCGGTCAGAGCATATTATTTATGTTATTTTCAAGGCGTTCGAGAATTGGATCCTGAAACGTGATGCTTATTTATTAAAGTGAAAATTCTGGAACAAGTTGGATTTAATCGGGAATTAAAGTGTTTATGTTCTTGATTGTTATCCCTGGTGATTGAAGATGCTTCGGATTAATTAATGGTCATGTGTGTTAGATTCTGTCAAGGTGGTTTTGTGATGAAATTGATCACTTGATGTTGAGTAGTTGAAGATTAAACCTTATCGTATGCCGACTTGTTGGTGAAGTTGTGGAGGGAGCCCAACTTCACGTGTTGGTGAAGTTAGAAGAACTTCACGTGTTGGTGAAGTCAGAAGGACTCACGTGATTGGTTGAGATGATCAATTAGGCACGGGGATGCATGCATTTCAAAGACCTCAATCATTATAGTCGAAGAAGCTTACACTGAAGGGGAGATCTGATATGGAAGACGCTGGGTGATTGGTAGATTTGTGAAGCTACAAGACAGTTTCAGACACGGCTGGTTGAAGAACAAACAGAAGATCATCAGTTAAGAGGGAGTCTGTTGGTGCATGTTTTGTAACAGATGATCTTTTGTGTTTGTTAGAATTGAGAGCAACGGTCAAAGGGGAGTCTGTTGGTGCATGTTTTGTGACCGTCGCTATGCAATTCTGTTCAGCGTTGTGGAAGTACGAAGTTAGAGCAACTTCGCCATAGGCGAAGTTGTAACAACTTCGCAATATGCGAAGTTGTTACAACTTCGCCTACAGGCCCAAGCCCGCGAAGTTTATATATATATATGTGTGTCGTGTTTAGGGTTAGGAATCCAGAAAGTTAGAGAGATTTGTGTTACAGTTCAATTGTCTAGAGAGAAACAGAGAGGGAGAGCCGTGTGGGACGACCCGAGGTAGAGCTCACCTCGGGTCGGCCGTGTCATTTGTTTTTATGTTCGGTATGTAACGAGTTATGATTATGATATAAAAGATCTGCAGATGTGTTTATCCCGTTCGTGTGTTTGTTCGTGTATGTGTTTGTGTGTAATCGTGTTCTTCGTCTTCTACACCATAAACGAGTCTAGGAGGATTCCGCACTCTTAGACCTCATGCGGATCTCGTATCGATCGGCGACGCCCCGCGGGAGACTTACACCAATACCAAGGGCTAAATTCATTCTCGCATATTTCACAAAAGTATTCGTTGGTATAGTTCTCTGCTGGCTCGTACCTTAGGCTCAAAGGATGTTTATCACACTTGTGCTTAATCACTCTAGGCAATAACAAAGCACACGCTACATGAATGTAGAAATCACAAGAGTGGCACTGATATCCCCAACTTAAGCTCATTAGAAAACGACATGCTTTGCAATACCTCCTCTGAGAAATAGCAGAAGGATTTACTATTGATAAGAGATGATCTGGATGAGCGTCATGTGTGATTTCTTTGGGTAAGAATGCGCAATTGACATCAACATATATTCCACATATGTTGCACCAATACATGAAACCATTGGATGGTAAATTGCAAATGGTACATTTGAACACACCAAAGAACTTGCTAGGGATTTTCGACAGGAGAAAAAAAGTGTGCTCAGGATGGACCACGGGGTGTTGTACATTCGAGGGTAGCTTGGCACACCACTCATGAAGAACAAAGCAACATTTTCCAACAACATATTGGCAACACATGTAAAATGGTACTTTCATGATTGGTTTCACACATGCGTCACATAGTAGTCGAACTCTTTTCATGGGGTCGTGAAGAATTCTCCCAGCAGATGTTTGCTTGTCAAAAAGGATGAGTGGGTGTTGATGACTAAAATGGTTGACCATTTCACCATCATGTTGTCTACCATTAGACTCATTTTGGTTAGGCATAAGCATCTTGACAAGGTTGTCACCTTCATCGGGAAATGGACAACAGAGCAAATTCGGATACTCATCTTCGTTAAAGTTTTTAGAAGTTTTTCCAAGGCCTGATGAATGACATACTTGAAATTAGACTAAGATAATCTTCACACAAACTAACAATATTAAAAAGAAGAGATTGCTCACTTTCAGGTAGGAAGATGGACAAAAATGGCTCCCTCTTTGAAGTTGCACAATCAACATGCGCATAATATCTACATTTATTGCATTTGTAAAGCCATAGATGTGAATGGAAATCACTACCACAGATTCGACAGTTGGGGGAAAAAATAGCTATTTGTTCCACACGGGAAAAAGAATAGGCAAGGGTAAGCGGATGAGAATGTGTGAAAGTCCCATCAGTATAATTTTGTATTAGTAACTTGGCAGGTAACAATGCACAGTCTTGGTATATCCAAAACACAAGACAAGTAATGCACTGATAGAAGACCCCTTCATGTTTATTACCACAAGCGTGACAACTAGATACTATGTGTCCACACATTCGTTCCAATTGGTGAGGGTGACTAGGGTGGTTTATCTTCTGTTTTGAAATTGTGGCACACTTTATGTCCATGCGAATATAGCAATCTAAACAATCATAATAACCTGCATTGCTCCATTTATTATTGCAAACATAACAAGTATATGCATTAGGACCACCATAAAAAAGTTTGTGGTCAGGATCTGATGGGTGATTTGTTAGGATCGAGGGTAGTTCTGCACAAAATTTGTGCAATGAGTGGTCACAAGACTTGCACTGGTAGTAACACAAGTGAAATGACCAGATCTGTTCATTACACAGGTTGCATGTGCCACCATGATGTTCTTCCTCCACAAAATGTTCTTCATCTTCATCAGCATGTTCTTCAATTTTGTTACTAGACTGCTGCAGATATACAAGACTAAGCGGATGACGGTGACTAAAGTGATGAATCTGGTCCTTTACAACTACATCGATGAAATATTAAATTTATCATGATTTCAAGTTGTAAATGAAACTAAACATGAGATAAAGTCACAAGATCCTTTCTGGGCATGTAAGCAAGTATGTCACGGAAAGGGACTCCAAAACGTGATTACTGACTATAAAATCAAAAATAAAAATTTAATGTTTCCTTCGGTGATCACTACGAGTAAGAGAGATTTTGAAGAAAAAGAGAAATACAAAATAGCTTTGTATATCTCACCCCTAGGCATGGTTGTAAAACTCCTGACTAGGCGTCTAGGCGTCGAGTACTCACTGAGTAATTGCTACAAGGTATGGTGCCGAGTCAACTTTCTTTAACTCCGCCTTGTTACTCGAAATTGATAAAAAATGGTCAACCTCCGCCACAATTGGATCTAGTCGATCAACTCAAACATATTTTGACTTTAAAAAATTAAACATAATTCATATTTCTATAACATTAAAGACTGACTGTCATTTTTTTAATTAATGATTTTCAAATTTTAGATGTATTTAAAGATGTATCTTTTTTATTTATATTCATTATAAATATTAGCAGATGTATGATACCTGACCTATATATAAGTTCCCAAAAATAAGTTTCTTTATAATTTACCATGTCCGAGTACTCCCCGAGTACTCTCCACATAAACCGAGTACTCGCAACTCCTAGTCGACTGCCCTGGGAGCGCCTAGCGACTTTTGCAACCATGCCCCTAGGACTAGCAAATGGATCGGTTCGGGTCATGGGTCAGAACGGATTCGGGCCAAGACGGGTTAGGGTCGTAAAGGGTCGATTCAAAAGAGGGTTGATTTGGTTCGGGTCCAAAAGGGTCGGGTCATAACGGGTTTCGGATCAAAATAGGGAGGTTTAAAAACTGTTTTTTTGAAATTACTATACATTTCAGCTTGCTTATGGTTTCTAGCATAGGTTACAAGTCCAATTTCGGGTTATGCGTGTACCGAATTGGGTTTATGCGCGTAACGACACCGGTTACGTGTTCACCGTCAGTTTACCCGTGTACCGGCACCTGTTAGGCGTTCGATTTTGAGTTACGCGTGTGTCGGCATCGGGTTAGGCGTTTAATGTTGGGTTGCATGATTATCGACGTCGGTTACGGGCATACCGACACAAGTTGCGAGTCCGATAACAGGTTGTGCGCATATCAGCACCGGTTAAGCGTTGATTCCGGGTTACACTCGTACCGTCATGATAGCTACGGCTGTAAACGAACCGTAGCTATTCATGAACGGATCATGAACGCTACCCGAACAAAAAAACCTTTTCGTGTTCGTTCGTTAAGGAATTAAACTTGTTCTCGAACGCAAACGAACAGGTACTATTTAAGAAAAAAAGAAACAAACAACATAATTAATCCAAAACATTAGACATAATCACCATAATTAAATATAAATTTAAGCACTTGAGATAATAATAATCATAAACATAATCATCTCCCAACTTGTCGTTTTATTCTGAAAATGTCAACGAAGCACAAGTTAGATTATTGTTATTTAAAACAAGAATTTACAAAACCAACTATCAAAAAAACGAACTAAACACAAACAAGTATTATTAAAATATAAAACAAACCTTTTAACTAACAAGCATAAGCAAACAAACACAAATGAACACATTACCAAACATTCACGTACACAAATGAATGAGCGCAGCCTCTGTTCATATTCGTTCATTTAACTAAACTAACAAAATTTCTCGTTCGTGCTCTTTCATTTATTAAACAAATAAACTTCCCACCGAATGGTTTAGGAATTGTTGGAATTGTTCGCTGAACGTGTGGTTCGTTTACAACCCTAATGATAACTTTTGTCTACTCACCGCCTTATACCATAAGCATACATACCCAGGGGCGGACCTACGCTTTACCGTGAGGGTCGGCCGACCCCTGTGGAAAAAAAATAATTAGTGTTATATGAAAGATAAAATTCCGATCGACCCCTGTAAGATATGAGAAGAAAAAAAAGATTATTATAAAAAAAATTCCAGTAAGAGCTATGGGTGGAAATATGAAGGTCTGGAGTCTGGACATACATATGAAAAAGAAGATGATAACTTGTATTTCTCTCTCACTATTATTGATTTTTTATTAGATATTGAAGTATGAGCTCTTTACCACTTCATTAAATTATGCTATAAAATATTGAAAAGTACAATAGCTTTAATAAAAGTAATTAACTTAAATAATTTATCCTGTTTATCTTTTTACTAGTTTGTTTGATCAAGAATATGTTTGGGTTTTACTTTCATTTTGTATTGATAATTTATATATTATATCTTTTAATGTATAATATTTTTACTTATTGAATAGGTTATAAGTTTCTTCTATTTCATTTTAATTATTATTATAAACACATTAAGTTTATCAATATATAAATGTATACTTTTATTTATATATAGAAAACATTTTTGTCATATACAAGTTTATTTAACTTAGTTTTATCCTTTTTACTTATTGAATAGGTTATAAGTTTCTTCTATTTCATTTTAATTATTATTATAAACACATTAAGTTTATCAATATATAAATGTATACTTTTATTTATATATAGAAAACATTTTTGTCATATACAAGTTTATTTAACTTAGTTTTATCCTTTTATCATATGACTCGACCTAACCCGACTCAGAACCAGAAATTATATATATTATATAGCAATACATAAAGATTTACTCATTAATTGTTGAAAACACTGTAAAATTGACCGAATTGGTTAGTTTGATTACTTCAACCAACCCAACCAGTTGTTGGTTGTTTTAAAAATCCATTCTTGGTCATCAAACCGCTTGCAAACACTCTCGTAAAGGCAGTTGCACACATGTAAACTAATACATTATATGAACAATTGGAACTACCGAATTGGACAAAAACAAAATTATAACCCGATTTGGCCTGACCCGGTCGGCCCCAACCGAACGGATTTATATATTTATATATATAAACATATATATAGCCGAGTACCGACCCAAAAAATATTTCTGACCTCTGTGAAAAATTTTTCTGGATCCACCACTGTACATACCTAAATTAGCACCGAAAACAAATATAAGATGAAATAATTAACAAGTGACATACCAATTGTAGTGTCCATGAAATTTCCTTCTCAAATTAGAAAGTTGAATACCATGCAAATTGCAAACAGATTAATAATAATGTCTAAGAGCCCAATGCACCATTAAATATAGGAATGTAAAAGAATATGTGTGGTTACAAGAAAGGTATTAACCATTTAACAAGAAATCTCAATCATTCCTACAAAAGTCACTCACACTTTTATTCCTTGCTCCCAGAACATGCATACATAGATTTTAATTATATTCCTTGCTTGTTGCTTAAAAAAAAGAAAGAAAAAAAACTATATTCCATTCTTGGATTGAATGAAAAGGAAAGTGAACTTGATTATTACACTTTGCCTATGATTGAACGTAAGTTATAGTTAATGTTAGCAACTTATTAATTTGCCAAGGTTTGGACGGTGTGTTGCGGATGATGGTTAGTTAATCAAAATGATGTCACGTCACTGGCATGCAGACAGTGAGACATTAAATAACTAACTCATTAACCATGTATGTGGGGTGGGCCATTTAACAAGTTATGGTGAACGTGATGGATGGACCGTAAAAAAACGTTCAAGAATTGTAATGATGGTGTTGGGCGTTAGCAGAATGGTAATGGAGAGAGGTGACACCTAGTTTTTGTTGGGTTTAAGAACGAAATGCCCGTGACTGACATTAAACACACGTAATCGGCGTCGATTACTCGTGTAAAGCTGTGGGTTTGTCTGTTTGTCCGTTTAAGTCATTTATCTTTGTTTGACCATTAGAGTTGTTTAAGCTCTTTGTCCATTAACGCTCATTAGGGTTTATTAGTGTTCATGTGTTTGTTTGTCCATGAAGCATCCGTTAGTCCGATAAAAGCTTAATTAACGAACACATACAAGAATTTTCGTTGGTAGAGTATTCGTGAACCGTCTGTTTGTCCATAAAAAACTTAATGGACGAACAGGGACAAGTCTCGTCCGGTTCGATTCGTTTACAGCCCTAGTCAAGTGCGACGTTTTTGTGAAATACCTAAAATACCTGTATGGTGGATTTTACATGCACTGCTTGCTAAAGATAGGTTGGACACCAAAGAAGAACGAGACCGTGTTTAGTACTATTCACAGTGTTGGGTTAGTCGGTTCGTTTACGGGTCACAGGTCGATACGCTATCAGGCCACGGATTCGTTTATTTTAGGTGATATAATTTAATAATAGTTTTGTGCTATTTTATTGCATTTGCATGTTCCCACACTTTGGCATACATAAAAAGCTTACAACAGTCAAATGGTTGGCACTACTTGATAAAAGATCGAATCCAAAATTACAATAGTATAAGCCATAGAGCTTGATTAACTAACAAATGAAGAAGCACAAACATAATGAATTGCAAGCTTACACTCCAAGCACTTAAATATCATGTCATTCTGTAAAGGGTAAGGACAGTTAATGCAGTCTCCATCATTCACAAGCCCTTCAACAAAGGTCAAGTGGTGTGAATGGCCTTTTATCTCAAGCGTTCCTCCAAATTTGACATTGAGAAATTTGTAGACAGGGCCTAAAAAATAGGCCCCAGCCCCTGTAGATTGTTCACGTTGAAGTATTAAGGGCACACAACGGGTATGCATAGATTGGGCACATGCAGTGCAATGATAGAACCAACCCCAAGGGCTAAATTCAAGTTCACATATTTCACAAAAGTATTCGTTAGTATGGTTCTCCACTGGCTCGTACCTTAGGCTCAAAGGATGTTTATCACACTTGTGCTTAATCACTTTAGGCCAGAACAAAGCACACTTTACATGAATGTGTTGGTTATTTTAGTGCTATTGGATTAACTCGTCGATCGAGGAAATAACGTTAGAGATTAAACGAGTTAGGTGACGCGGAAGTGCGTGCTCAATTTAAAACTAATGTTATTTGGGCTTAAGTAATTATCAACTTGGACTTAATTGTAAATTTAAATGGGCTTGTAATGGATTATTACTTGGCTCATGTAATTGGTTTTAATAAACCGATGGTTTTCATAGCCATACTAAGATCAATCGAATATACAGATGAGAGGATGACGGTTACTGGTTCTCTCTGGTTCTTCATCAAATGGAACAATCAAAATTCAATTCCATGTGCAGAAATTATCTGTCTTATCCGATAAATCATTGTGTGTAACCCACAAATAGGTTTATCTGAAAGTGATTCACGATTCATAGATTAATCCAGGCAATTGTTCAAAAAACCAAGATTGAAATCAAGATTACAAGTTTGCATCTTTGACTGAATTCATCATCCAGGTACGCAATTTATACAACAGATGTAGATATCACAAGAGGGACAATGATATCCCCAAATGGATTGCATCCAAAAACTACATTCTATGCAATACCTCACCAATAAATTAGCTGAAGGTTTTTATTTTGATAGGAGATGATCTGGATGAGCGTCATGTGTGATTTCTCCTGGTATGAATGCGCAATTGATATCAACATAAATGCCACACGTTGTGCACCCATATGCGAAACCGTTGGATGGTAATTCGCAAATGGTACATTCAAACACACCAAAAAACTTACTAGAGACTTTTGACATGAGAAGAAAAGTATGCTCAGGATGGACTGTAGGGAGTCGTACCCCCGAGGGTAGCTTGGAACACCACTCATGAAGAACAAAACAACATTTTCAATCAACATATTGGCAACATATGTAAAATGGTACTTTCATGATTGGTTTCACACATCCGTCACATAATAGTCGAACTCTTTTCATGGGGTCGTGAAGAATTTTCCCAATAGATGTTTACTTGTCAAAAAGGACGAGTGAATGTTGATGACTAAAATGGTTGATCGTTTCACCCTCATGTTAGTTAAAACAAGAATTTACAAAACAAACTATTAACGAAACGAACTGAACACAAACAAAGTATTATTAAAATATAAAACAAACCTTTTAACTAACAAGCATAATCAAACGAACACAAATGAACACAATACCAGGCATTCACAAACAAAAATGAATGAAGCCTCTGTTCATGTTCGTTCATTTAACTAAACTAACAAAATTTCTCGTTCATGTTCGTTCAGTTATAAGACGAACAAACTTCCCGCCGAATGGTTCAGAAACTGTTCGTTTAGCGTGCGGTTCGTTTACAACCCTAATGATAACTGTTGCCTGCTCACCACCTTATACCATAAGCATATATACCTAAATTAGCACTGAAAACAAATATAAGATGAAATAATTAACAAGTGACATACCTTTCCTTCTTAGATCAGAAAGTTGAATACAATGCAAATTGCAAACAGATTATTAATAATAATGTCTAAGAGCCCAATGCACCATTAAATAGGAATGTAAAAGATTATGTATGGTTACAAGAAAGGCATAAGCATCTTGACAAGGTTGTCACCTTCATCGGGAAATGGACAGTGGAGCAAATTCGGATACTCATCTTTGTTAACTGATTAATGGCATACTTGAAATTAGACTAAGATAATCTTCGCAGATACTAATAAAATTAAAAGAAGAGATTGCTCACTTGCAGGCGGGAGGATGGACAAAAATGGCTCTGTATTTGAAGTTGCACAATCAACATGCACGTAATATCGACATTTATCGCATTTGTAAAGCCATAGATGTGAATGGAAACGAGCGCCACAGACTCGACAGTTGGGGTAAAAAAGAGCTATTTGTTCCACACGGGGACAAGAATAGGCAAGGGTAAGTGGATGAGAATGTGTGAAAGTCCCATCAGTATAACTTTGTATTAGTAACTTGGCAGGCAATAATGCACAGTCCTCATATATCCGAAACACAAGACAAGTAATGCACTGATAGAAGACCCCTTCATGTTTATTACCACAAGCGTGAAAACTAGATACTATGTGCCCACACATTCGTTCCAATTGGTGAGGGTGACTAGGGTGGTTTATCTTCTGTTTTGAAATTGTGGCACACTTTATGTCCATGCGAAAATAGCAATCTAAACAATCATAATAACCTGCATTGCTCCATTTATTATTGCAAACAAAACAAGTATATGCATTAGGATCACCATAAAAAAGTTTGTGGTCAGGATGTGATGGGTGATTTGTTAGGATCGAGGGTAGTTCTGCACAAAATTTGTGCAGTGAGTAGTCACAGGACTTGCACTGGTAGTAACGCAAGTGAAATGACCAGATCTGTTCCTTACACAGGTTGCATGTGCCACCATGATGCTCTTTCTCCACAAAATTATCTAAATATTCATCTTCATATTCTTTCTCTTCATCTTCATCGTCATCTTCTTCACTTTTGTTACTAGGCTGCTGCAGATGTACAAGACTCAGCGGATGAGGGTGATCAAAGTGATCAATCTGGTCCATTGCAACTACATCGATGAAATATTTATCATGATTTCAAGTTGTAAATGAAACTAAACATGAGATAAAGCCAGAAGAAGATCATGATTTCAAAAATAAAAATTTAATGTTTCCTTCGGTGATCACTACGAGTAAGAGAGATTCTAAAGAAAAAGAGAAATACAAAGTAGCTTTGTATCTCTCACTGCTAAGACTAGCAAATGGATCGGGTCGGGCGGTTCGGGTCAAGACGGGTTAGGGTCGGAAAGGGTCAATTCAAAAAAGGGTTGATTTAGTTCGGGTCAAAGGGGTCAGGCCAGAACGGGTTTCAGATCAAAATATGGAGGTTTAGAAACTGTTGTTTTTGAAATTACTGTGCATTTCAGCTTGCTTATGGTTTCTAGCATAGGTTACAAGTCTAATTTCAGGTTACGCGTGTACCGAATTGGGGTTATGCGTGTACCGATACCGGTTACGTGTTCAATGGCGGTTTGTTCACGTACCGGCACCTGCTAGGCGTTCGATTTTGAGTTACGCGTGTACTGCTTCAGGTTACGTGAGTACCGACACCGGTTACGTGTGTATCGGCATCGGGTTAGGCGTTCAATGTTGGGTTGCACGAGTACCGGCATCGGTTACGGGCGTAGCGACACAAGTTGCGCGCCCGATAACAGGTTGTGTGCATACCAGTGCCGGTTAAGCATCTATTCCGGGTTACGCTCGTACCGTCATCGGGTAACATTTAAGATGGTACCATAAGCATGATAGCTAGGGCTGCAAACGAACCGAACGAAGTTTTGTTATTGTTCATATGACTAGCTATTCATGAACGGATCATGAACGCTAGCCAAATGAAAAAACTTTTTTGTGTTCTTTCGTTAAGGAATTGAACTTGTTCTTGACGCAAACGAACACGCACTATTTAGGGGGGGGGGAAGAAACAAACAACATAATTAATCCAAAACATTAGACATAATCTCCTTAATTAAATATAAAGTTAAGCACTTGAGATAATAATAATCATAAACATAATCATTCCCAAACCTGCCGTTTTATTTCGATAATGTCAACGAAGCATAAGTTAGATTTACCGTTAGTTGAAACAAGAATTTACAAAACGAACTATTAACGAAACGAATTGAACACAAACAAAGTATTATTAAAATAAAACAAACCTTTTAACTAGCAAGCATAAGCAAGCGAACGCAAATGAACACAAATGAATGAACGCAGCCGCTGTTCACGTTCGTTCATTTAACTAAACTAACATAATTTCTCGTTCATGTTCATTCATTTATTAAACGAACAAACTTCCGGCCGAATGGTTCAGAAAGTGTTAGCTGAACGTGCGGTTCGTTTACAATCCTAATGATAACTGTTGCCTACTCACCGCCTTATTCCATAAGCATACATACCTAAATTAGCACTGAAAACAAATATAAGAGCATTCTCATCCCGTTCCCTATCCCTGTATCCATATATATCATATAATTACATTAAAAAAACACTACATTTCTCTCTCCTATTCAATTAAATAATATTTTTTATATATTTTTCATTACAGTTTTCTCTCTCCACCCTATAATTTACAAAAAAAAATCACTACCTTTTCTTCAAATTTACAAAAAATCAATACATTTTCTCTCTCCACCCTATTATTTACACTCACAACCCCATCCTATAATTTACAAACCCTCCTCACATAATTTTAGGGGATGGGTTGGGAATGCTCTAAGATGAAATCATTAACAAGTGAAATGACCTACCAATTGTAGTGTCCATGAAATTTCCTTCTCAATTCAGAAATTGTTGAATACCATGCAAATTGCAAAGAGAGTAATAATGTCTGAGAGCCCAATGCACCATTAAATATAGGAATGTAAAAGAATATGTGTGGTTACAAGAAAGGTATTAACCATTTAACAAGAAATCTCAATCATTCTTACAAAAATCACTCACACTTTTATTCCTTGCTCCCAGCACATGCATAGATTTTAATTATATTCCTTGCTTGCTGCTTAAAAAAGCGAAAGAAAAAAAACTATATTCCATTCTTGGATTGAATGAAGAAGAAAGTGAACTTGATTATTACACTTTGCCTATGATTTAACGTAATTTATAGTTAACGTTAGCAACTTATTTGTCAAGATGTAGACAATGTGTTGCAGGTGATGTTTAGTTTATCAAAGTGATGTCATGTCATGATATGTAAACATTGGGAACTTAAGGAATTTATTTTTTTAAAATGGGAAAATATGTAGGGATAAAATAGTTTTTAAGAGGGAGAAAAGTTGGTGATGGTTAATTTGTAGGAGATCCACGGCCATTTGAAATGGCGGATCTCAAATTAAATATAGGCATCGTCAGTTTTTGTCTGGTGAGGTTGACCAGACACTTGTGTTCCGCCATTTCAAATGGCGGATCTTGTATATTTTATTCGTGTTCCGCTGATCGATCGTCGTCGGACCGGTCAAAGATAAAGAATAATTGTGTTCCTAATCACCTTAAACTAGTTAGGGTAAGAAGGGTGTCGAACCACGAAGAGTTTGTAGTCGGTGATCTAAATTTAATCAATTAATAATTATGAAGCTTTTTTGAGTAGTCGTATATACCAAATATAATTTTGATTTGAAATAATTATATTTTTAAGTTTTAATGAAAACAAATAACAATTTTCAAGAAATATAATTGAGTTGTAAACAATGATTATGAAACGAATCAAACCCGGGTTTCAAGTTTTATAAGCAATTCGGGTTAAAAACACTATAAAAATGAGCTCAAGTAATCACAATGGTTATTTAGGTAGCAAATAATTCATAACGAAAGGCATCAATATTCGTCTATTACAAGTAAATGGTGCAAGGAAAACCTTCACAATATGAATTATGGACAAATATATGCAATATAGATTAAGAACATTCACAACCTTGAACACAAATAAAGAATCATAGCAATTATCATCTTACGAAGTCAATGACGCAAGGAAATCTTAACAACGCAAGTTCATAATAATAAAAGATTACTTAATTAATGTCTTTCAAACCAAATAATTGCATAAAATATTGTCTCAAATTATGAATGTGGAAACCTAAAACTTACAAAACCCTACACCCAGAAATGATTAAGGGTGAATTAGATGCTCATGGTTGTGGAGACAATCTTCAATCTTCTTTTGCAATCTTCCATAATGATGACCTCCAATGATGTTGAACCTTTTTTATAATTGTTGTTCTCCTCCCTGATCTCGTAACTCCTTTTCAAAGAATTTAATTTTTCTTCCTTTTCTTTGGGTCCGTAACCCCCAACAGCCAAGGCTGTTGTTTTTCTTTCCTTTTGTGGGGAGTCAACTTGCAGCCCATTTGATGACCCTATTAAATAATCCAATTAATAATTTGATATATCATTCAAAGTCAATGTAACGAACCGGTTTTCTTTCCAACTGATTCAATATTATGCTCATTTAATTACTCAAGCCCACATGACTTTTAGTTAGCTAGCTATCATCCTTTACGTGACCAATTGCTGCTCCCTTTACTAATTCTTTTTCATACCACTTAAATTACTAAATCAAATCTAGCCATTATTATTATAGCTTTACTAGTATTCACTTGCCCCATCTTTAAGTCAAATGCAAACATGAACACGTCCTTAAAATGTTTAATAGAATAATTCAACGTTTTAGCTCATATTCTCTTGAAACCTACAAAACATAAAAACACATTTGAAGTACCATAATCTTAACTACAAACTAAATAAAAACTATAAATTAAACTATTTAAATACATCCGACCATCATCCGTCATTTGAAATGGCGGATGTCAGTTTATAGTTGACCGGCGGTACACCTAGCTTACCCTTATATGTCAAAAGTATTTTTGATTGACATCCGCCGTTTGAAATGACAAATGTCCTCTTCTTGACATCCGTCATTTCAAATGGCAGATGTGAATAGTGCCATGTACCTTCTTCTGACCACTGATTGACAAGTTCATTGTATTTTATTATATTTGACTGACATCCGTCATTTCAAATGGCGGATATGAATAGTGATTTTGTACTTGATTTGACAACTCTCCTTTATCTTTTTATATATTTTTTTAATTTTATTTTACTTTTTTAAAAATACGTTATTTAAAAAATAATGTAATTAACAAGAATAATTTTAGATGTTAGGTAACTTTATATTCTTTTAAGATGCACATATTAATACTTACGAGAGGCAACTATATTCTAAAAGGTTACCTAATATTATGATGATATTTTGATGATATTAATCAAACCATTGATGATATTATGAACAGTCGGTTTCATTTCAATCCATTTTTGATCAATGATCGGATATGAGCTAATACGTATGAGGAGTGGGTCAAGATGGAGATGGTCCCGGTAGGCTATTGTTAGTCCCATTTTGTTATTTTAGTCTTTTGTATTGTAATTATATGCTTTGGGCTCTAGTTGTTAGTACTAAATGTAATATGCCCAAGAGAAATAATGTTGTAAAACCCATTGGGCATTTGATGTGACTTACTTCTCATGCATGCTTCCCTATAAATAGGAAGCATGCCATGAGAAGTAAGGTTGGTTGTTCATTTTTATGGAAAAACCTTTTGAAAATCTCTCTATCTCACTTTCTCGGCCCTCTCTCTTTCTTTCTCTCAAACCATCCGAAAATAACATCTCAAGATCCGAGACCGCTTAGGTGGCTTAGTGTGATTTCCGCTAGCACTAAGCTCGGTTGATCCAAGACTATTGTTAGATCCACCCACGTTGGGACATACAATGATTTATCTCCCTCTAGTCTTTAATATTGAAACCCGTCGGTGTCGTAGACCAAACATTCGTCCTCGGTTAGTGGAAGCTCAACAAGTCTACGTACGAACTTGTTGAAGGCTTCAACTATCCGGTCTGTATTCTGACGTCCCAAGTCCTCGACGGTTCCCAGTGGCTTATTGTAGAGCTTCTTTACATCCTCAATGTGTAGACCCATAAGCTCATGCTCATCAAACACTCGAATCTCGTGCATTTCACGGTAGTGGATGACGGCCTCACCGGTTTTATTATCAAACTCCCAGTCAATGAAATCTCGGAGAGTGTTGGGAAGATAAGGCTCGCCGTGATAAATTTCGTGACAGTCTTTCGGTGCCCTGTATCTCCATATGGTGCGAGGCTCTCCGGTAACTGGATCTATCTCCTTTGGGTTCTTGTACTTGCGACCCTTATTCGGCTCGAAATCTTTGTAGTCCACCCTTGATTGACGTTGGAGATAGTCTGGGACCCATCTTTCTAACGTACTCCCAACTGCACCATGACCTAGAGCTTTTCGGAGATAATTGATGTCAATAAAGCTCTGGTAGGGACTTTAGCTCGTGGTGGTTGAGATAAATAAGGTCTCCGCTATATCTTCTGATGGCCCAAACACTGTTCCTCTTATCATACTTTGCATAAACGATCAGCGAATCGTCATGATAAGGGTAATTGAGCAAGTGGGCACACGCACGACTTGACACAATGTGCGTCTTTCTCTTCTTCTTAGGTGGTTCTTGTGTCAAGTCGGCTGCTGGAGTTGAGACGGTATCTGTTGCAGGTGCATCTGAAGCTTGAGCAGGAGGAGTATCTGGATTTGGCGAGTAGTTGATATCGTCATCTGCTTCTTTCACTGCCTCCTCCGTTCTTGTTATAAAATCTTCAAAGCTCATACCCGCCTCAATAAAAGCATCCACCATCCCTGTAACATTACCTGCAGAAAAAACATCTTTATATAAATCGTCAATCTGCGAGTCGTGCTCCCCCTCACTTTGCTGGAGAGTCTGGATCAGCAGGGTCTTGAATATCATGTTGAGATTGTGGAGGTGATTGAGTGTTATCTCCACCTCTACCTCCTGCTGCCCTGCCCCCTCCATCTCCTCCATTTCCGCCATCATCATCACCGTCGTCATCCTCATCAAAACTATCATGAACGTAATCATCATCATCATCTTCTTCATCATCATCATCATCATCATCATCCTCATCATATTCATCATCACCATCGTCACCAACATCTTTCTTATCACCTTCCTTTCCACTACCACTAGACTGGCCGCCCTGTTGTACTAACCGACCAACATTCGCCTCACCTTCAGATGCTATAGCCTGAACTCCTCGCATAGTCACAGATGGACCTGCGGTAGGCTGTGAACCACCAGCCAGAGAAGTCTCTCCAGACCTTCTCAAAGCCCCAAACACTGCGTCCAGCCTATCTTCCAGACCATGAATATCATCTTCATGAATGCCCAAAAGGTCTGAGACTGCCTGGTACTTACTCACCATGTCTTCATTCGTCTTAAGTTGAAGCTCGTTTAGACGATCCTGTTTCTTGAGCTTCTCTTGAACAGCTTCCATCTCGGCTCTGAGTGTATCGAGAGAGGCGGATGAAGCAAGTTGATTTTCCAAACTTGTAACTCGGGAGATTGTAGCTTCCTGTTCAACATTCCATTTCCTAGTGGCATCCTCGATATTCTTATTTACACTTGATCTGAGGGCACTAGCACTTGGTTAGTCTCTTTCAAGTGTAGCCAATCTGTCTCCAAGCCTTGAATGATCTGCCCTCAAATTTGCGTTATCAGAGGCTTCACGGTTCATAAGCACTTGCAAATTCTGGATTCGGGTGTGGAAGGTGTTGGTCAATAATCTCTGATTCTCAACAAGTGCGTCGCTTGCTTCCTTTTGCTCTTCCAACACCCTTATCCTATCCCTTAGAGCCGCCTTCTCTTCCTCATCCTCCACCACCTTCTGTTTCATTTCTTTAATAAACTTGAGGAGCACAATTTCTCGCTCCACCCTTTTAGCGTTGGATTCCTCCAGTGCAACGATCCTATCGAGAATAGGATCGGCGTACACTGGAGGAGTCGAAGACTTCCCTCGGGCTATGGGTTTGGGTGAGATGATTATGGATGGTGGTGTGATGGACATTGTGGGTGGTGAGGTTGTTTGTAAAGGTAGGATAATGGGTTGGGTAAGGATTGGTGAAGTTGTAGTGGTGGGTGGTGTTGTAACTTGGGAAGATTCTGGTTCGGTCTGGGTTAGTTGTTGTGGTGGTGAGGGTGGTGAGATTGGTATTTGGGGCAGGAATGTTGATATGGGTTGGTCTGTTTGTGAAGGTTCGGGTGAGGATTCTGGTGAGTCGTGGAGCTTGGCTTTGGTTTTCTTCGGGTCTTTGGCTTCTTATAGGCAGGGATTTGGATTTTGGTTACATCTAATACTTTGAGGGCTTGGGCTAGGGCTTATTTGGTGATTTTGGGTTGGTCAGATGGTTTGTCTTGTGAGGGAATCTTGACAAGAAACTTGGTTGACTTCTGGGAGTCCTCAAGTTTCCTCAAACGCTTCAAGGGTGGCTGGTCTTCTTCTTCCTCCTCAAGCTCTATAACCTTTCCCTTCTCAGCCTTCTTCCTTTTTAAATCGTGTTTGGCTTTTGTGCGGTCCTCGGTCGGCTCGTCACTAAAATCGACCTCAATCTCAGCATCCAACTCCTCAATCTCTTCACTTTCGACATCTTCATCACCCACAGTCTCAGTTTCCTCAAATAACCCGAATTTAGGACCCGGTCTTGGTCCTTGATACTGATGCCCCCTTCCTTTGGTGCTAAGCAACACACCAAAGATTGATGTCTTGATTTCATGCACATGATATGGCTCGGGAAATGATTTCTTGTCTTTAGCTTTCTTTGTCCCCAGCCTTGGAACATCTGGGATCAGATCATCAAGGAGCATCTGTATGAATCTCGGGTACATAAGCCATGTAGCTCCGCTCCTGATATTCCCCAACATGCATAGGAATATCCTTCGAGAGTAATTGAACTTCTCTCCAGCTGTCAATGCAAACATAATGCGGACCCAGTCAGTACTCATGCTATTAAGCCCCCTACGTATACCTGCAAAGCAATGAATCACTATGTGAAAGAGAAATCTCCAGTATGGTGGGAGATGCTTCTTCTCAAGGCTCTTCCACTCTGTATCATATCCCATACTTACCAAAAAGTCTTCCAACTTCTTCCTGTCTCCCTTTTTCATACTTATAATCTGGCTCGTCAGCTATCTTCAATACCCGTCTAATATCAGCTTCAGTAATTGTTAATTCCTTCCCAGCAACTTTCATAGTAAAGGACAGAGAATCATCAGCAACCTTCCCAAATGCCCAGAAATCCAAAATCCACTTGTAATATATAGCTGGGTCAGCTGAGATGGCATGTGCAAGGGGTGATAGCTTGAGCCCCTTTACCATAGATGTGAATACTTTGTCCTTCTTAGCCTGTGGCAACTCGAGAGCACAGACAGATTGTGACCCTGAAATTTAAACCATATGATCATGAGAATCATCATTAAGACACAAACAAAACAAATAAGTTATATATATATATATATATAAGCTTTAAGTATGTACATGTTACATATTTTAATTAATTACTAGTAGGTGGTTAATTATATACATTTTAGATTTAATAAATAGAAAAGTTAATTTAACATATAAGTTACTTAGTCCAAAATGTACAAATATTAGGTCCAAAACAGTCCAAGTGTCCAAGCAATCTAATTTTCTAAAACAGTCCGGTAGCTGTCATTGTTAAGGTTTTGAAAATTCTCCAAGTGTGACCTTTTCGCATGAAAATTTCGCATGGGGTCCAGTTTCGCTTCACATGGGTATGCGAAGTGAAAGAGAGATAGTTTCGCTTCGCATGGACAAGCGAAGCGAAACAGAGATCATTTTGCTTTGCATGGACAAGCGAAGCGAAACAAAGATCATTTCTCTTCGCATGGACAAGCGAAGCAAAACAAAGATCATTTCGCTTCGCATGTTCATGGGAAGCGAAAATCTCTTATGCGAAAAAGTTCAACTTATCAATTTTTTGTTTCTTTTTCATTCATTGGTGTCGCCTAGCCCTGAATTGGGTTTCTGGAAAGTTTGAACCAGAAACCCCTTAGATTTACATGGTCAATTGAACCCTTGAACACATGAACAAGCCTAGATCTACAAACTGTATAACAAACAAACCTAAAACTAACAATTTTAATGATGATAAACCCGATCTAAGGTCCTAATATCAGAATCTAAGCATGATAGCAACACTAATTTATGAAGATCTAAACTAGATCTAGCCGACGGTTCAAGTGAACCGCCGTCTTGATCCGTGAGAACCCAGAAACAAGGATGAATCGATGAACGGTGATGTTTATGAAGTTATACCGAGGGAGGATAATCAGGATTCAATGGCATATTTGATAATGGAAGGATGGATCGTTGAAGATTTGAAGAGAATTTAGGGTTTAAAGGTTTGAAGATGAGAGAGAAGAGAGAGAGTGAAAAGTAAAAATGTTTGGTGAATAGTGAAAGATATTTTGGTTTCCCATATATATAGGGTCAGCCTATCTCGCGATAAAGTCAAAACATCGTGAGTACTCACCGAAAATACACTCTCGGTCCTCGTTCTTTAAAAATATTTGCATTTTCAAACCCTGAAAAACATTTACCCATCGAATCCGAGCACTTGTTTACTTTTTATGATTTTCTTTTGTCGGTCTATTACTGTTAAACTTTGCACTAACGATCTCTTGAACATAAGCATAAAAATAAAATAAAGAAAAGATAAAAATAAAAATAAAAATTAAAAATTAAAGATGAAACTGAAAATATTATACTATACAGGTACTGAATATTTTAGAAAACAAAAAAATAAAATAAAATAAACTAAAATAAAAGAAAATTTAAAACATTTTGTAGTTAAAAGTATAATATTTAATTAATTTACATAGATCTATTCTTTAGTTAATTTACAAAGAGCGATCGCGACAAGGAATCATATTGATTTGCAAAGCCCTAGATCGCATTTCCATTTTGAAATTATTGTGACACAAGTTCATCATTGACTGCAGATATTGTCCTCCTTTTTAACTTGACAAGTGTTTTGATGCCAGAGTGATACATTTGAAGTTTGATTAGGCATGGTGCTTATGTGGTCCCCATTTAATCAGACATGTTACTAATTCCATCGTATCTCAGGCTTACTTTGTGTTAACATATCACCTCAATTTGACTTAAACCTTTCTTAGTTGATCACAGTATCCTTTTTAACATACTTGACTTATTGTACACTATACACATGACACTTTGTGCTTTGCACACTTGACTCGATCTAGAAAGATTAAAATAAAGCAGAAGTTCAGGCCATAACAATCAGGTCGGATAATACCATATTATCGCGCAGAGAAAGTCCAAGGCTTGAACAAAAGAAAGAAAATAAAATAAAGCAGAAGACTCAGGGTCTTAACAATCAGATCTTGTATGACTACAAACGTAGAAAGTCCAAGGCTTGAGTCAAAAATAAACGAAGAAATGAAGCATAACTTAAAATTCCTAGGACTGACTCCTTTTCTGACTCTTTTTCTTTTGTTTTTCTGACTCTTTTGTTTTCTTTTTCTTGCTTTTCTTAACTTTTTACTTGACTCTTTTCTTGACTCAATGAAAATTAAAATTGACACTGACTTTCATAAGACTACTGTGATTAGGTAAAGAGAGGCTTGGGTATGACATGTATAGTTACATTTTTGCCTTCATGAATATGACTTCACGGAATCATGCAACCGCTTATTAAATGTATAGCCACTGGCAACGGCATTAGTTTAAGTTTATATCACCCGACACTTACTTGTTTGTCAAGCCTACCTACACATCTATGAATGATCTTGTAGACTTTTGTTCTACTTTTTTAACACGCTAGAATCATTACATACCAACGTACTATCACTTTCCAAAGAGTCGGATCAAATTCTTAATTGAAAATTTTTAAAATAACCGACTCCCTCTATGAAGGAGCTCCCTCTAAGCGGGACAACACTTTTAAAGTTTTCTTAAGATTTTCTTAAATGGGAGTAAGGATGAAGTTAGTATTATATATAGAAATTAAAATCTTTTTGTTAAGTCAAGTGACTTGATTTTTGTTTTACTAAAAGTAAATTTAAAATCTTTTTGGTGAGTTAAAGTTAACTCATTTTCTCCTTCTAAAATTGTGACATATTTGAAAAATATTTACAGTTTTAAAACCTAGAAGATAAGATTTACTCAAAATAAATCATGCCCAATGACTCAATGAGAAACAAAAATCAAGCACGACTAAAAGCTTTGGTAAAGAGATCTGCAAAGTTATAGTCAGTATGGACCCTTTTTATATCGACAAACTTACGATCATAACAATCACGAATAAAGTGTATTCGGATGTCAATGTGCTTGGTCTTTGAGTTCTGGACCGGGTTTTTAACAATTGCAATGGCCGCCTCATTATCACATTTAATCGTGGATCCATAGAAATTCAAACCGTAATCCAGCAGCTGATGCTGGATCCAAATCACTTGAGAGCAGCAGCTGGATGCAGCAATGTACTCGGCTTCTGCTGTGGAGGTGGACACGGTGACTTGTTTCTTGCACTGCCATGAGATCAACCGATCTCCCAGGAATTGACATCCACCAGATGTTGACTTTCTGTCCAAGTTGCATCCCCCATAATCACTGTCGGTGTAAGCATGAAGTTCCAAGGGAGATTCCTTTGGATACCAAAGACCCAAACGTGGTCTACCCTTCAAGTATCTGAAAATACGCTTGACAGCCGTCATGTGGGATTCTCTCGGGTTAGACTGATATCTGGCACACTGACAAACAGGGAACATGATGTCCGGTGAATCAAAGTCCCGTCTTTTTTTTACTCAACTTGTAAGCCCAGGAAGAAAGTCATCTCCCCTAAGGAACTCATCTCAAATCGCTGTTGCATAACCTCAGAGAACTCCTTGCACAGATCCTCATTCGTGGACCCAAAGATGATGTCATCGACATAAACTTGTACCAAAATCAAATCACCGTTGACCTTCTTGACAAAGAGAGTTTGATCAACGATTCCTCTCTTGTAACCATTCTACACTAAATGATCAGCCAGTGTGGCATACCATGCACGAGGTGCTTGGTGAAGACCATAAAGTGCTGTTAAGGTGGTAAACATGATCAGGATGAGTTGGATCTTCAAAGCCTGGAGGTTGACTGAATAGATTTCTTCTTTTACTTTCCCGTACAAGAAAGCAGTCTTCAGTCCATTTGACACACTTTGAAGTTCATGTACGAGGCGTATGCCAGAAAGATGCGAATTGCTTCTAGTCTGGCTACCGGTGCATAGACTTCATCGTAATCAAGACTTTCACGTTTCCAAAAAATCTTGTACAACATGTCGGGCTTTATTTCTAATGATCACCCCCTTGTCATCCTTTTTATTTCGGAACACCCATTTCGTTCCGATCGGCTTTTTATTTTCTGGTTTCTTTACTAGCCTCCAAACATTTAGCTTCTTGAACTGTAACAGCTCTTCTTGCATGAATTCTACCCAGGAATTATCTTTCAGTGCAACTTTGTAGTCCTTGGGTTCCACCTGTGAAATAAAACAAGCAAAAAGATATCTGTTAATGGTACCATAGGTGCTACGTGTTTGGATCCCAGCGGACGGATCACCAATGATGTTCTCAGTCGGATGTCGACGATGAATCGGTAACTGTGGAACTTGCTCGACTGGTGTTGCCTCAAGTTGAATGGTCAGGCTCTCTATGGGATGGAAGACAGTGGTCGCAGGGACAGAAGCACTTGGTTGAGGATCAGCTTCATCTTCTTCTTGACTGACCAAGTGTTCTGGAGCAATGGGACCTTCCCATAGGTTGTTATAAAATGGGACAGCAACGGCTGGAACAGAAGTTGTGTTGATGTTATCAGAAGTCTCATTCGGACTTGGTTCAACCTGCACATTTGGCTCATCGACCTCCATTGCAGGACCTTGATTGTCTTCTTCTGAGGGAGGTGTGGGGACAGATTCCACCACACTTGGTTCTGCAGGAGGTGGTTCTGCTTGATCGATTTGATTGTTGTCGGCTGACACATATGAATCAGAATCTGAATCAGTCATGTCTTCAACAACTGGCATTTCAGTGGTGTCAGCAGAGGGCTGCTCATCATTGATCGGGGCTGGTTGATTAGCCACGGGTTGTTCGTTGATTATGGGAGTGGCAGAAGCTATGTCAACATTTTCAAGATCTTTCAAAACCGCATGCATCAGGATAGACTGATCATCAGCAGGTTGAACCGGTGGTGAAACAACGGGGGAAACCATTGGTATAGTGGGAGTCATGTACATTCCACGAAATTGCTTGAACAAACTTTCATAATCAAACATCCAGTTCGGACCATTGTGTGCATCAGTAGGGTTCAATTCTTGCCAATCAATGTTGAAAGACTCCAAGATTACTCTAGTTTTCTTGTTGTAGACCCGATAAGCACACTTGTGGACAGCATAACCAACAAAATAGCACTCATCCGCCTTTTCAGCAAACTTGGAGGTTGTTCCGGCATTTGTTTGGAGTATGGTACAGGGACATCCAAACGTTCTGAAGAAATTTACACTTGGCTTCGTTCCATAGAAAACTTCATACGGAGTCTTGTTCAGTCTTTTGTTCAGAAGCACACGATTCTGGGTAAAGCAAGCAGCGTTGATAGCTTCACCCCAGAAAATCAATGGTAGTTTGGAATATGAGAGCATTGTTCTAGCAACTTCAACCAACGTATGGTTCCTTCTTTCAGCCACCCCATTTTGTTCGGGAGTGTAAGGTGCGCTGAGTTGATAAACAATTCCCTTGTTGTGACAGAATTCATTCACCACCTTGTTGCAGAACTCTGTGCCGTTGTCACTTCTGATACATTTCACCTTCTTGTCAGTTTGATTCTCAACCAACACAATAAACCTGAGCAGAAACTGTGACGTCTCGTCTTTGTGCCCTAATAGAAATGTCCAACTGAAACGCGAAAAGTCATCAGTAATAACCAGACAATAGGCTTTTTGACCTATTGTCATTTGTTGAATTGGACCGAAAAGATCCATGTGCAACAACTGAAGAGTGGAATTTACCGAATTGACGGTTTTGGGTCTATGTGGGAGTTTGTGCTGTTTGCATTTAGAGCAAGATAAACATTTTTCAGGACAGTGAAAAGATTTTACTGGTAAACCCCTCACATGGCCACCTTTAACCAACTTATTCAAGTTCTTAAAGTTGACGTGACCCAAACGTCGATGCCATAAGGATGAATCATTCTCTGAGGCCTTGGACATCAAGCAAGAAGCAGAACGCATGGAATAATTGCTTCTCATGTCCAGAATGTAGGCATCGTTGTGCCTCGGAGTACGCATCATAATCCACTCTTCAGGGACTTTAAAGCCTGGTTTCAAAATAAGACATTCATTTTCTGTAAATAGGGTAGAGAATTTCTTATCACAGATCTGAGACACGCTGAGCAGGTTGTGGTTGAGATGTTCCACCAGATTGACTTCATCGAATGTCAAAGTACCATTCGAGACCTTCCCTTGTTTGGTTATCTCTCCTCCAATGTCACCGGCAAAAGAAACGTGACCACAGTTGAATGGTTTGATGTCGAACAACAGTGACTCGTCTCCTGTCATGTGTCGGGTGCAGCCACTATCTAAGTACCAAATACTGTTGACAGGTCGTCCAGGCTGACCCTACACACACGAAGAACCAGTTAGTGGAGGGTTTCCCGAGACACACTTGTCTCAAGAAAGTTAAACACAAAATCACCAAGTTTAATTTTATGATTTCTGAAAATGTAATCCTTTGGTGAGTCAGAATCTGAAGAGCAATCCCTCGAGGAACTTGAATTATGATTTTCTCGGTTTTGGAAAGGTTTTCTGGATTGCCTTCGCTTAGGTTTGGACTTAACAACAACGTCCTCGGTGTATTTCTTGTTGAAAAAATTTGAAGGGCTCTTTGGCTTTTCAGCTTCCAAACCCTTTGCTAACCTTTTTCTTTCTCTTTGGGTTAGCCAAAATGGTTTCTTTGGTTTCTCACTTCTTTTGGATTTGAAATCTGGCTCACTGGCAGTGGAGTTAGTTTGGTTAGACATCTTCTTAGGTTTAGGGTCAACCTTAGGAAATGTCTGACCAAACTTACAGTTTAAATCCTTTTGTTGTTTGTGCCAGTTCTTGCAATGTCTTGCAAGATGAGACGGATTTCCACAGACTAAGCAACACTTTCTTTGGTTGCATTTATGGACATCTTGCTCACTGAGATATGTGGGATAAGGTGATGTAGTTGGGTTAACATGTTGGTGACCTCCGTCTGACTGATAATTATAAGTATTTGAATGATGAGTTGCAAAATAATTTGATTGCCTAGGTTTCTGTCGAGAGTAGTAATAAGTACTATCAAATTGATCATAATATTGAGAACTATTGTTATTATTTGTATTTTGAGAAAATGGAGTTTTCTTAGGTGGTATATTTACAGGAGGTGCTTGGTTTTTCATTTTCAAATTTTGATTTCTCTTTTGATAGGTTCTCAACATTATGATCAGTTGACAAACAACTCTGACTAGTCTGTTCATTATCCTTGACTTCAATGGTTTCATCAAAAACAGTTTCGCATTCTGAATCAGAAGAAGAACTTTCACTTTCATTACAAATATTTGTACAACATTTATTACTAGATGATTCACAAAACACAGCTTTTGATCCTGACATCAAGCTTCCTAACATTGATTCACACACTTTATTACAGACAGGATTGTTAATCGTTTTTGTTAGACCCACACAAGATACAAAACGGGGTTCTAACTCTCCTTTTGGTTTACAACCCTGGTTAACCTTCCCACAATCACCACTTACATCACCTGCTACACAAGACATGTTGACGTTAGACTTATTAGATGATGGAATTTGAGCTTTTGATGGAGAGGCAGCAGAAACAAATTTCACTGGTTTTGGTAGTTTACCAATACCATAGTCCATCTCTTCATCAGGAGAAGCATTATAGCTAAAATGGGGTAGGCAAGTGTAATTATCATTCATTGGTGGAGGCACCGCTGAATAATCATAACCTAGCCCCGTTTTGACTCTAGTACTTCTCTGAGCTCCAATAAGATCATCTAATTGTTCAGATGATGCTTCAAATCTTTCAACTTGTTTTTATTTTTCCTTTTTGTCAGAAACTTCAAGTTTTAACTTTTCAAGTTCATCTTTTAATTTATTTATTATGTCCTTGTAATAGATGATATTGTGCTCTTCTTGAAAGATTTTAAGCTTAAGATTTGCAACATCATCGTGATGTGTTTTAATCTTTTCACATATATCTTGTCAGCCTTTACATATTCAGCATTTAGTTGACGAAGTTTTGCATTTTTTTTCAAAACTTCATCTGAAGATATCTATAATATGTAACTTTATTCACGCAAGCTTGAGAGCAAAAGATTTTTATTTACCTCATCAGAGGGAGATCTCGTCAGAACTTGCAGCAGTGGATGAGGGATGCTCCTTCGTTTTTTGTGAAAGCCATACCTGCCATGTTAAGAGGGTTCTGCAGCTCTTGAAATTGATCATCCCCAATCCACACCAACTTGGACCTCCGATTGGGAGACAAGGGCCTTTGAGTTTGAGCTTGAGTTGCCCTTGTGTGGATGACCTCTAATTCTTTGAGATGAGCTGCTTAGCTTCTGCACCTCATGCCTTTTTCCTGCAGCCTTGCTGTTCTCTTTCCTCTGTCACCTCAGTTACACGAATATCATTGGCAGGTTTTGACGGATTCGTGCATTCTCGAGAAAATGACCCATCTCACCACAGTTGTAGCATCGTAGCTTTGACTTATCGAACCCGATCCTTTTTCTGTCAGAATCATTGAAGCTATCCTTTCCCATACGTCATCATAAAGTTTGTGGCTCTTTGCACAGCCATTGCCATTTGATATTTGATATCCATCTTTTCAAGATCCTTTTGGTTGATATCTCTCAAATCTCCAGCCTCAAACTGTGGTGGCAACAAATTTCCTTGCATCAATTCTTCGTGACTTGACAGAAAAGCATGAACTATTACGATGTATGATTCGTTCAGCAAGGGAAGAGCTTCAAAGTAACTTGAATGTTTGTTTGGTTGAGGTTTTTGAGGATGAGGAAATCCCTTGAGCTTTTAATGCTTGGGCAACCGCACTGTCGACTGCCTTTTGAAATGAACTTGTACTTGAAGAGTCTGATGGATTGCTGGTTGAGATGAAAGCAGTTGGTTGTGCAGGCACACTCGGGGAGTACTTAGGAGTGGTCACGGGATACACATTCTGTTGAGTCTTGCTTATGAAAGCAGTTGGCATTGAGGAAGTAGTACTCAATCCAGCTTGATTCAGAGAACTTAGATGATTGTTCATTCTCATCTGCTCATCCATTTCAAATGACTTGATGGTGGATATCAAGTCAGTGTTTAACATCATATTTAGATTAGTAGTTCTCTTGATTGTGACTGTATTGGTACTCCAGCTATATGGCAATGAATCATCAACTTGTGGTTGACCTCAGCATTTGCAATGTTGTCACTTGCAGCCCTAATTCTCACCATCAACTTTTCAAATCTCTTAACCAAATCCAAAACAGCTTCACCTTGACGATGATTAAACATATTGAACTCTTCCTTTAATAAGGCCTTCTTGTTTTCTCTAATTTCAGCATTGCCCTCAACTTTCTCAACAAGTGCTTCCCACAGACCCTTGGCACTTGTGTGTTCACGAAGAGTTTCAGTGATCTCATTTGAAAGGCAAACAGTTAAAATGAGATAGGCTTTCTTGTCTTGTGCTAACAGGTCCCTGTCAGCTTGATCATAGTTTTCAGGAGTCTTAAGTTGTTCCCCAGCATCAGTGTGAGTCACGGGAACATGAGGACCGTGTTCAAAACATCTCATCAAATCAGTCTCAGTCAATCAGATATAGTTCATGAATCTCCATTTGAAGTCTGCAAAGTTATCATCCCAAGGTCATATACTTTGGTGGCTTTGTAGGTGTTCCCACTTGGTTTTCCAACAACAAATACCCCTTCAACATCTCAGAATTCGTGCTTGTCATGATTTCAGTAGTCTCAAACACTTAACAAACTTTAACAGCTTCAAATTTTAAGACGGTTAACTTTTTCGCGCGAAACACCTTTTCAAGCGAAGCGAAAAAGTGGTTACAAGCGAAGCTAAAAAGGTAAGCAAGCGAAGCGAAAAAAAATTATGCGAGCGAAGCGAAAAAGGTGTGAACAGTGAAGCGAAGCGAAAAAGTTCTATGCGAAGCGAAAAAATGAACAGTGATGCGAAGCGAAAAAGATTCTATGCGAAGCGAAAATGGTTCAAGCGAAGCGAAAAACTTTTAAACTTCCAGAAGCAATCTTTCTTGGGATCTGTTCCACCTAACTTGTCAATCACAAGGTCAAAGGTTGGTATGCTGATTTTGATGCCATGAGAAGCGAAAATTTAACTTGTTAATTTTAACACTTTTCAACAACCCGTAACACCAAAACTTAAGCCTAAAACCTTTTAGATCTAAAACTTGAACACTTGTTATCTCACCAAGAACACTTTCTAAGACTTTTATGAAGATTTTGCCCGATCCTTTTTGTATTTTTCTTGTTTTGTGGTTTTGTGAACTTTCTTGTCAAGAACACTTGTTTTCTTCTTCTCAAGATCAAAACCCAAGGTTGTGATCCAAAACCTTCAACTAGTGAGTCGAAGCTCTGATACCAATTGTAGGTCCCAACGTGAGTGGATCTAACAATAGTCTTGGATCAACCGAGCTTAGTGCTAGCAGAAATCACACTAAGCCACCTAAGCGATCTCGGATCTTAAGATGTTATTTTTGGATGGTTTGAGAGAAAGAAAGAGAGAGGACCGAGAGAGTGAGATAGAGAGATTTTCAAAGGTTTTTCTATAAAAATGAACAACCAACCTTACTTCTCATGGCATGCTTCCTATTTATAGGAAAGCATGCATGAGAAGTAAGTCACATCAAATGCCCAATGAGCTTTGCAACATTATTTCTTTTGGGCCTATTACATTTAATACTAACAACTAGAGCTCAAAATATATAATTACAATACAAAAGACTAAACAACAAATGAGACTAACAGCTATCGATACTGACAGCTACACCATCCGGCTACTATGACGACAAATTTAAGCCGTTGTCCCGTTAGTCCTTTGTTGTTGTTATTATTATTATTATTATTATTACTATAACATCAGTGTTATATATATACATATGGTTGTTAAACTATTTTATATTTTTGACAATTAAATATTATTATAGTATTTGTTGTAAATTATTATTATTATTATTATTATTATTATTATTATTAACAGATTTTGCTTCCAATTAGTAGAGCATCTTAACAGTTAACACAGCCGGATTACCCAACAAACAATAAATACTTATGCTTATGTTTTTTTTTTTTTTTCAATTTGAAATTATGTTATTTTTTATTAGCAATTATGTACATATTAAAAATTAATATAATTAACAAGAATAATGTTTTGATATTAGGTAACTGTATATTCTTTTAAGATGTACATATTAATATTTACGAGAGGTAACTATATTTTAAAAGGTTACCTAACATGTATATCTTAAAAGATATGCAGTTACGTAACATCTAAAATTATTCTTGTTAATTATATTATTTTTTAAACAACGTATTTTTAAAAAAGTAAAATAAAATTAAAAAATATATATAACAAGATAAAGAAGAGTTTTCAAATCAAGTACAAATCACTATTCAGATCCGCCATTTGAATGACGGATGTCTATCAAATATAATAAAATACAATGAACTTGTCAACCAGTGGTCAGAAGAAGGTACATGGCACTATTCACATCTGGCTTTTGAAATGGCAGATGTCAAGAGGAGATTTGCCATTTCAAATGGCGGATGTTAATCAAAATATTTTTGACATATAGGGGTAAGCTAGGTGTACCGCCGGTCAACTATAAACTGACATCCGCCATTTCAAACGACGGAACAACAAATAAAATATACAAGATCCGCCATTTGAAATGGCGGAACACAAGTGTCTGGTCGACCTCACCGGACAAAAAACTGACAAGGCTTATATTTAATTTGAGATCCGTCATTTCAAATGACGGATCTCCTACAAACCATCACCAATTTTTCTCTCTCTTAAAAACCATTTTATCTCTACATATTTTCCCATTTAAAAAAAAATCGGACCTTAACTAACTGTTGTAGTGGATGGGTTAACAAATTACTATTCATGGTGATGGTGATGGTGATGGTGATGGTGATGAATGGACCACTAACAAGTATTCAAGAATTGTAGTGATGATCATGTGGGCGATGGAGAGAGGTGACACCTAGTTTTTGTTGGGTTTAGAACGAAATGCCCGTGACTGACATTAAACACGTGTGATCGGCGTCGATTACTCGTGTAAAGCGGTGGGTTTGTCTGTTTAGCTTTGTTGGATCATTAGAGTTGTTTAAGTCCGCTTGTCCATTAATATTCATTAGTGTTCGTTTGTCCATTAGTGATCAGTAGTGTTTGTTTGTTCAATTAGTGTCCGTGAAGCGTCCCTTAGTCCGACAAAAAGCTTGATGAACGAACACATACAAGAATCTTCGTTTGGTAGAGTATTCGTGAACCGTCTGTTTATGAAATACCTAAAATACCCGTATGGTGGATTTTACATACAGTGCTTGCTAAAGAAAGGTGGGACACCAACGAAGAACGAGACCGTGTTTAGTACTGTTCACAGTGTTGGGTTAATCAGTTTACGGGTCACAGATCGACATGTTATCTGGCCACGAATTCCTTTATTTTAGGTGTTATAATTTATATAGTTTTGTGCTCTTTTATTGCATTTGCATGTTCCCACACTTTGGCACGCATAAAAAAGCTTACAGCAGTCAAATGGTTGCCACAAATTGATAAAAGATCGAAACCAAAATTACAATAATATAAGCCATAGAGCTTGATTAACATACAAATGAAGAAGCACAGCCATAATGAAGCGCAAACTTACACTCCAAGCACTTAAAGATCATGTCATGCTCTAATCGGTAATGACACTTACTGCACACTCCATCGCTCTCAAACCCTTTAACGAAGCTCAAGTGGTGCGAGTGACCTTTTATCTCAAGCTTTCCTCCAAATTTGACATTGAGAAATTTATAGACAATTATGCTATCATAGGCATATTTAGATTGTTCACATTGAAGTAATAAGGGCACACACATGGCATCTTTAGATTGGGCGCAAGTAGTGCAATGATAGAACCACTTCCAAGGGCTAAATTCATACTCACATATTTCACAAAAGTATTCATTAATATGGTTCTCCGCGGGCTCATACCTTAGGCTCAACGGATGTTTATCACACTTGTGCTTAATCACTCTAGGCAATAAAAAAGCACACTCGACATGAATGTAGAAATCACAAGAGGGACAATGATATCCCCACCTAGAGCGCATCGAGTAATTGCATGCTTTGCAAAACCACTTCAATACATTACGTGGAGGCTTTACTTTAGATAGTAGATGATTTGGATGAGCATCATGGGTGATTTCTTCGGGTAAAAATGCGCAATTAATATCAACATAAATGTCACATATTGTGCACCCATACGCGAAACCATTGGATCGTAATTCGCAAACAGTACA